>NW_028142017.1:0-410077 GCF_055691185.1 Crinia signifera | reverse complement strand
AATTTAAACCCCCAATGCTATTTCAATGGGTTTAGGTGCTTCTAGGCAAATGGGCGTGGCCAAAAGTATCTCAACCCTCAGCCATGTCATGGTCTATACTCTGAATGGTATTCTGGGCTTCTGACCCAAAGGGCGGGGCCTAACGATTTAAACCCCCAATGCTATTTCAATGGGTTTAGGGGCTTCTAGGCAAAAGGGGCGTGGCTAAAAATAATCTCAACCCTCAGCCAGGTCATGTTCTATATCTAATGGTATTCTGGGCTTCTGGAACCAAAGGGGCGGGCCTAACGAATTTAAACCCCCAATGCTATTTCAATGGGTTTAGGTGCTTCTAGGCAAAAGGGGCGTGGTCAAAAGTATCTCAACCCTCAGCCATGTCATGATCTATACTATGAATGGTATTCATGGGCTTCTGGACCCAAAGGGGCGGGGCTAACGAATTTAAACCCCATGCTATTTCAATGGGTTTAGGTGCTTCTAGGCAAAGGCGTGGCCAAAGTACTCAACCCAGCCACATGGTCTATACTCTGAATGGTATTCTGGGCTTCTGGACCAAAGGGGCGGGGCCTAACGAATTTAAACCCCCATTGCTATTTCAATGGGTTTAGGGGCTTCTAGGCAAAGGGGCGTGGCCAAAAGTATCTCAACCCTCAGCCATGTCATGGTCTATACTCTGAATGGCATTCTGGGCTTCTGGACCCAAAGGGGCGGGGCCTAACGAATTTAAACCCCCGAATGCTATTTCAATGGTTTAGGGCTTCTAGGCAAAGGGGCGTGGCCAAAAGTATCTCAACCCTCAGCCATGTCATGGTCTATACTCTGAATGGTATTCCTGGGCTTCTGACCCAAAGGGGCGGGGCCTAACGAATTTAAACCCCCAATGCTATTTCAATTGGTTTAGGGGCTTCTAGGCAAAAGGGGCGTGGCTAAAATAATCTCAACCCTCAGCCAGGTCATGTTCTATACTCTGAATGGTATTCTGGGCTTCTGGAACCCAAAGGGGCGGGCCTAACGAATTTTAAACCCCCAATGCTATTCAATGGTTTAGGGGCTTCTAGGCAAAGGGGCGTGGCCAAAAGTATCTCAACCCTCAGCCATGTCATGGTCTATACTCTGAATGGTATTCTGGGCTTCTGGACCCAAAGGGGCGGGCCTAACGAATTTAAAACCCCCAATGCTATTTCAATGGGTTTAGGTGCTTCTAGGCAAAAGGGGCGTGGCCAAAAGTATCTCAACCCTCAGCCATGTCATGGATCTATACTATGGAATGGTATTCTGGGCTTCTGGACCCAAAGGGGGCGGGGCCTAACGAATTTAAACCCCCAATGCTATTTCAATGGGTTTAGGTGCTTCTAGGCAAAAGGGGCGTGGCCAAAAGTATCTCAACCCTCAGCCATGTCATGGTCTATACTCTGAATGGTATTCTGGGCTTCTGGACCAAAGGGGCGGGCCTAACGAATTTAAACCCCCAATGCTATTTCAATGGGTTTAGGTGCTTCTAGGCAAAAGGGGCGTGGCCAAAAGTATCTCAACCCTCAGCCATGTCATGATCTATACTATGAAAGGTATTCTGGGCTTCTGGACCCAAAGGGGCGGTGCCTAACGAATTTAAACCCCCAATGCTATTTCAATGGGTTTAGGTGCTTCTAGGCAAAAGGGCGTGGCCAAAAGTAATCTCCAACCCTCAGCCATGTCATGATCTATACTCTGAATGGTATTCTGGGCTCTGGACCACAAAGGGGCGGGGCCTAACGAATTTAAACCCCCAATGCTATTTCAATGGGTTTAGGGGCTTCTAGGCAAAAGGGGCGTGGCCAAAAGTATCTCAACCCTCAGCCATGTCATGGTCTATACTCTGAATGGTATTCTGGGCTTCTGGACCAAAGGGCGGGGCCTAACGAATTTAAACCCCCAATGCTATTTCAATGGGTTTAGGGGCTTCTAGGCAAAGGGGCGTGGCCAAAAGTATCTCAACCCTCAGCCATGTCATGGTCTATACTCTGAATGGTATTCTGGGCTTCTGGACCAAAGGGGCGGGGCCTAACGAATTTAAACCCCAATGCTATTTCAATGGGTTTAGGGGCTTCTAGGCAAAGGGGCGTGGCCAAAAGTATCTCAACCCTCAGCCATGGTCATGGTCTATACTCTGAATGGTATTCTGGGCTTCTGGACCCAAAGGGGCGGGGCCCTAACGAATTTAAACCCCCAATTGCTATTTCAATGGGTTTAGGTGCTTCTAGGCAAAAGGGGCGTGGCCAAAAGTATCTCAACCCTCAGCCATGTCATGGTCTATACTATGAATGGTATTCTGGGCTTCTGGACCCAAAGGGGCGGGGCCTAACGAATTTAAACCCCCAATGCTATTTCAATGGGTTTAGGTGCTTCTAGGCAAAAGGGGCGTAACCAAAAGTATCTCAACCCTCAGCCATGTCATGGTCTATACTCTGAATGGTATTCTGGGCTTCTGGACGCAATGGGGCGGGGCCTAACGAATTTAAACCCCCAATGCTATTTCAATGGGTTTAGGGGCTTCTAGGCAAAGGGGCGTGGCCAAAAGTATCTCAACCCTCAGCCATGTCATGGTCTATACTCTGAATGGTATTCTGGGCTTCTGGACGCAAAGGCGGGGCCTAACGAATTTAAACCCCCAATGCTATTTCAATGGGTTTAGGTGCTTCTAGGCAAAAGGGGCGTAACCAAAAGTATCTCAACCCTCAGCCATGTCATGGTCTATACTCTGAATGGTATTCTGGGCTTCTGGACGCAAAGGGGCGGGGCCTAACGAATTTAAACCCCCAATGCTATTTCAATGGGTTTAGGGGCTTCTAGGCAAAGGGGCGTGGCCAAAAGTATCTCAACCCTCAGCCATGTCATGGTCTATACTCTGAATGGTATTCTGGGCTTCTGGACCCAAAGGGGCGGGGCCTAACGAATTTAAACCCCCAATGCTATTTCAATGGGTTTAGGTGCTTCTAGGCAAAAGGGGCGTGGCCAAAAGTATCTCAACCCTCAGCCATGTCATGGTCTATACTCTGAATGGCATTCTGGGCTTCTGGACCCAAAGGGGCGGGGACTAACGAATTTAAACCCCCAATGCTATTTCAATGGGTTTAGGGTCTTCTAGGCAAAACGGGCGTGGCTAAAATAATCTCAACCCTCAGCCAGGTCATGGTCTATACTCTGAATGGTATTCTGGGCTTCTGGACCCAAAGGGGCGGGGCCTAACGAATTTAAACCCCCAATGCTATTTCAATGGGTTTAGGGGCTTCTAGGCAAAAGGGGCGTGGCTAAAATAATCTCAACCCTCAGCCAGGTCATGTTCTATACTCTGAATGGTATTCTGGGCTTCTGGAACCAAAGGGGCAGGGCCTAACGAATTTAAACCCCCAATGCTATTTCAATGGGTTTAGGGGCTTCTAGGCAAAGGGGCGTGGCCAAAAGTATCTCAACCCTCAGCCATGTCATGGTCTATACTCTGAATGGTATTCTGGGCTTCTGGACCCAAAGGGGCGGGGCCTAACGAATTTAAACCCCCAATGCTATTTCAATGGGTTTAGGGGCTTCTAGGCAAAAGGGGCGTGGCTAAAATAATCTCAACCCTCAGCCAGGTCATGTTCTATACTCTGAATGGTATTCTGGGCTTCTGGAACCAAAGGGGCAGGGCCTAACGAATTTAAACCCCCAATGCTATTTCAATTGGTTTAGGGGCTTCTAGGCAAAGGGGCGTGGCCAAAAGTATCTCAACCCTCAGCCAGGTCATGGTCTATACTCTGAATGGTATTCTGGGCTTCTGGACCCAAAGGGGCGGGGCCTAACGAATTTAAACCCCCAATGCTATTTCAATGGGTTTAGGTGCTTCTAGGCAAAAGGGGCGTGGCCAAAAGTATCTCAACCCTCAGCCATGTCATGGTCTATACTATGAATGGTATTCTGGGCTTCTGGACCCAAAGGGGCGGGGCCTAACGAATTTAAACCCCCAATGCTATTTCAATGAGTTTAGGTGCTTCTAGGCAAAAGGGGCGTAACCAAAAGTATCACAACCCTCAGCCATGTCATGGTCTATACTCTGAATGGTATTCTGGGCTTCTGGACGCAAAGGGGCGGGGCCTAACGAATTTAAACCCCCAATGCTATTTCAATGGGTTTAGGGGCTTCTAGGCAAAGGGGCGTGGCCAAAAGTATCTCAACCCTCAGCCATGTCATGGTCTATACTCTGAATGGCATTCTGGGCTTCTGGACCCAAAGGGGCGGGGCCTAACGAATTTAAACCCCCAATGCTATTTCAATAGGTTTAGGGGCTTCTAGGCAAAGGGGCGTGGCCAAAAGTATCTCAACCCTCAGCCATGTCATGGTCTATACTCTGAATGGTATTCTGGGCTTCTGGACCCAAAGGGGCGGGGCCTAACGAATTTAAACCCCCAATGCTATTTCAATGGGTTTAGGGGCTTCTAGGCAAAAGGGGCGTGGCTAAAATAATCTCAACCCTCAGCCAGGTCATGTTCTATACTCTGAATGGTATTCTGGGCTTCTGGACCCAAAGGGGCGGGGCCTAACGAATTTAAACCCCCAATGCTATTTCAATGGGTTTAGGTGCTTCTAGGCAAAAGGGGCGTGGCCAAAAGTATCTCAACCCTCAGCCATGTCATGGTCTATACTCTGAATGGCATTCTGGGCTTCTGGACCCAAAGGGGCGGGGCCTAACGAATTTAAACCCCCAATGCTATTTCAATGGGTTTAGGGGCTTCTAGGCAAAAGGGGCGTGGCCAAACGTATCTCAACCCTCAGCCCTGTCATGGTCTATACTCTGAATGGTATTCTGGGCTTCTGGACGCAAAGGGGCGGGGCCTAACGAATTTAAACCCCCAATGCTATTTCAATGGGTTTAGGGGCTTCTAGGCAAAGGGGCGTGGCCAAAAGTATCTCAACCCTCAGCCATGTCATGGTCTATACTCTGAATGGTATTCTGGGCTTCTGGACCCAAAGGGGCGGGGCCTAACGAATTTAAACCCCCAATGCTATTTCAATGGGTTTAGGGGCTTCTAGGCAAAGGGGCGTGGCCAAAAGTATCTCAACCCTCAGCCATGTCATGGTCTATACTCTGAATGGTATTCTGGGCTTCTGGACCCAAAGGGGCGGGGCCTAACGAATTTAAACCCCCAATGCTATTTCAATGGGTTTAGGGGCTTCTAGGCAAAAGGGGCGTGGCTAAAATAATCTCAACCCTCAGCCAGGTCATGTTCTATACTCTGAATGGTATTCTGGGCTTCTGGAACCAAAGGGGCGGGGCCTAACGAATTTAAACCCCCAATGCTATTTCAATGGGTTTAGGTGCTTCTAGGCAAAAGGGGCGTGGCCAAACGTATCTCAACCCTCAGCCATGTCATGATCTATACTATGAATGGTATTCTGGGCTTCTGGACCCAAAGGGGCGGGGCCTAACGAATTTAAACCCCCAATGCTATTTCAATGGGTTTAGGTGCTTCTAGGCAAAAGGGGCGTGGCCAAAAGTATCTCAACCCTCAGCCATGTCATGGTCTATACTCTGAATGGTATTCTGGGCTTCTGGACGCAAAGGGGTGGGGCCTAACGAATTTAAACCCCCAATGCTATTTCAATGGGTTTAGGGGCTTCTAGGCAAAGGGGCGTGGCCAAAAGTATCTCAACCCTCAGCCATGTCATGGTCTATACTCTGAATGGCATTCTGGGCTTCTGGACCCAAAGGGGCGGGGCCTAACGAATTTAAACCCCCAATGCTATTTCAATGGGTTTAGGGGCTTCTAGGCAAAGGGGCGTGGCCAAAAGTATCTCAACCCTCAGCCATGTCATGGTCTATACTCTGAATGGTATTCTGGGCTTCTGGACCCAAAGGGGCGGGGCCTAACGAATTTAAACCCCCAATGCTATTTCAATGGGTTTAGGGGCTTCTAGGCAAAAGGGGCGTGGCTAAAATAATCTCAACCCTCAGCCAGGTCATGTTCTATACTCTGAATGGTATTCTGGGCTTCTGGAACCAAAGGGGCGGGGCCTAACGAATTTAAACCCCCAATGCTATTTCAATGGGTTTAGGGGCTTCTAGGCAAAGGGGCGTGGCCAAAAGTATCTCAACCCTCAGCCATGTCATGGTCTATACTCTGAATGGTATTCTGGGCTTCTGGACCCAAAGGGGCGGGGCCTAACGAATTTAAACCCCCAATGCTATTTCAATGGGTTTAGGTGCTTCTAGGCAAAAGGGGCGTGGCCAAAAGTATCTCAACCCTCAGCCATGTCATGGTCTATACTATGAATGGTATTCTGGGCTTCTGGACCCAAAGGGGCGGGGCCTAACGAATTTAAACCCCCAATGCTATTTCAATGGGTTTAGGTGCTTCTAGGCAAAAGGGGCGTAACCAAAAGTATCTCAACCCTCAGCCATGTCATGGTCTATACTCTGAATGGTATTCTGGGCTTCTGGACCAAAAGGGGCGGGGCCTAACGAATTTAAACCCCCAATGCTATTTCAATGGGTTTAGGTGCTTCTAGGCAAAAGGGGCGTGGCCAAAAGTATCTCAACCCTCAGCCATGTCATGATCTATACTATGAATGGTATTCTGGGCTTCTGGACCCAAAGGGGCGGGGCCTAACGAATTTAAACCCCCAATGCTATTTCAATGGGTTTAGGTGCTTCTAGGCAAAGGGGCGTGGCCAAAAGTATCTCAACCCTCAGCCATGTCATGGTCTATACTCTGAATGGTATTCTGGGCTTCTGGACGCAAAGGGGCGGGGCCTAACGAATTTAAACCCCCAATGCTATTTCAATGGGTTTAGGGGCTTCTAGGCAAAGGGGCGTGGCCAAAAGTATCTCAACCCTCAGCCATGTCATGGTCTATACTCTGAATGGCATTCTGGGCTTCTGGACCCAAAGGGGCGGGGCCTAACGAATTTAAACCCCCAATGCTATTTCAATGGGTTTAGGGGCTTCTAGGCAAAGGGGCGTGGCCAAAAGTATCTCAACCCTCAGCCATGTCATGGTCTATACTCTGAATGGTATTCTGGGCTTCTGGAACCAAAGGGGCGGGGCCTAACGAATTTAAACCCCCAATGCTATTTCAATGGGTTTAGGGGCTTCTAGGCAAAGGGGCGTGGCCAAAAGTATCTCAACCCTCAGCCAGGTCATGGTCTATACTCTGAATGGTATTCTGGGCTTCTGGACCCAAAGGGGCGGGGCCTAACGAATTTAAACCCCCAATGCTATTTCAATGGGTTTAGGTGCTTCTAGGCAAAAGGGGCGTGGCCAAAAGTATCTCAACCCTCAGCCATGTCATGGTCTATACTATGAATGGTATTCTGGGCTTCTGGACCCAAAGGGGCGGGGCCTAACGAATTTAAACCCCCAATGCTATTTCAATGGGTTTAGGTGCTTCTAGGCAAAAGGGGCGTAACCAAAAGTATCTCAACCCTCAGCCATGTCATGGTCTATACTCTGAATGGTATTCTGGGCTTCTGGACGCAAAGGGGCGGGGCCTAACGAATTTAAACCCCCAATGCTATTTCAATGGGTTTAGGGGCTTCTAGGCAAAGGGGCGTGGCCAAAAGTATCTCAACCCTCAGCCATGTCATGGTCTATACTCTGAATGGTATTCTGGGCTTCTGGACGCAAAGGGGCGGGGCCTAACGAATTTAAACCCCCAATGCTATTTCAATGGGTTTAGGTGCTTCTAGGCAAAAGGGGCGTAACCAAAAGTATCTCAACCCTCAGCCATGTCATGGTCTATACTCTGAATGGTATTCTGGGCTTCTGGACGCAAAGGGGCGGGGCCTAACGAATTTAAACCCCCAATGCTATTTCAATGGGTTTAGGGGCTTCTAGGCAAAGGGGCGTGGCCAAAAGTATCTCAACCCTCAGCCATGTCATGGTCTATACTCTGAATGGTATTCTGGGCTTCTGGACCCAAAGGGGCGGGGCCTAACGAATTTAAACCCCCAATGCTATTTCAATGGGTTTAGGGGCTTCTAGGCAAAGGGGCGTGGCCAAAAGTATCTCAACCCTCAGCCAGGTCATGGTCTATACTCTGAATGGTATTCTGGGCTTCTGGACCCAAAGGGGCGGGGCCTAACGAATTTAAACCCCCAATGCTATTTCAATGGGTTTAGGGGCTTCTGGACAAAGGGGCGTGGCCAAAAGTATCTCAACCCTCAGCCATGTCATGGTCTATACTCTGAATGGTATTCTGGGCTTCTGGACCCAAAGGGGCGGGGCCTAACGAATTTAAACCCCCAATGCTATTTCAATGGGTTTAGGTGCTTCTAGGCAAAAGGGGCGTGGCCAAAAGTATCTCAACCCTCAGCCATGTCATGGTCTATACTCTGAATGGCATTCTGGGCTTCTGGACCCAAAGGGGCGGGGCCTAACGAATTTAAACCCCCAATGCTATTTCAATGGGTTTAGGGGCTTCTAGGCAAAAGGGGCGTGGCCAAACGTATCTCAACCCTCAGCCATGTCATGGTCTATACTCTGAATGGTATTCTGGGCTTCTGGACGCAAAGGGGCGGGGCCTAACGAATTTAAACCCCCAATGCTATTTCAATGGGTTTAGGGGCTTCTAGGCAAAGGGGCGTGGCCAAAAGTATCTCAACCCTCAGACATGTCATGGTCTATACTCTGAATGGCATTCTGGGCTTCTGGACCCAAAGGGGCGGGGCCTAACGAATTTAAACCCCCAATGCTATTTCAATGGGTTTAGGTGCTTCTAGGCAAAAGGGGAGTGGCCAAAAGTATCTCAACCCTCAGCCATGTCATGGTCTATACTATGAATGGTATTCTGGGCTTCTGGACCCAAAGGGGCGGGGCCTAACGAATTTAAACCCCCAATGCTATTTCAATGGGTTTAGGTGCTTCTAGGCAAAAGGGGCGTAACCAAAAGTATCTCAACCCTCAGCCATGTCATGGTCTATACTCTGAATGGTATTCTGGGCTTCTGGACGCAAAGGGGCGGAGCCTAACGAATTTAAACCCCCAATGCTATTTCAATGGGTTTAGGGGCTTCTAGGCAAAGGGGCGTGGCCAAAAGTATCTCAACCCTCAGCCATGTCATGGTCTATACTCTGAATGGCATTCTGGGCTTCTGGACCCAAAGGGGCGGGGCCTAACGAACTTAAACCCCCAATGCTATTTCAATGGGTTTAGGGGCTTCTAGGCAAAGGGGCGTGGCCAAAAGTATCTCAACCCTCAGCCATGTCATGGTCTATACTCTGAATGGTATTCTGGGCTTCTGGACCCAAAGGGGCGGGGCCTAACGAATTTAAACCCCCAATGCTATTTCAATGGGTTTAGGGGCTTCTAGGCAAAAGGGGCGTGGCTAAAATAATCTCAACCCTCAGCCAGGTCATGTTCTATACTCTGAATGGTATTCTGGGCTTCTGGACCCAAAGCGTCGGGGCCTAACGAATTTAAACCCCCAATGCTATTTCAATGGGTTTAGAAGCTTCTAGGCAAAGGGGCGTGGCCAAAAGTATCTCAACCCTCAGCCAGGTCATGGTCTATACTCTGAATGGTATTCTGGGCTTCTGGACCCAAAGGGGCGGGGCCTAACGAATTTAAACCCCCAATGCTATTTCAATGGGTTTAGGGGCTTCTGGACAAAGGGGCGTGGCCAAAAGTATCTCAACCCTCAGCCATGTCATGGTCTATACTCTGAATGGTATTCTGGGCTTCTGGGCCCAAAGGGGCGGGGCCTAACGAATTTAAACCCCCAATGCTATTTCAATGGGTTTAGGGGCTTCTAGGCAAAGGGGCATGGCCAAAAGTATCTCAACCCTCAGCCAGGTCATGGTCTATACTCTGAATGGTATTCTGGGCTTCTGGACCCAAAGGGGCGGGGCCTAACGAATTTAAACCCCCAATGCTATTTCAATGGGTTTAGGGGCTTCTGGACAAAGGGGCGTGGCCAAAAGTATCTCAACCCTCAGCCATGTCATGGTCTATACTCTGAATGGTATTCTGGGCTTCTGGACCCAAAGGGGCGGGGCCTAACGAATTTAAACCCCCAATACTATTTCAATGGGTTTAGGTGCTTCTAGGCAAAGGGGCGTGGCCAAAAGTATCTCAACCCTCAGCCATGTCATGGTCTATACTCTGAATGGTATTCTGGGCTTCTGGACGCAAAGGGGCGGGGCCTAACGAATTTAAACCCCCAATGCTATTTCAATGGGTTTAGGTGCTTCTAGGCAAAAGGGGCGTAACCAAAAGTATCTCAACCCTCAGCCATGTCATGGTCTATACTCTGAATGGTATTCTGGGCTTCTGGACGCAAAGGGGCGGGGCCTAACGAATTTAAACCCCCAATGCTATTTCAATGGGTTTAGGGGCTTCTAGGCAAAGGGGCGTGGCCAAAAGTATCTCAACCCTCAGCCATGTCATGGTCTATACTCTGAATGGTATTCTGGGCTTCTGGACCCAAAGGGGCGGGGCCTAACGAATTTAAACCCCCAATGCTATTTCAATGGGTTTAGGTGCTTCTAGGCAAAGGGGCGTGGCCAAAAGTATCTCAACCCTCAGCCATGTCATGGTCTATACTCTGAATGGTATTCTGGGCTTCTGGACGCAAAGGGGCGGGGCCTAACGAATTTAAACCCCCAATGCTATTTCAATGGGTTTAGGTGCTTCTAGGCAAAAGGGGCGTAACCAAAAGTATCTCAACCCTCAGCCATGTCATGGTCTATACTCTGAATGGTATTCTGGGCTTCTGGACGCAAAGGGGCGGGGCCTAACGAATTTAAACCCCCAATGCTATTTCAATGGGTTTAGGTGCTTCTAGGCAAAAGGGGCGTAACCAAAAGTATCTCAACCCTCAGCCATGTCATGGTCTATACTCTGAATGGTATTCTGGGCTTCTGGACGCAAAGGGGCGGGGCCTAACGAATTTAAACCCCCAATGCTATTTCAATGGGTTTAGGGGCTTCTAGGCAAAGGGGCGTGGCCAAAAGTATCTCAACCCTCAGCCATGTCATGGTCTATACTCTGAATGGTATTCTGGGCTTCTGGACCCAAAGGGGCGGGGCCTAACGAATTTAAACCCCCAATGCTATTTCAATGGGTTTAGGTGCTTCTAGGCAAAGGGGCGTGGCCAAAAGTATCTCAACCCTCAGCCATGTCATGGTCTATACTCTGAATGGTATTCTGGGCTTCTGGACGCAAAGGGGCGGGGCCTAACGAATTTAAACCCCCAATGCTATTTCAATGGGTTTAGGTGCTTCTAGGCAAAAGGGGCGTAACCAAAAGTATCTCAACCCTCAGCCATGTCATGGTCTATACTCTGAATGGTATTCTGGGCTTCTGGACGCAAAGGGGCGGGGCCTAACGAATTTAAACCCCCAATGCTATTTCAATGGGTTTAGGGGCTTCTAGGCAAAGGGGCGTGGCCAAAAGTATCTCAACCCTCAGCCATGTCATGGTCTATACTCTGAATGGTATTCTGGGCTTCTGGACCCAAAGGGGCGGGGCCTAACGAATTTAAACCCCCAATGCTATTTCAATGGGTTTAGGGGCTTCTAGGCAAAGGGGCGTGGCCAAAAGTATCTCAACCCTCAGCCAGGTCATGGTCTATACTCTGAATGGTATTCTGGGCTTCTGGACCCAAAGGGGCGGGGCCTAACGAATTTAAACCCCCAATGCTATTTCAATGGGTTTAGGGGCTTCTGGACAAAGGGGCGTGGCCAAAAGTATCTCAACCCTCAGCCATGTCATGGTCTATACTCTGAATGGTATTCTGGGCTTCTGGACCCAAATGGGCGGGGCCTAACGAATTTAAACCCCCAATGCTATTTCAATGGGTTTAGGTGCTTCTAGGCAAAAGGGGCGTGGCCAAAAGTATCTCAACCCTCAGCCATGTCATGGTCTATACTCTGAATGGCATTCTGGGCTTCTGGACCCAAAGGGGCGGGGCCTAACGAATTTAAACCCCCAATGCTATTTCAATGGGTTTAGGGGCTTCTAGGCAAAAGGGGCGTGGCCAAACGTATCTCAACCCTCAGCCATGTCATGGTCTATACTCTGAATGGTATTCTGGGCTTCTGGACGCAAAGGGGCGGGGCCTAACGAATTTAAACCCCCAATGCTATTTCAATGGGTTTAGGGGCTTCTAGGCAAAGGGGCGTGGCCAAAAGTATCTCAACCCTCAGACATGTCATGGTCTATACTTTGAATGGCATTCTGGGCTTCTGGACCAAAAGGGGCGGGGCCTAACGAATTTAAACCCCCAATGCTATTTCAATGGGTTTAGGGGCTTCTAGGCAAAGGGGCGTGGCCAAAAGTATCTCAACCCTCAGCCATGTCATGGTCTATACTCTGAATGGTATTCTGGGCTTCTGGACCCAAAGGGGCGGGGCCTAACGAATTTAAACCCCCAATGCTATTTCAATGGGTTTAGGTGCTTCTAGGCAAAAGGGGCGTAACCAAAAGTATCTCAACCCTCAGCCATGTCATGGTCTATACTCTGAATGGTATTCTGGGCTTCTGGACCAAAAGGGGCGGGGCCTAACGAATTTAAACCCCCAATGCTATTTCAATGGGTTTAGGTGCTTCTAGGCAAAAGGGGCGTGGCCAAAAGTATCTCAACCCTCAGCCATGTCATGATCTATACTATGAATGGTATTCTGGGCTTCTGGACCCAAAGGGGCGGGGCCTAACGAATTTAAACCCCCAATGCTATTTCAATGGGTTTAGGTGCTTCTAGGCAAAAGGGGCGTGGCCAAAAGTATCTCAACCCTCAGCCATGTCATGGTCTATACTCTGAATGGTATTCTGGGCTTGTGGACGCAAAGGGGCGGGGCCTAACGAATTTAAACCCCCAATGCTATTTCAATGGGTTTAGGGGCTTCTAGGCAAAGGGGCGTGGCCAAAAGTATCTCAACCCTCAGCCATGTCATGGTCTATACTCTGAATGGCATTCTGGGCTTCTGGACCCAAAGGGGCGGGGCCTAACGAATTTAAACCCCCAATGCTATTTCAATGGGTTTAGGGGCTTCTAGGCAAAGGGGCGTGGCCAAAAGTATCTCAACCCTCAGCCATGTCATGGTCTATACTCTGAATGGTATTCTGGGCTTCTGGAACCAAAGGGGCGGGGCCTAACGAATTTAAACCCCCAATGCTATTTCAATGGGTTTAGGGGCTTCTAGGCAAAGGGGCGTGGCCAAAAGTATCTCAACCCTCAGCCAGGTCATGGTCTATACTCTGAATGGTATTCTGGGCTTCTGGACCCAAAGGGGCGGGGCCTAACGAATTTAAACCCCCAATGCTATTTCAATGGGTTTAGGTGCTTCTAGGCAAAAGGGGCGTGGCCAAAAGTATCTCAACCCTCAGCCATGTCATGGTCTATACTATGAATGGTATTCTGGGCTTCTGGACCCAAAGGGGCGGGGCCTAACGAATTTAAACCCCCAATGCTATTTCAATGGGTTTAGGTGCTTCTAGGCAAAAGGGGCGTAACCAAAAGTATCTCAACCCTCAGCCATGTCATGGTCTATACTCTGAATGGTATTCTGGGCTTCTGGACGCAATGGGGCGGGGCCTAACGAATTTAAACCCCCAATGCTATTTCAATGGGTTTAGGGGCTTCTAGGCAAAGGGGCGTGGCCAAAAGTATCTCAACCCTCAGCCATGTCATGGTCTATACTCTGAATGGTATTCTGGGCTTCTGGACGCAAAGGGGCGGGGCCTAACGAATTTAAACCCCCAATGCTATTTCAATGGGTTTAGGTGCTTCTAGGCAAAAGGGGCGTAACCAAAAGTATCTCAACCCTCAGCCATGTCATGGTCTATACTCTGAATGGTATTCTGGGCTTCTGGACGCAAAGGGGCGGGGCCTAACGAATTTAAACCCCCAATGCTATTTCAATGGGTTTAGGGGCTTCTAGGCAAAGGGGCGTGGCCAAAAGTATCTCAACCCTCAGCCATGTCATGGTCTATACTCTGAATGGTATTCTGGGCTTCTGGACCCAAAGGGGCGGGGCCTAACGAATTTAAACCCCCAATGCTATTTCAATGGGTTTAGGTGCTTCTAGGCAAAAGGGGCGTGGCCAAAAGTATCTCAACCCTCAGCCATGTCATGGTCTATACTCTGAATGGCATTCTGGGCTTCTGGACCCAAAGGGGCGGGGACTAACGAATTTAAACCCCCAATGCTATTTCAATGGGTTTAGGGTCTTCTAGGCAAAAGGGGCGTGGCTAAAATAATCTCAACCCTCAGCCAGGTCATGGTCTATACTCTGAATGGTATTCTGGGCTTCTGGACCCAAAGGGGCGGGGCCTAACGAATTTAAACCCCCAATGCTATTTCAATGGGTTTAGGGGCTTCTAGGCAAAAGGGGCGTGGCTAAAATAATCTCAACCCTCAGCCAGGTCATGTTCTATACTCTGAATGGTATTCTGGGCTTCTGGAACCAAAGGGGCAGGGCCTAACGAATTTAAACCCCCAATGCTATTTCAATGGGTTTAGGGGCTTCTAGGCAAAGGGGCGTGGCCAAAAGTATCTCAACCCTCAGCCATGTCATGGTCTATACTCTGAATGGTATTCTGGGCTTCTGGACCCAAAGGGGCGGGGCCTAACGAATTTAAACCCCCAATGCTATTTCAATGGGTTTAGGGGCTTCTAGGCAAAAGGGGCGTGGCTAAAATAATCTCAACCCTCAGCCAGGTCATGTTCTATACTCTGAATGGTATTCTGGGCTTCTGGAACCAAAGGGGCAGGGCCTAACGAATTTAAACCCCCAATGCTATTTCAATTGGTTTAGGGGCTTCTAGGCAAAGGGGCGTGGCCAAAAGTATCTCAACCCTCAGCCAGGTCATGGTCTATACTCTGAATGGTATTCTGGGCTTCTGGACCCAAAGGGGCGGGGCCTAACGAATTTAAACCCCCAATGCTATTTCAATGGGTTTAGGTGCTTCTAGGCAAAAGGGGCGTGGCCAAAAGTATCTCAACCCTCAGCCATGTCATGGTCTATACTATGAATGGTATTCTGGGCTTCTGGACCCAAAGGGGCGGGGCCTAACGAATTTAAACCCCCAATGCTATTTCAATGAGTTTAGGTGCTTCTAGGCAAAAGGGGCGTAACCAAAAGTATCACAACCCTCAGCCATGTCATGGTCTATACTCTGAATGGTATTCTGGGCTTCTGGACGCAAAGGGGCGGGGCCTAACGAATTTAAACCCCCAATGCTATTTCAATGGGTTTAGGGGCTTCTAGGCAAAGGGGCGTGGCCAAAAGTATCTCAACCCTCAGCCATGTCATGGTCTATACTCTGAATGGCATTCTGGGCTTCTGGACCCAAAGGGGCGGGGCCTAACGAATTTAAACCCCCAATGCTATTTCAATAGGTTTAGGGGCTTCTAGGCAAAGGGGCGTGGCCAAAAGTATCTCAACCCTCAGCCATGTCATGGTCTATACTCTGAATGGTATTCTGGGCTTCTGGACCCAAAGGGGCGGGGCCTAACGAATTTAAACCCCCAATGCTATTTCAATGGGTTTAGGGGCTTCTAGGCAAAAGGGGCGTGGCTAAAATAATCTCAACCCTCAGCCAGGTCATGTTCTATACTCTGAATGGTATTCTGGGCTTCTGGACCCAAAGGGGCGGGGCCTAACGAATTTAAACCCCCAATGCTATTTCAATGGGTTTAGGGGCTTCTAGGCAAAGGGGCGTGGCCAAAAGTATCTCAACCCTCAGCCAGGTCATGGTCTATACTCTGAATGGTATTCTGGGCTTCTGGACCCAAAGGGGCGGGGCCTAACGAATTTAAACCCCCAATGCTATTTCAATGGGTTTAGGGGCTTCTGGACAAAGGGGCGTGGCCAAAAGTATCTCAACCCTCAGCCATGTCATGGTCTATACTCTGAATGGTATTCTGGGCTTCTGGACCCAAAGGGGCGGGGCCTAACGAATTTAAACCCCCAATGCTATTTCAATGGGTTTAGGTGCTTCTAGGCAAAAGGGGCGTGGCCAAAAGTATCTCAACCCTCAGCCATGTCATGGTCTATACTCTGAATGGCATTCTGGGCTTCTGGACCCAAAGGGGCGGGGCCTAACGAATTTAAACCCCCAATGCTATTTCAATGGGTTTAGGGGCTTCTAGGCAAAAGGGGCGTGGCCAAACGTATCTCAACCCTCAGCCCTGTCATGGTCTATACTCTTAATGGTATTCTGGGCTTCTGGACGCAAAGGGGCGGGGCCTAACGAATTTAAACCCCCAATGCTATTTCAATGGGTTTAGGGGCTTCTAGGCAAAGGGGCGTGGCCAAAAGTATCTCAACCCTCAGCCATGTCATGGTCTATACTCTGAATGGTATTCTGGGCTTCTGGACCCAAAGGGGCGGGGCCTAACGAATTTAAACCCCCAATGCTATTTCAATGGGTTTAGGGGCTTCTAGGCAAAGGGGCGTGGCCAAAAGTATCTCAACCCTCAGCCATGTCATGGTCTATACTCTGAATGGTATTCTGGGCTTCTGGACCCAAAGGGGCGGGGCCTAACGAATTTAAACCCCCAATGCTATTTCAATGGGTTTAGGGGCTTCTAGGCAAAAGGGGCGTGGCTAAAATAATCTCAACCCTCAGCCAGGTCATGTTCTATACTCTGAATGGTATTCTGGGCTTCTGGAACCAAAGGGGCGGGGCCTAACGAATTTAAACCCCCAATGCTATTTCAATGGGTTTAGGTGCTTCTAGGCAAAAGGGGCGTGGCCAAAAGTATCTCAACCCTCAGCCATGTCATGATCTATACTATGAATGGTATTCTGGGCTTCTGGACCCAAAGGGGCGGGGCCTAACGAATTTAAACCCCCAATGCTATTTCAATGGGTTTAGGTGCTTCTAGGCAAAAGGGGCGTGGCCAAAAGTATCTCAACCCTCAGCCATGTCATGGTCTATACTCTGAATGGTATTCTGGGCTTCTGGACGCAAAGGGGCGGGGCCTAACGAATTTAAACCCCCAATGCTATTTCAATGGGTTTAGGGGCTTCTAGGCAAAGGGGCGTGGCCAAAAGTATCTCAACCCTCAGCCATGTCATGGTCTATACTCTGAATGGCATTCTGGGCTTCTGGACCCAAAGGGGCGGGGCCTAACGAATTTAAACCCCCAATGCTATTTCAATGGGTTTAGGGGCTTCTAGGCAAAGGGGCGTGGCCAAAAGTATCTCAACCCTCAGCCATGTCATGGTCTATACTCTGAATGGTATTCTGGGCTTCTGGACCCAAAGGGGCGGGGCCTAACGAATTTAAACCCCCAATGCTATTTCAATGGGTTTAGGGGCTTCTAGGCAAAAGGGGCGTGGCTAAAATAATCTCAACCCTCAGCCAGGTCATGTTCTATACTCTGAATGGTATTCTGGGCTTCTGGAACCAAAGGGGCGGGGCCTAACGAATTTAAACCCCCAATGCTATTTCAATGGGTTTAGGGGCTTCTAGGCAAAGGGGCGTGGCCAAAAGTATCTCAACCCTCAGCCATGTCATGGTCTATACTCTGAATGGTATTCTGGGCTTCTGGACCCAAAGGGGCGGGGCCTAACGAATTTAAACCCCCAATGCTATTTCAATGGGTTTAGGTGCTTCTAGGCAAAAGGGGCGTGGCCAAAAGTATCTCAACCCTCAGCCATGTCATGGTCTATACTATGAATGGTATTCTGGGCTTCTGGACCCAAAGGGGCGGGGCCTAACGAATTTAAACCCCCAATGCTATTTCAATGGGTTTAGGTGCTTCTAGGCAAAAGGGGCGTAACCAAAAGTATCTCAACCCTCAGCCATGTCATGGTCTATACTCTGAATGGTATTCTGGGCTTCTGGACCAAAAGGGGCGGGGCCTAACGAATTTAAACCCCCAATGCTATTTCAATGGGTTTAGGTGCTTCTAGGCAAAAGGGGCGTGGCCAAAAGTATCTCAACCCTCAGCCATGTCATGATCTATACTATGAATGGTATTCTGGGCTTCTGGACCCAAAGGGGCGGGGCCTAACGAATTTAAACCCCCAATGCTATTTCAATGGGTTTAGGTGCTTCTAGGCAAAGGGGCGTGGCCAAAAGTATCTCAACCCTCAGCCATGTCATGGTCTATACTCTGAATGGTATTCTGGGCTTCTGGACGCAAAGGGGCGGGGCCTAACGAATTTAAACCCCCAATGCTATTTCAATGGGTTTAGGGGCTTCTAGGCAAAGGGGCGTGGCCAAAAGTATCTCAACCCTCAGCCATGTCATGGTCTATACTATGAATGGTATTCTGGGCTTCTGGACCCAAAGGGGCGGGGCCTAACGAATTTAAACCCCCAATGCTATTTCAATGGGTTTAGGGGCTTCTAGGCAAAGGGGCGTGGCCAAAAGTATCTCAACCCTCAGCCATGTCATGGTCTATACTCTGAATGGCATTCTGGGCTTCTGGACCCAAAGGGGCGGGGCCTAACGAATTTAAACCCCCAATGCTATTTCAATAGGTTTAGGGGCTTCTAGGCAAAGGGGCGTGGCCAAAAGTATCTCAACCCTCAGCCATGTCATGGTCTATACTCTGAATGGTATTCTGGGCTTCTGGACCCAAAGGGGCGGGGCCTAACGAATTTAAACCCCCAATGCTATTTCAATGGGTTTAGGGGCTTCTAGGCAAAAGGGGCGTGGCTAAAATAATCTCAACCCTCAGCCAGGTCATGTTCTATACTCTGAATGGTATTCTGGGCTTCTGGACCCAAAGGGGCGGGGCCTAACGAATTTAAACCCCCAATGCTATTTCAATGGGTTTAGGGGCTTCTAGGCAAAGGGGCGTGGCCAAAAGTATCTCAACCCTCAGCCAGGTCATGGTCTATACTCTGAATGGTATTCTGGGCTTCTGGACCCAAAGGGGCGGGGCCTAACGAATTTAAACCCCCAATGCTATTTCAATGGGTTTAGGGGCTTCTGGACAAAGGGGCGTGGCCAAAAGTATCTCAACCCTCAGCCATGTCATGGTCTATACTCTGAATGGTATTCTGGGCTTCTGGACCCAAAGGGGCGGGGCCTAACGAATTTAAACCCCCAATGCTATTTCAATGGGTTTAGGTGCTTCTAGGCAAAAGGGGCGTGGCCAAAAGTATCTCAACCCTCAGCCATGTCATGGTCTATACTCTGAATGGCATTCTGGGCTTCTGGACCCAAAGGGGCGGGGCCTAACGAATTTAAACCCCCAATGCTATTTCAATGGGTTTAGGGGCTTCTAGGCAAAAGGGGCGTGGCCAAACGTATCTCAACCCTCAGCCCTGTCATGGTCTATACTCTTAATGGTATTCTGGGCTTCTGGACGCAAAGGGGCGGGGCCTAACGAATTTAAACCCCCAATGCTATTTCAATGGGTTTAGGGGCTTCTAGGCAAAGGGGCGTGGCCAAAAGTATCTCAACCCTCAGCCATGTCATGGTCTATACTCTGAATGGTATTCTGGGCTTCTGGACCCAAAGGGGCGGGGCCTAACGAATTTAAACCCCCAATGCTATTTCAATGGGTTTAGGGGCTTCTAGGCAAAGGGGCGTGGCCAAAAGTATCTCAACCCTCAGCCATGTCATGGTCTATACTCTGAATGGTATTCTGGGCTTCTGGACCCAAAGGGGCGGGGCCTAACGAATTTAAACCCCCAATGCTATTTCAATGGGTTTAGGGGCTTCTAGGCAAAAGGGGCGTGGCTAAAATAATCTCAACCCTCAGCCAGGTCATGTTCTATACTCTGAATGGTATTCTGGGCTTCTGGAACCAAAGGGGCGGGGCCTAACGAATTTAAACCCCCAATGCTATTTCAATGGGTTTAGGTGCTTCTAGGCAAAAGGGGCGTGGCCAAAAGTATCTCAACCCTCAGCCATGTCATGATCTATACTATGAATGGTATTCTGGGCTTCTGGACCCAAAGGGGCGGGGCCTAACGAATTTAAACCCCCAATGCTATTTCAATGGGTTTAGGTGCTTCTAGGCAAAAGGGGCGTGGCCAAAAGTATCTCAACCCTCAGCCATGTCATGGTCTATACTCTGAATGGTATTCTGGGCTTCTGGACGCAAAGGGGCGGGGCCTAACGAATTTAAACCCCCAATGCTATTTCAATGGGTTTAGGGGCTTCTAGGCAAAGGGGCGTGGCCAAAAGTATCTCAACCCTCAGCCATGTCATGGTCTATACTCTGAATGGCATTCTGGGCTTCTGGACCCAAAGGGGCGGGGCCTAACGAATTTAAACCCCCAATGCTATTTCAATGGGTTTAGGGGCTTCTAGGCAAAGGGGCGTGGCCAAAAGTATCTCAACCCTCAGCCATGTCATGGTCTATACTCTGAATGGTATTCTGGGCTTCTGGACCCAAAGGGGCGGGGCCTAACGAATTTAAACCCCCAATGCTATTTCAATGGGTTTAGGGGCTTCTAGGCAAAAGGGGCGTGGCTAAAATAATCTCAACCCTCAGCCAGGTCATGTTCTATACTCTGAATGGTATTCTGGGCTTCTGGAACCAAAGGGGCGGGGCCTAACGAATTTAAACCCCCAATGCTATTTCAATGGGTTTAGGGGCTTCTAGGCAAAGGGGCGTGGCCAAAAGTATCTCAACCCTCAGCCATGTCATGGTCTATACTCTGAATGGTATTCTGGGCTTCTGGACCCAAAGGGGCGGGGCCTAACGAATTTAAACCCCCAATGCTATTTCAATGGGTTTAGGTGCTTCTAGGCAAAAGGGGCGTGGCCAAAAGTATCTCAACCCTCAGCCATGTCATGGTCTATACTATGAATGGTATTCTGGGCTTCTGGACCCAAAGGGGCGGGGCCTAACGAATTTAAACCCCCAATGCTATTTCAATGGGTTTAGGTGCTTCTAGGCAAAAGGGGCGTAACCAAAAGTATCTCAACCCTCAGCCATGTCATGGTCTATACTCTGAATGGTATTCTGGGCTTCTGGACCAAAAGGGGCGGGGCCTAACGAATTTAAACCCCCAATGCTATTTCAATGGGTTTAGGTGCTTCTAGGCAAAAGGGGCGTGGCCAAAAGTATCTCAACCCTCAGCCATGTCATGATCTATACTATGAATGGTATTCTGGGCTTCTGGACCCAAAGGGGCGGGGCCTAACGAATTTAAACCCCCAATGCTATTTCAATGGGTTTAGGTGCTTCTAGGCAAAGGGGCGTGGCCAAAAGTATCTCAACCCTCAGCCATGTCATGGTCTATACTCTGAATGGTATTCTGGGCTTCTGGACGCAAAGGGGCGGGGCCTAACGAATTTAAACCCCCAATGCTATTTCAATGGGTTTAGGGGCTTCTAGGCAAAGGGGCGTGGCCAAAAGTATCTCAACCCTCAGCCATGTCATGGTCTATACTCTGAATGGCATTCTGGGCTTCTGGACCCAAAGGGGCGGGGCCTAACGAATTTAAACCCCCAATGCTATTTCAATGGGTTTAGGGGCTTCTAGGCAAAGGGGCGTGGCCAAAAGTATCTCAACCCTCAGCCATGTCATGGTCTATACTCTGAATGGTATTCTGGGCTTCTGGAACCAAAGGGGCGGGGCCTAACGAATTTAAACCCCCAATGCTATTTCAATGGGTTTAGGGGCTTCTAGGCAAAGGGGCGTGGCCAAAAGTATCTCAACCCTCAGCCAGGTCATGGTCTATACTCTGAATGGTATTCTGGGCTTCTGGACCCAAAGGGGCGGGGCCTAACGAATTTAAACCCCCAATGCTATTTCAATGGGTTTAGGTGCTTCTAGGCAAAAGGGGCGTGGCCAAAAGTATCTCAACCCTCAGCCATGTCATGGTCTATACTATGAATGGTATTCTGGGCTTCTGGACCCAAAGGGGCGGGGCCTAACGAATTTAAACCCCCAATGCTATTTCAATGGGTTTAGGTGCTTCTAGGCAAAAGGGGCGTAACCAAAAGTATCTCAACCCTCAGCCATGTCATGGTCTATACTCTGAATGGTATTCTGGGCTTCTGGACGCAAAGGGGCGGGGCCTAACGAATTTAAACCCCCAATGCTATTTCAATGGGTTTAGGGGCTTCTAGGCAAAGGGGCGTGGCCAAAAGTATCTCAACCCTCAGCCATGTCATGGTCTATACTCTGAATGGTATTCTGGGCTTCTGGACGCAAAGGGGCGGGGCCTAACGAATTTAAACCCCCAATGCTATTTCAATGGGTTTAGGTGCTTCTAGGCAAAAGGGGCGTAACCAAAAGTATCTCAACCCTCAGCCATGTCATGGTCTATACTCTGAATGGTATTCTGGGCTTCTGGACGCAAAGGGGCGGGGCCTAACGAATTTAAACCCCCAATGCTATTTCAATGGGTTTAGGGGCTTCTAGGCAAAGGGGCGTGGCCAAAAGTATCTCAACCCTCAGCCATGTCATGGTCTATACTCTGAATGGTATTCTGGGCTTCTGGACCCAAAGGGGCGGGGCCTAACGAATTTAAACCCCCAATGCTATTTCAATGGGTTTAGGGGCTTCTAGGCAAAGGGGCGTGGCCAAAAGTATCTCAACCCTCAGCCAGGTCATGGTCTATACTCTGAATGGTATTCTGGGCTTCTGGACCCAAAGGGGCGGGGCCTAACGAATTTAAACCCCCAATGCTATTTCAATGGGTTTAGGGGCTTCTGGACAAAGGGGCGTGGCCAAAAGTATCTCAACCCTCAGCCATGTCATGGTCTATACTCTGAATGGTATTCTGGGCTTCTGGACCCAAAGGGGCGGGGCCTAACGAATTTAAACCCCCAATGCTATTTCAATGGGTTTAGGTGCTTCTAGGCAAAAGGGGCGTGGCCAAAAGTATCTCAACCCTCAGCCATGTCATGGTCTATACTCTGAATGGCATTCTGGGCTTCTGGACCCAAAGGGGCGGGGCCTAACGAATTTAAACCCCCAATGCTATTTCAATGGGTTTAGGGGCTTCTAGGCAAAAGGGGCGTGGCCAAACGTATCTCAACCCTCAGCCATGTCATGGTCTATACTCTGAATGGTATTCTGGGCTTCTGGACGCAAAGGGGCGGGGCCTAACGAATTTAAACCCCCAATGCTATTTCAATGGGTTTAGGGGCTTCTAGGCAAAGGGGCGTGGCCAAAAGTATCTCAACCCTCAGCCATGTCATGGTCTATACTCTGAATGGTATTCTGGGCTTCTGGACCCAAAGGGGCGGGGCCTAACGAATTTAAACCCCCAATGCTATTTCAATGGGTTTAGGGGCTTCTAGGCAAAGGGGCGTGGCCAAAAGTATCTCAACCCTCAGCCAGGTCATGGTCTATACTCTGAATGGTATTCTGGGCTTCTGGACCCAAAGGGGCGGGGCCTAACGAATTTAAACCCCCAATGCTATTTCAATGGGTTTAGGGGCTTCTGGACAAAGGGGCGTGGCCAAAAGTATCTCAACCCTCAGCCATGTCATGGTCTATACTCTGAATGGTATTCTGGGCTTCTGGACCCAAAGGGGCGGGGCCTAACGAATTTAAACCCCCAATGCTATTTCAATGGGTTTAGGTGCTTCTAGGCAAAAGGGGCGTGGCCAAAAGTATCTCAACCCTCAGCCATGTCATGGTCTATACTCTGAATGGCATTCTGGGCTTCTGGACCCAAAGGGGCGGGGCCTAACGAATTTAAACCCCCAATGCTATTTCAATGGGTTTAGGGGCTTCTAGGCAAAAGGGGCGTGGCCAAACGTATCTCAACCCTCAGCCATGTCATGGTCTATACTCTGAATGGTATTCTGGGCTTCTGGACGCAAAGGGGCGGGGCCTAACGAATTTAAACCCCCAATGCTATTTCAATGGGTTTAGGGGCTTCTAGGCAAAGGGGCGTGGCCAAAAGTATCTCAACCCTCAGCCATGTCATGGTCTATACTCTGAATGGCATTCTGGGCTTCTGGACCCAAAGGGGCGGGGCCTAACGAATTTAAACCCCCAATGCTATTTCAATGGGTTTAGGGGCTTCTAGGCAAAAGGGGCGTGGCCAAAAGTATCTCAACCCTCAGACATGTCATGGTCTATACTCTGAATGGCATTCTGGGCTTCTGGACCCAAAGGGGCGGGGCCTAACGAATTTAAACCCCCAATGCTATTTCAATGGGTTTAGGGGCTTCTAGGCAAAGGGGCGTGGCCAAAAGTATCTCAACCCTCAGCCATGTCATGGTCTATACTCTGAATGGTATTCTGGGCTTCTGGACCCAAAGGGGCGGGGCCTAACGAATTTAAACCCCCAATGCTATTTCAATGGGTTTAGGGGCTTCTAGGCAAAAGGGGCGTGGCTAAAATAATCTCAACCCTCAGCCAGGTCATGTTCTATACTCTGAATGGTATTCTGGGCTTCTGGAACCAAAGGGGCGGGGCCTAACGAATTTAAACCCCCAATGCTATTTCAATGGGTTTAGGGGCTTCTAGGCAAAGGGGCGTGGCCAAAAGTATCTCAACCCTCAGCCAGGTCATGGTCTATACTCTGAATGGTATTCTGGGCTTCTGGACCCAAAGGGGCGGGGCCTAACGAATTTAAACCCCCAATGCTATTTCAATGGGTTTAGGTGCTTCTAGGCAAAAGGGGAGTGGCCAAAAGTATCTCAACCCTCAGCCATGTCATGGTCTATACTATGAATGGTATTCTGGGCTTCTGGACCCAAAGGGGCGGGGCCTAACGAATTTAAACCCCCAATGCTATTTCAATGGGTTTAGGTGCTTCTAGGCAAAAGGGGCGTAACCAAAAGTATCTCAACCCTCAGCCATGTCATGGTCTATACTCTGAATGGTATTCTGGGCTTCTGGACGCAAAGGGGCGGAGCCTAACGAATTTAAACCCCCAATGCTATTTCAATGGGTTTAGGGGCTTCTAGGCAAAGGGGCGTGGCCAAAAGTATCTCAACCCTCAGCCATGTCATGGTCTATACTCTGAATGGCATTCTGGGCTTCTGGACCCAAAGGGGCGGGGCCTAACGAACTTAAACCCCCAATGCTATTTCAATGGGTTTAGGGGCTTCTAGGCAAAGGGGCGTGGCCAAAAGTATCTCAACCCTCAGCCATGTCATGGTCTATACTCTGAATGGTATTCTGGGCTTCTGGACCCAAAGGGGCGGGGCCTAACGAATTTAAACCCCCAATGCTATTTCAATGGGTTTAGGGGCTTCTAGGCAAAAGGGGCGTGGCTAAAATAATCTCAACCCTCAGCCAGGTCATGTTCTATACTCTGAATGGTATTCTGGGCTTCTGGACCCAAAGCGTCGGGGCCTAACGAATTTAAACCCCCAATGCTATTTCAATGGGTTTAGAAGCTTCTAGGCAAAGGGGCGTGGCCAAAAGTATCTCAACCCTCAGCCAGGTCATGGTCTATACTCTGAATGGTATTCTGGGCTTCTGGACCCAAAGGGGCGGGGCCTAACGAATTTAAACCCCCAATGCTATTTCAATGGGTTTAGGGGCTTCTGGACAAAGGGGCGTGGCCAAAAGTATCTCAACCCTCAGCCATGTCATGGTCTATACTCTGAATGGTATTCTGGGCTTCTGGGCCCAAAGGGGCGGGGCCTAACGAATTTAAACCCCCAATGCTATTTCAATGGGTTTAGGGGCTTCTAGGCAAAGGGGCATGGCCAAAAGTATCTCAACCCTCAGCCAGGTCATGGTCTATACTCTGAATGGTATTCTGGGCTTCTGGACCCAAAGGGGCGGGGCCTAACGAATTTAAACCCCCAATGCTATTTCAATGGGTTTAGGGGCTTCTGGACAAAGGGGCGTGGCCAAAAGTATCTCAACCCTCAGCCATGTCATGGTCTATACTCTGAATGGTATTCTGGGCTTCTGGACCCAAAGGGGCGGGGCCTAACGAATTTAAACCCCCAATACTATTTCAATGGGTTTAGGTGCTTCTAGGCAAAGGGGCGTGGCCAAAAGTATCTCAACCCTCAGCCATGTCATGGTCTATACTCTGAATGGTATTCTGGGCTTCTGGACGCAAAGGGGCGGGGCCTAACGAATTTAAACCCCCAATGCTATTTCAATGGGTTTAGGTGCTTCTAGGCAAAAGGGGCGTAACCAAAAGTATCTCAACCCTCAGCCATGTCATGGTCTATACTCTGAATGGTATTCTGGGCTTCTGGACGCAAAGGGGCGGGGCCTAACGAATTTAAACCCCCAATGCTATTTCAATGGGTTTAGGGGCTTCTAGGCAAAGGGGCGTGGCCAAAAGTATCTCAACCCTCAGCCATGTCATGGTCTATACTCTGAATGGTATTCTGGGCTTCTGGACCCAAAGGGGCGGGGCCTAACGAATTTAAACCCCCAATGCTATTTCAATGGGTTTAGGTGCTTCTAGGCAAAGGGGCGTGGCCAAAAGTATCTCAACCCTCAGCCATGTCATGGTCTATACTCTGAATGGTATTCTGGGCTTCTGGACGCAAAGGGGCGGGGCCTAACGAATTTAAACCCCCAATGCTATTTCAATGGGTTTAGGTGCTTCTAGGCAAAAGGGGCGTAACCAAAAGTATCTCAACCCTCAGCCATGTCATGGTCTATACTCTGAATGGTATTCTGGGCTTCTGGACGCAAAGGGGCGGGGCCTAACGAATTTAAACCCCCAATGCTATTTCAATGGGTTTAGGTGCTTCTAGGCAAAAGGGGCGTAACCAAAAGTATCTCAACCCTCAGCCATGTCATGGTCTATACTCTGAATGGTATTCTGGGCTTCTGGACGCAAAGGGGCGGGGCCTAACGAATTTAAACCCCCAATGCTATTTCAATGGGTTTAGGGGCTTCTAGGCAAAGGGGCGTGGCCAAAAGTATCTCAACCCTCAGCCATGTCATGGTCTATACTCTGAATGGTATTCTGGGCTTCTGGACCCAAAGGGGCGGGGCCTAACGAATTTAAACCCCCAATGCTATTTCAATGGGTTTAGGTGCTTCTAGGCAAAGGGGCGTGGCCAAAAGTATCTCAACCCTCAGCCATGTCATGGTCTATACTCTGAATGGTATTCTGGGCTTCTGGACGCAAAGGGGCGGGGCCTAACGAATTTAAACCCCCAATGCTATTTCAATGGGTTTAGGTGCTTCTAGGCAAAAGGGGCGTAACCAAAAGTATCTCAACCCTCAGCCATGTCATGGTCTATACTCTGAATGGTATTCTGGGCTTCTGGACGCAAAGGGGCGGGGCCTAACGAATTTAAACCCCCAATGCTATTTCAATGGGTTTAGGGGCTTCTAGGCAAAGGGGCGTGGCCAAAAGTATCTCAACCCTCAGCCATGTCATGGTCTATACTCTGAATGGTATTCTGGGCTTCTGGACCCAAAGGGGCGGGGCCTAACGAATTTAAACCCCCAATGCTATTTCAATGGGTTTAGGGGCTTCTAGGCAAAGGGGCGTGGCCAAAAGTATCTCAACCCTCAGCCAGGTCATGGTCTATACTCTGAATGGTATTCTGGGCTTCTGGACCCAAAGGGGCGGGGCCTAACGAATTTAAACCCCCAATGCTATTTCAATGGGTTTAGGGGCTTCTGGACAAAGGGGCGTGGCCAAAAGTATCTCAACCCTCAGCCATGTCATGGTCTATACTCTGAATGGTATTCTGGGCTTCTGGACCCAAAGGGGCGGGGCCTAACGAATTTAAACCCCCAATGCTATTTCAATGGGTTTAGGTGCTTCTAGGCAAAAGGGGCGTGGCCAAAAGTATCTCAACCCTCAGCCATGTCATGGTCTATACTCTGAATGGCATTCTGGGCTTCTGGACCCAAAGGGGCGGGGCCTAACGAATTTAAACCCCCAATGCTATTTCAATGGGTTTAGGGGCTTCTAGGCAAAAGGGGCGTGGCCAAACGTATCTCAACCCTCAGCCATGTCATGGTCTATACTCTGAATGGTATTCTGGGCTTCTGGACGCAAAGGGGCGGGGCCTAACGAATTTAAACCCCCAATGCTATTTCAATGGGTTTAGGGGCTTCTAGGCAAAGGGGCGTGGCCAAAAGTATCTCAACCCTCAGACATGTCATGGTCTATACTTTGAATGGCATTCTGGGCTTCTGGACCAAAAGGGGCGGGGCCTAACGAATTTAAACCCCCAATGCTATTTCAATGGGTTTAGGGGCTTCTAGGCAAAGGGGCGTGGCCAAAAGTATCTCAACCCTCAGCCATGTCATGGTCTATACTCTGAATGGTATTCTGGGCTTCTGGACCCAAAGGGGCGGGGCCTAACGAATTTAAACCCCCAATGCTATTTCAATGGGTTTAGGGGCTTCTAGGCAAAAGGGGCGTGGCTAAAATAATCTCAACCCTCAGCCAGGTCATGTTCTATACTCTGAATGGTATTCTGGGCTTCTGGAACCAAAGGGGCGGGGCCTAACGAATTTAAACCCCCAATGCTATTTCAATGGGTTTAGGGGCTTCTAGGCAAAGGGGCGTGGCCAAAAGTATCTCAACCCTCAGCCAGGTCATGGTCTATACTCTGAATGGTATTCTGGGCTTCTGGACCCAAAGGGGCGGGGCCTAACGAATTTAAACCCCCAATGCTATTTCAATGGGTTTAGGTGCTTCTAGGCAAAAGGGGCGTGGCCAAAAGTATCTCAACCCTCAGCCATGTCATGGTCTATACTATGAATGGTATTCTGGGCTTCTGGACCCAAAGGGGCGGGGCCTAACGAATTTAAACCCCCAATGCTATTTCAATGGGTTTAGGTGCTTCTAGGCAAAAGGGGCGTAACCAAAAGTATCTCAACCCTCAGCCATGTCATGGTCTATACTCTGAATGGTATTCTGGGCTTCTGGACGCAAAGGGGCGGGGCCTAACGAATTTAAACCCCCAATGCTATTTCAATGGGTTTAGGGGCTTCTAGGCAAAGGGGCGTGGCCAAAAGTATCTCAACCCTCAGCCATGTCATGGTCTATACTCTGAATGGCATTCTGGGCTTCTGGACCCAAAGGGGCGGGGCCTAACGAACTTAAACCCCCAATGCTATTTCAATGGGTTTAGGGGCTTCTAGGCAAAGGGGCGTGGCCAAAAGTATCTCAACCCTCAGCCATGTCATGGTCTATACTCTGAATGGTATTCTGGGCTTCTGGACCCAAAGGGGCGGGGCCTAACGAATTTAAACCCCCAATGCTATTTCAATGGGTTTAGGGGCTTCTAGGCAAAAGGGGCGTGGCTAAAATAATCTCAACCCTCAGCCAGGTCATGTTCTATACTCTGAATGGTATTCTGGGCTTCTGGACCCAAAGCGTCGGGGCCTAACGAATTTAAACCCCCAATGCTATTTCAATGGGTTTAGAAGCTTCTAGGCAAAGGGGCGTGGCCAAAAGTATCTCAACCCTCAGCCAGGTCATGGTCTATACTCTGAATGGTATTCTGGGCTTCTGGACCCAAAGGGGCGGGGCCTAACTAATTTAAACCCCCAATGCTATTTCAATGGGTTTAGGGGCTTCTGGACAAAGGGGCGTGGCCAAAAGTATCTCAACCCTCAGCCATGTCATGGTCTATACTCTGAATGGTATTCTGGGCTTCTGGACCCAAAGGGGCGGGGCCTAACGAATTTAAACCCCCAATGCTATTTCAATGGGTTTAGGTGCTTCTAGGCAAAAGGGGCGTGGCCAAAAGTATCTCAACCCTCAGCCATGTCATGGTCTATACTCTGAATGGCATTCTGGGCTTCTGGACCCAAAGGGGCGGGGCCTAACGAATTTAAACCCCCAATGCTATTTCAATGGGTTTAGGGGCTTCTAGGCAAAAGGGGCGTGGCCAAACGTATCTCAACCCTCAGCCATGTCATGGTCTTTACTCTGAATGGTATTCTGGGCTTCTGGACGCAAAGGGGCGGGGCCTAACGAATTTAAACCCCCAATGCTATTTCAATGGGTTTAGGTGTTTCTAGGCAAAAGGGGCGTAACCAAAAGTATCACAACCCTCAGCCATGTCATGGTCTATACTCTGAATGGTATTCTGGGCTTCTGGATGCAAAGGGGCGGGGCCTAACGAATTTAAACCCCCAATGCTATTTCAATGGGTTTAGGTGCTTCTAGGCAAAAGGGGCATAACCAAAAGTATCACAACCCTCAGCCATGTCATGGTCTATACTCTGAATGGTATTCTGGGCTTCTGGACGCAAAGGGGCGGGGCCTAACGAATTTAAACCCCCAATGCTATTTCAATGGGTTTAGGGGCTTCTAGGCAAAGGGGCGTGGCCAAAAGTATCTCAACCCTCAGCCATGTCATGGTCTATACTCTGAATGGCATTCTGGGCTTCTGGACCCAAAGGGGCGGGGCCTAACGAATTTAAACCCCCAATGCTATTTCAATAGGTTTAGGGGCTTCTAGGCAAAGGGGCGTGGCCAAAAGTATCTCAACCCTCAGCCATGTCATGGTCTATACTCTGAATGGTATTCTGGGCTTCTGGACCCAAAGGGGCGGGGCCTAACGAATTTAAACCCCCAATGCTATTTCAATGGGTTTAGGGGCTTCTAGACAAAAGGGGCGTGGCTAAAATAATCTCAACCCTCAGCCAGGTCATGTTCTATACTCTGAATGGTATTCTGGGCTTCTGGACCCAAAGGGGCGGGGCCTAACGAATTTAAACCCCCATTGCTATTTCAATGGGTTTAGGGGCTTCTAGGCAAAGGGGCGTGGCCAAAAGTATCTCAACCCTCAGCCAGGTCATGGTCTATACTCTGAATGGTATTCTGGGCTTCTGGACCCAAAGGGGCGGGGCCTAACGAATTTAAACCCCCAATGCTATTTCAATGGGTTTAGGGGCTTCTGGACAAAGGGGCGTGGCCAAAAGTATCTCAACCCTCAGCCATGTCATGGTCTATACTCTGAATGGTATTCTGGGCTTCTGGACCCAAAGGGGCGGGGCCTAACGAATTTAAACCCCCAATGCTATTTCAATGGGTTTAGGTGCTTCTAGGCAAAAGGGGCGTGGCCAAAAGTATCTCAACCCTCAGCCATGTCATGGTCTATACTCTGAATGGCATTCTGGGCTTCTGGACCCAAAGGGGCGGGGCCTAACGAATTTAAACCCCCAATGCTATTTCAATGGGTTTAGGGGCTTCTAGGCAAAAGGGGCGTGGCCAAACGTATCTCAACCCTCAGCCATGTCATGGTCTATACTCTGAATGGTATTCTGGGCTTCTGGACGCAAAGGGGCGGGGCCTAACGAATTTAAACCCCCAATGCTATTTCAATGGGTTTAGGGGCTTCTGGACAAAGGGGCGTGGCCAAAAGTATCTCAACCCTCAGCCATGTCATGGTCTATACTCTGAATGGTATTCTGGGCTTCTGGACCCAAAGGGGCGGGGCCTAACGAATTTAAACCCCCAATGCTATTTCAATGGGTTTAGGTGCTTCTAGGCAAAGGGGCGTGGCCAAAAGTATCTCAACCCTCAGCCATGTCATGGTCTATACTCTGAATGGTATTCTGGGCTTCTGGACGCAAAGGGGCGGGGCCTAACGAATTTAAACCCCCAATGCTATTTCAATGGGTTTAGGTGCTTCTAGGCAAAAGGGGCGTAACCAAAAGTATCTCAACCCTCAGCCATGTCATGGTCTATACTCTGAATGGTATTCTGGGCTTCTGGACGCAAAGGGGCGGGGCCTAACGAATTTAAACCCCCAATGCTATTTCAATGGGTTTAGGGGCTTCTAGGCAAAGGGGCGTGGCCAAAAGTATCTCAACCCTCAGCCATGTCATGGTCTATACTCTGAATGGTATTCTGGGCTTCTGGACCCAAAGGGGCGGGGCCTAACGAATTTAAACCCCCAATGCTATTTCAATGGGTTTAGGGGCTTCTAGGCAAAGGGGCGTGGCCAAAAGTATCTCAACCCTCAGCCAGGTCATGGTCTATACTCTGAATGGTATTCTGGGCTTCTGGACCTAAAGGGGCGGGGCCTAACGAATTTAAACCCCCAATGCTATTTCAATGGGTTTAGGGGCTTCTGGACAAAGGGGCGTGGCCAAAAGTATCTCAACCCTCAGCCATGTCATGGTCTATACTCTGAATGGTATTCTGGGCTTCTGGACCCAAAGGGGCGGGGCCTAACGAATTTAAACCCCCAATGCTATTTCAATGGGTTTAGGTGCTTCTAGGCAAAAGGGGCGTGGCCAAAAGTATCTCAACCCTCAGCCATGTCATGGTCTATACTCTGAATGGCATTCTGGGCTTCTGGACCCAAAGGGGCGGGGCCTAACGAATTTAAACCCCCAATGCTATTTCAATGGGTTTAGGGGCTTCTAGGCAAAAGGGGCGTGGCCAAACGTATCTCAACCCTCAGCCATGTCATGGTCTATACTCTGAATGGTATTCTGGGCTTCTGGACGCAAAGGGGCGGGGCCTAACGAATTTAAACCCCCAATGCTATTTCAATGGGTTTAGGGGCTTCTAGGCAAAGGGGCGTGGCCAAAAGTATCTCAACCCTCAGACATGTCATGGTCTATACTTTGAATGGCATTCTGGGCTTCTGGACCAAAAGGGGCGGGGCCTAACGAATTTAAACCCCCAATGCTATTTCAATGGGTTTAGGGGCTTCTAGGCAAAGGGGCGTGGCCAAAAGTATCTCAACCCTCAGCCATGTCATGGTCTATACTCTGAATGGTATTCTGGGCTTCTGGACCCAAAGGGGCGGGGCCTAACGAATTTAAACCCCCAATGCTATTTCAATGGGTTTAGGGGCTTCTAGGCAAAAGGGGCGTGGCTAAAATAATCTCAACCCTCAGCCAGGTCATGTTCTATACTCTGAATGGTATTCTGGGCTTCTGGAACCAAAGGGGCGGGGCCTAACGAATTTAAACCCCCAATGCTATTTCAATGGGTTTAAGGGCTTCTAGGCAAAGGGGCGTGGCCAAAAGTATCTCAACCCTCAGCCAGGTCATGGTCTATACTCTGAATGGTATTCTGGGCTTCTGGACCCAAAGGGGCGGGGCCTAACGAATTTAAACCCCCAATGCTATTTCAATGGGTTTTGGTGCTTCTAGGCAAAAGGGGCGTGGCCAAAAGTATCTCAACCCTCAGCCATGTCATGGTCTATACTATGAATGGTATTCTGGGCTTCTGGACCCAAAGGGGCGGGGCCTAACGAATTTAAACCCCCAATGCTATTTCAATGGGTTTAGGTGCTTCTAGGCAAAAGGTGCGTAACCAAAAGTATCTCAACCCTCAGCCATGTCATGGTCTATACTCTGAATGGTATTCTGGGCTTCTGGACGCAAAGGGGCGGGGCCTAACGAATTTAAACCCCCAATGCTATTTCAATGGGTTTAGGGGCTTCTAGGCAAAGGGGCGTGGCCAAAAGTATCTCAACCCTCAGCCATGTCATGGTCTATACTCTGAATGGCATTCTGGGCTTCTGGACCCAAAGGGGCGGGGCCTAACGAACTTAAACCCCCAATGCTATTTCAATGGGTTTAGGGGCTTCTAGGCAAAGGGGCGTGGCCAAAAGTATCTCAACCCTCAGCCATGTCATGGTCTATACTCTGAATGGTATTCTGGGCTTCTGGACCCAAAGGGGCGGGGCCTAACGAATTTAAACCCCCAATGCTATTTCAATGGGTTTAGGGGCTTCTAGGCAAAAGGGGCGTGGCTAAAATAATCTCAACCCTCAGCCAGGTCATGTTCTATACTCTGAATGGTATTCTGGGCTTCTGGACCCAAAGCGTCGGGGCCTAACGAATTTAAACCCCCAATGCTATTTCAATGGGTTTAGAAGCTTCTAGGCAAAGGGGCGTGGCCAAAAGTATCTCAACCCTCAGCCAGGTCATGGTCTATACTCTGAATGGTATTCTGGGCTTCTGGACCCAAAGGGGCGGGGCCTAACTAATTTAAACCCCCAATGCTATTTCAATGGGTTTAGGGGCTTCTGGACAAAGGGGCGTGGCCAAAAGTATCTCAACCCTCAGCCATGTCATGGTCTATACTCTGAATGGTATTCTGGGCTTCTGGACCCAAAGGGGCGGGGCCTAACGAATTTAAACCCCCAATGCTATTTCAATGGGTTTAGGTGCTTCTAGGCAAAAGGGGCGTGGCCAAAAGTATCTCAACCCTCAGCCATGTCATGGTCTATACTCTGAATGGCATTCTGGGCTTCTGGACCCAAAGGGGCGGGGCCTAACGAATTTAAACCCCCAATGCTATTTCAATGGGTTTAGGGGCTTCTAGGCAAAAGGGGCGTGGCCAAACGTATCTCAACCCTCAGCCATGTCATGGTCTTTACTCTGAATGGTATTCTGGGCTTCTGGACGCAAAGGGGCGGGGCCTAACGAATTTAAACCCCCAATGCTATTTCAATGGGTTTAGGTGTTTCTAGGCAAAAGGGGCGTAACCAAAAGTATCACAACCCTCAGCCATGTCATGGTCTATACTCTGAATGGTATTCTGGGCTTCTGGATGCAAAGGGGCGGGGCCTAACGAATTTAAACCCCCAATGCTATTTCAATGGGTTTAGGTGCTTCTAGGCAAAAGGGGCGTAACCAAAAGTATCACAACCCTCAGCCATGTCATGGTCAATACTCTGAATGGTATTCTGGGCTTCTGGACGCAAAGGGGCGGGGCCTAACGAATTTAAACCCCCAATGCTATTTCAATGGGTTTAGGGGCTTCTAGGCAAAGGGGCGTGGCCAAAAGTATCTCAACCCTCAGCCATGTCATGGTCTATACTCTGAATGGCATTCTGGGCTTCTGGACCCAAAGGGGCGGGGCCTAACGAATTTAAACCCCCAATGCTATTTCAATAGGTTTAGGGGCTTCTAGGCAAAGGGGCGTGGCCAAAAGTATCTCAACCCTCAGCCATGTCATGGTCTATACTCTGAATGGTATTCTGGGCTTCTGGACCCAAAGGGGCGGGGCCTAACGAATTTAAACCCCCAATGCTATTTCAATGGGTTTAGGGGCTTCTAGGCAAAAGGGGCGTGGCTAAAATAATCTCAACCCTCAGCCAGGTCATGTTCTATACTCTGAATGGTATTCTGGGCTTCTGGACCCAAAGGGGCGGGGCCTAACGAATTTAAACCCCCAATGCTATTTCAATGGGTTTAGGGGCTTCTAGGCAAAGGGGCGTGGCCAAAAGTATCTCAACCCTCAGCCAGGTCATGGTCTATACTCTGAATGGTATTCTGGGCTTCTGGACCCAAAGGGGCGGGGCCTAACGAATTTAAACCCCCAATGCTATTTCAATGGGTTTAGGGGCTTCTGGACAAAGGGGCGTGGCCAAAAGTATCTCAACCCTCAGCCATGTCATGGTCTATACTCTGAATGGTATTCTGGGCTTCTGGACCCAAAGGGGCGGGGCCTAACGAATTTAAACCCCCAATGCTATTTCAATGGGTTTAGGTGCTTCTAGGCAAAAGGGGCGTGGCCAAAAGTATCTCAACCCTCAGCCATGTCATGGTCTATACTCTGAATGGCATTCTGGGCTTCTGGACCCAAAGGGGCGGGGCCTAACGAATTTAAACCCCCAATGCTATTTCAATGGGTTTAGGGGCTTCTAGGCAAAAGGGGCGTGGCCAAAAGTATCTCAACCCTCAGCCATGTCATGGTCTATACTCTGAATGGCATTCTGGGCTTCTGGACCCAAAGGGGCGGGGCCTAACGAATTTAAACCCCCAATGCTATTTCAATGGGTTTAGGGGCTTCTAGGCAAAGGGGCGTGGCCAAAAGTATCTCAACCCTCAGCCATGTCATGGTCTATACTCTGAATGGTATTCTGGGCTTCTGGACCCAAAGGGGCGGGGCCTAACGAATTTAAACCCCCAATGCTATTTCAATGGGTTTAGGGGCTTCTAGGCAAAAGGGGCGTGGCTAAAATAATCTCAACCCTCAGCCAGGTCATGTTCTATACTTTGAATGGTATTCTGGGCTTCTGGAACCAAAGGGGCGGGGCCTAACGATTTTAAACCCCCAATGCTATTTCAATGGGTTTAGGGGCTTCTAGGCAAAGGGGCGTGGCCAAAAGTATCTCAACCCTCAGCCAGGTCATGGTCTATACTCTGAATGGTATTCTGGGCTTCTGGACCCAAAGGGGCGGGGCCTAACGAATTTAAACCCCCAATGCTATTTCAATGGGTTTAGGTGCTTCTAGGCAAAAGGGGCGTGGCCAAAAGTATCTCAACCCTCAGCCATGTCATGGTCTATACTATGAATGGTATTCTGGGCTTCTGGACCCAAAGGGGCGGGGCCTAACGAATTTAAACCCCCAATGCTATTTCAATGGGTTTAGGTGCTTCTAGGCAAAAGGGGCGTAACCAAAAGTATCTCAACCCTCAGCCATGTCATGGTCTATACTCTGAATGGTATTCTGGGCTTCTGGACCAAAAGGGGCGGGGCCTAACGAATTTAAACCCCCAATGCTATTTCAATGGGTTTAGGTGCTTCTAGGCAAAAGGGGCGTGGCCAAAAGTATCTCAACCCTCAGCCATGTCATGATCTATACTATGAATGGTATTCTGGGCTTCTGGACCCAAAGGGGCGGGGCCTAACGAATTTAAACCCCCAATGCTATATCAATGGGTTTAGGTGCTTCTAGGCAAAAGGGGCGTGGCCAAAAGTATCTCAACCCTCAGCCATGTCATGGTCTATACTCTGAATGGTATTCTGGGCTTCTGGACGCAAAGGGGCGGGGCCTAACGAATTTAAACCCCCAATGCTATTTCAATGGGTTTAGGGGCTTCTAGGCAAAGGGGCGTGGCCAAAAGTATCTCAACCCTCAGCCATGTCATGGTCTATACTCTGAATGGCATTCTGGGCTTCTGGACCCAAAGGGGCGGGGCCTAACGAATTTAAACCCCCAATGCTATTTCAATGGGTTTAGGGGCTTCTAGGCAAAGGGGCGTGGCCAAAAGTATCTCAACCCTCAGCCATGTCATGGTCTATACTCTGAATGGTATTCTGGGCTTCTGGAACCAAAGGGGCGGGGCCTAACGAATTTAAACCCCCAATGCTATTTCAATGGGTTTAGGGGCTTCTAGGCAAAGGGGCGTGGCCAAAAGTATCTCAACCCTCAGCCAGGTCATGGTCTATACTCTGAATGGTATTCTGGGCTTCTGGACCCAAAGGGGCGGGGCCTAACGAATTTAAACCCCCAATGCTATTTCAATGGGTTTAGGTGCTTCTAGGCAAAAGGGGCGTGGCCAAAAGTATCTCAACCCTCAGCCATGTCATGGTCTATACTATGAATGGTATTCTGGGCTTCTGGACCCAAAGGGGCGGGGCCTAACGAATTTAAACCCCCAATGCTATTTCAATGGGTTTAGGTGCTTCTAGGCAAAAGGGGCGTAACCAAAAGTATCTCAACCCTCAGCCATGTCATGGTCTATACTCTGAATGGTATTCTGGGCTTCTGGACGCAAAGGGGCGGGGCCTAACGAATTTAAACCCCCAATGCTATTTCAATGGGTTTAGGGGCTTCTAGGCAAAGGGGCGTGGCCAAAAGTATCTCAACCCTCAGCCATGTCATGGTCTATACTCTGAATGGTATTCTGGGCTTCTGGACGCAAAGGGGCGGGGCCTAACGAATTTAAACCCCCAATGCTATTTCAATGGGTTTAGGTGCTTCTAGGCAAAAGGGGCGTAACCAAAAGTATCTCAACCCTCAGCCATGTCATGGTCTATACTCTGAATGGTATTCTGGGCTTCTGGACGCAAAGGGGCGGGGCCTAACGAATTTAAACCCCCAATGCTATTTCAATGGGTTTAGGGGCTTCTAGGCAAAGGGGCGTGGCCAAAAGTATCTCAACCCTCAGCCATGTCATGGTCTATACTCTGAATGGTATTCTGGGCTTCTGGACCCAAAGGGGCGGGGCCTAACGAATTTAAACCCCCAATGCTATTTCAATGGGTTTAGGGGCTTCTAGGCAAAGGGGCGTGGCCAAAAGTATCTCAACCCTCAGCCAGGTCATGGTCTATACTCTGAATGGTATTCTGGGCTTCTGGACCCAAAGGGGCGGGGCCTAACGAATTTAAACCCCCAATGCTATTTCAATGGGTTTAGGGGCTTCTGGACAAAGGGGCGTGGCCAAAAGTATCTCAACCCTCAGCCATGTCATGGTCTATACTCTGAATGGTATTCTGGGCTTCTGGACCCAAAGGGGCGGGGCCTAACGAATTTAAACCCCCAATGCTATTTCAATGGGTTTAGGTGCTTCTAGGCAAAAGGGGCGTGGCCAAAAGTATCTCAACCCTCAGCCATGTCATGGTCTATACTCTGAATGGCATTCTGGGCTTCTGGACCCAAAGGGGCGGGGCCTAACGAATTTAAACCCCCAATGCTATTTCAATGGGTTTAGGGGCTTCTAGGCAAAAGGGGCGTGGCCAAACGTATCTCAACCCTCAGCCATGTCATGGTCTATACTCTGAATGGTATTCTGGGCTTCTGGACGCAAAGGGGCGGGGCCTAATGAATTTAAACCCCCAATGCTATTTCAATGGGTTTAGGGGCTTCTAGGCAAAGGGGCGTGGCCAAAAGTATCTCAACCCTCAGCCATGTCATGGTCTATACTCTGAATGGCATTCTGGGCTTCTGGACCCAAAGGGGCGGGGCCTAACGAATTTAAACCCCCAATGCTATTTCAATGGGTTTAGGGGCTTCTAGGCAAAGGGGCGTGGCCAAAAGTATCTCAACCCTCAGCCATGTCATGGTCTATACTCTGAATGGTATTCTGGGCTTCTGGACCCAAAGGGGCGGGGCCTAACGAATTTAAACCCCCAATGCTATTTCAATGGGTTTAGGGGCTTCTAGGCAAAAGGGGCGTGGCTAAAATAATCTCAACCCTCAGCCAGGTCATGTTCTATACTCTGAATGGTATTCTGGGCTTCTGGAACCAAAGGGGCGGGGCCTAACGAATTTAAACCCCCAATGCTATTTCAATGGGTTTAGGGGCTTCTAGGCAAAAGGGGCGTGGCTAAAATAATCTCAACCCTCAGCCAGGTCATGTTCTATACTCTGAATGGTATTCTGGGCTTCTGGAACCAAAGGGGCGGGGCCTAACGAATTTAAACCCCCAATGCTATTTCAATGGGTTTAGGGGCTTCTAGGCAAAGGGGCGTGGCCAAAAGTATCTCAACCCTCAGCCAGGTCATGGTCTATACTCTGAATGGTATTCTGGGCTTCTGGACCCAAAGGGGCGGGGCCTAACAAATTTAAACCCCCAATGCTATTTCAATGGGTTTAGGTGCTTCTAGGCAAAAGGGGCGTGGCCAAAAGTATCTCAACCCTCAGCCATGTCATGGTCTATACTATGAATGGTATTCTGGGCTTCTGGACCCAACGGGGCGAGGCCTAACGAATTTAAACCCCCAATGCTATTTCAATGGGTTTAGGTGCTTCTAGGCAAAAGGGGCGTAACCAAAAGTATCTCAACCCTCAGCCATGTCATGGTCTATACTCTGAATGGTATTCTGGGCTTCTGGACGCAAAGGGGCGGGGCCTAACGAATTTAAACCCCCAATGCTATTTCAATGGGTTTAGGGGCTTCTAGGCAAAGGGGCGTGGCCAAAAGTATCTCAACCCTCAGCCATGTCATGGTCTATACTCTGAATGGCATTCTGGGCTTCTGGACCCAAAGGGGCGGGGCCTAACGAATTTAAACCCCCAATGCTATTTCAATGGGTTTAGGGGCTTCTAGGCAAAGGGGCGTGGCCAAAAGTATCTCAACCCTCAGCCATGTCATGGTCTATACTCTGAATGGTATTCTGGGCTTCTGGACCCAAAGGGGCGAGGCCTAACGAATTTAAACCCCCAATGCTATTTCAATGGGTTTAGGGGCTTCTAGGCAAAAGGGGCGTGGCTAAAATAATCTCAACCCTCAGCCAGGTCATGTTCTATACTCTGAATGGTATTCTGGGCTTCTGGAACCAAAGGGGCGGGGCCTAACGAATTTAAACCCCCAATGCTATTTCAATGGGTTTAGGGGCTTCTAGGCAAAAGGGGCGTGGCTAAAATAATCTCAACCCTCAGCCAGGTCATGTTCTATACTCTGAATGGTATTCTGGGCTTCTGGAACCAAAGGGGCGGGGCCTAACGAATTTAAACCCCCAATGCTATTTCAATGGGTTTAGGGGCTTCTAGGCAAAGGGGCGTGGCCAAAAGTATCTCAACCCTCAGCCAGGTCATGGTCTATACTCTGAATGGTATTCTGGGCTTCTGGACCCAAAGGGGCGAGGCCTAACAAATTTAAACCCCCAATGCTATTTCAATGGGTTTAGGTGCTTCTAGGCAAAAGGGGCGTGGCCAAAAGTATCTCAACCCTCAGCCATGTCATGGTCTATACTCTGAATGGCATTCTGGGCTTCTGGACCCAAAGGGGCGGGGCCTAACGAATTTAAACCCCCAATGCTATTTCAATGGGTTTAGGGGCTTCTAGGCAAAAGGGGCGTGGCCAAACGTATCTCAACCCTCAGCCATGTCATGGTCTATACTCTGAATGGTATTCTGGGCTTCTGGACGCAAAGGGGCGGGGCCTAACGAATTTAAACCCCCAATGCTATTTCAATGGGTTTAGGGGCTTCTAGGCAAAGGGGCGTGGCCAAAAGTATCTCAACCCTCAGCCATGTCATGGTCTATACTCTGAATGGCATTCTGGGCTTCTGGACCCAAAGGGGCGGGGCCTAACGAATTTAAACCCCCAATGCTATTTCAATGGGTTTAGGGGCTTCTAGGCAAAGGGGCGTGGCCAAAAGTATCTCAACCCTCAGCCATGTCATGGTCTATACTCTGAATGGTATTCTGGGCTTCTGGACCCAAAGGGGCGGGGCCTAACGAATTTAAACCCCCAATGCTATTTCAATGGGTTTAGGGGCTTCTAGGCAAAAGGGGCGTGGCTAAAATAATCTCAACCCTCAGCCAGGTCATGTTCTATACTCTGAATGGTATTCTGGGCTTCTGGAACCAAAGGGGCGGGGCCTAACGAATTTAAACCCCCAATGCTATTTCAATGGGTTTAGGGGCTTCTAGGCAAAAGGGGCGTGGCTAAAATAATCTCAACCCTCAGCCAGGTCATGTTCTATACTCTGAATGGTATTCTGGGCTTCTGGAACCAAAGGGGCGGGGCCTAACGAATTTAAACCCCCAATGCTATTTCAATGGGTTTAGGGGCTTCTAGGCAAAGGGGCGTGGCCAAAAGTATCTCAACCCTCAGCCAGGTCATGGTCTATACTCTGAATGGTATTCTGGGCTTCTGGACCCAAAGGGGCGGGGCCTAACAAATTTAAACCCCCAATGCTATTTCAATGGGTTTAGGTGCTTCTAGGCAAAAGGGGCGTGGCCAAAAGTATCTCAACCCTCAGCCATGTCATGGTCTATACTATGAATGGTATTCTGGGCTTCTGGACCCAACGGGGCGAGGCCTAACGAATTTAAACCCCCAATGCTATTTCAATGGGTTTAGGTGCTTCTAGGCAAAAGGGGCGTAACCAAAAGTATCTCAACCCTCAGCCATGTCATGGTCTATACTCTGAATGGTATTCTGGGCTTCTGGACCCAACGGGGCGAGGCCTAACGAATTTAAACCCCCAATGCTATTTCAATGGGTTTAGGTGCTTCTAGGCAAAAGGGGCGTAACCAAAAGTATCTCAACCCTCAGCCATGTCATGGTCTATACTCTGAATGGCATTCTGGGCTTCTGGACCCAAAGGGGCGGGGCCTAACGAATTTAAACCCCCAATGCTATTTCAATGGGTTTAGGGGCTTCTAGGCAAAGGGGCGTGGCCAAAAGTATCTCAACCCTCAGCCATGTCATGGTCTATACTCTGAATGGTATTCTGGGCTTCTGGACCCAAAGGGGCGAGGCCTAACGAATTTAAACCCCCAATGCTATTTCAATGGGTTTAGGGGCTTCTAGGCAAAAGGGGCGTGGCTAAAATAATCTCAACCCTCAGCCAGGTCATGTTCTATACTCTGAATGGTATTCTGGGCTTCTGGAACCAAAGGGGCGGGGCCTAACGAATTTAAACCCCCAATGCTATTTCAATGGGTTTAGGGGCTTCTAGGCAAAAGGGGCGTGGCTAAAATAATCTCAACCCTCAGCCAGGTCATGTTCTATACTCTGAATGGTATTCTGGGCTTCTGGAACCAAAGGGGCGGGGCCTAACGAATTTAAACCCCCAATGCTATTTCAATGGGTTTAGGGGCTTCTAGGCAAAGGGGCGTGGCCAAAAGTATCTCAACCCTCAGCCAGGTCATGGTCTATACTCTGAATGGTATTCTGGGCTTCTGGACCCAAAGGGGCGAGGCCTAACAAATTTAAACCCCCAATGCTATTTCAATGGGTTTAGGTGCTTCTAGGCAAAAGGGGCGTGGCCAAAAGTATCTCAACCCTCAGCCATGTCATGGTCTATACTCTGAATGGCATTCTGGGCTTCTGGACCCAAAGGGGCGGGGCCTAACGAATTTAAACCCCCAATGCTATTTCAATGGGTTTAGGGGCTTCTAGGCAAAAGGGGCGTGGCCAAACGTATCTCAACCCTCAGCCATGTCATGGTCTATACTCTGAATGGTATTCTGGGCTTCTGGACGCAAAGGGGCGGGGCCTAACGAATTTAAACCCCCAATGCTATTTCAATGGGTTTAGGGGCTTCTAGGCAAAGGGGCGTGGCCAAAAGTATCTCAACCCTCAGCCATGTCATGGTCTATACTCTGAATGGCATTCTGGGCTTCTGGACCCAAAGGGGCGGGGCCTAACGAATTTAAACCCCCAATGCTATTTCAATGGGTTTAGGGGCTTCTAGGCAAAGGGGCGTGGCCAAAAGTATCTCAACCCTCAGCCATGTCATGGTCTATACTCTGAATGGTATTCTGGGCTTCTGGACCCAAAGGGGCGGGGCCTAACGAATTTAAACCCCCAATGCTATTTCAATGGGTTTAGGGGCTTCTAGGCAAAAGGGGCGTGGCTAAAATAATCTCAACCCTCAGCCAGGTCATGTTCTATACTCTGAATGGTATTCTGGGCTTCTGGAACCAAAGGGGCGGGGCCTAACGAATTTAAACCCCCAATGCTATTTCAATGGGTTTAGGGGCTTCTAGGCAAAAGGGGCGTGGCTAAAATAATCTCAACCCTCAGCCAGGTCATGTTCTATACTCTGAATGGTATTCTGGGCTTCTGGAACCAAAGGGGCGGGGCCTAACGAATTTAAACCCCCAATGCTATTTCAATGGGTTTAGGGGCTTCTAGGCAAAGGGGCGTGGCCAAAAGTATCTCAACCCTCAGCCAGGTCATGGTCTATACTCTGAATGGTATTCTGGGCTTCTGGACCCAAAGGGGCGGGGCCTAACAAATTTAAACCCCCAATGCTATTTCAATGGGTTTAGGTGCTTCTAGGCAAAAGGGGCGTGGCCAAAAGTATCTCAACCCTCAGCCATGTCATGGTCTATACTATGAATGGTATTCTGGGCTTCTGGACCCAACGGGGCGAGGCCTAACGAATTTAAACCCCCAATGCTATTTCAATGGGTTTAGGTGCTTCTAGGCAAAAGGGGCGTAACCAAAAGTATCTCAACCCTCAGCCATGTCATGGTCTATACTCTGAATGGTATTCTGGGCTTCTGGACGCAAAGGGGCGGGGCCTAACGAATTTAAACCCCCAATGCTATTTCAATGGGTTTAGGGGCTTCTAGGCAAAGGGGCGTGGCCAAAAGTATCTCAACCCTCAGCCATGTCATGGTCTATACTCTGAATGGCATTCTGGGCTTCTGGACCCAAAGGGGCGGGGCCTAACGAATTTAAACCCCCAATGCTATTTCAATGGGTTTAGGGGCTTCTAGGCAAAGGGGCGTGGCCAAAAGTATCTCAACCCTCAGCCATGTCATGGTCTATACTCTGAATGGTATTCTGGGCTTCTGGACCCAAAGGGGCGGGGCCTAACGAATTTAAACCCCCAATGCTATTTCAATGGGTTTAGGGGCTTCTAGGCAAAAGGGGCGTGGCTAAAATAATCTCAACCCTCAGCCAGGTCATGTTCTATACTCTGAATGGTATTCTGGGCTTCTGGACCCAAAGCGTCGGGGCCTAACGAATTTAAACCCCCAATGCTATTTCAATGGGTTTAGGAGCTTCTAGGCAAAGGGGCGTGGCCAAAAGTATCTCAACCCTCAGCCAGGTCATGGTCTATACTCTGAATGGTATTCTGGGCTTCTGGACCCAAAGGGGCGGGGCCTAACGAATTTAAACCCCCAATGCTATTTCAATGGGTTTAGGGGCTTCTGGACAAAGGGGCGTGGCCAAAAGTATCTCAACCCTCAGCCATGTCATGGTCTATACTCTGAATGGTATTCTGGGCTTCTGGACCCAAAGGGGCGGGGCCTAACGAATTTAAACCCCCAATGCTATTTCAATGGGTTTAGGGGCTTCTAGGCAAAGGGGCGTGGCCAAAAGTATCTCAACCCTCAGCCAGGTCATGGTCTATACTCTGAATGGTATTCTGGGCTTCTGGACCCAAAGGGGCGGGGCCTAACGAATTTAAACCCCCAATGCTATTTCAATGGGTTTAGGGGCTTCTGGACAAAGGGGCGTGGCCAAAAGTATCTCAACCCTCAGCCATGTCATGGTCTATACTCTGAATGGTATTCTGGGCTTCTGGACCCAAAGGGGCGGGGCCTAACGAATTTAAACCCCCAATGCTATTTCAATGGGTTTAGGTGCTTCTAGGCAAAAGGGCGTGGCAAAAAGTATCTCAACCCTCAGCCATGTCATGGTCTATACTCTGAATGGCATTCTGGGCTTCTGGACCCAAAGGGGCGGGGCCTAACGAATTTAAACCCCCAATGCTATTTCAATGGGTTTAGGGGCTTCTAGGCAAAAGGGGCGTGGCCAAACGTATCTCAACCCTCAGCCATGTCATGGTCTTTACTCTGAATGGTATTCTGGGCTTCTGGACGCAAAGGGGCGGGGCCTAACGAATTTAAACCCCCAATGCTATTTCAATGGGTTTAGGTGCTTCTAGGCAAAAGGGGCGTAACCAAAAGTATCACAACCCTCAGCCATGTCATGGTCTATACTCTGAATGGTATTCTGGGCTTCTGGATGCAAAGGGGCGGGGCCTAACGAATTTAAACCCCCAATGCTATTTCAATGGGTTTAGGTGCTTCTAGGCAAAAGGGGCGTAACCAAAAGTATCACAACCCTCAGCCATGTCATGGTCTATACTCTGAATGGTATTCTGGGCTTCTGGACGCAAAGGGGCGGGGCCTAACGAATTTAAACCCCCAATGCTATTTCAATGGGTTTAGGGGCTTCTAGGCAAAGGGGCGTGGCCAAAAGTATCTCAACCCTCAGCCATGTCATGGTCTATACTCTGAATGGCATTCTGGGCTTCTGGACCCAAAGAGGCGGGGCCTAACGAATTTAAACCCCCAATGCTATTTCAATAGGTTTAGGGGCTTCTAGGCAAAGGGGCGTGGCCAAAAGTATCTCAACCCTCAGCCATGTCATGGTCTATACTCTGAATGGTATTCTGGGCTTCTGGACCCAAAGGGGCGGGGCCTAACGAATTTAAACCCCCAATGCTATTTCAATGGGTTTAGGGGCTTCTAGGCAAAAGGGGCGTGGCTAAAATAATCTCAACCCTCAGCCAGGTCATGTTCTATACTCTGAATGGTATTCTGGGCTTCTGGACCCAAAGGGGCGGGGCCTAACGAATTTAAACCCCCAATGCTATTTCAATGGGTTTAGGGGCTTCTAGGCAAAGGGGCGTGGCCAAAAGTATCTCAACCCTCAGCCAGGTCATGGTCTATACTCTGAATGGTATTCTGTGCTTCTGGACCCAAAGGGGCGGGGCCTAACGAATTTAAACCCCCAATGCTATTTCAATGGGTTTAGGGGCTTCTGGACAAAGGGGCGTGGCCAAAAGTATCTCAACCCTCAGCCATGTCATGGTCTATACTCTGAATGGTATTCTGGGCTTCTGGACCCAAAGGGGCGGGGCCTAACGAATTTAAACCCCCAATGCTATTTCAATGGGTTTAGGTGCTTCTAGGCAAAAGGGGCGTGGCCAAAAGTATCTCAACCCTCAGCCATGTCATGGTCTATACTCTGAATGGCATTCTGGGCTTCTGGACCCAAAGGGGCGGGGCCTAACGAATTTAAACCCCCAATGCTATTTCAATGGGTTTAGGGGCTTCTAGGCAAAAGGGGCGTGGCCAAACGTATCTCAACCCTCAGCCATGTCATGGTCTATACTCTGAATGGTATTCTGGGCTTCTGGACGCAAAGGGGCGGGGCCTAACGAATTTAAACCCCCAATGCTATTTCAATGGGTTTAGGGGCTTCTAGGCAAAGGGGCGTGGCCAAAAGTATCTCAACCCTCAGCCATGTCATGGTCTATACTCTGAATGGCATTCTGGGCTTCTGGACCCAAAGGATCGGGGCCTAACGAATTTAAACCCCCAATGCTATTTCAATGGGTTTAGGGGCTTCTAGGCAAAGGGGCGTGGCCAAAAGTATCTCAACCCTCAGCCATGTCATGGTCTATACTCTGAATGGTATTCTGGGCTTCTGGACCCAAAGGGGCGGGGCCTAACGAATTTAAACCCCCAATGCTATTTCAATGGGTTTAGGGGCTTCTAGGCAAAAGGGGCGTGGCTAAAATAATCTCAACCCTCAGTCAGGTCATGTTCTATACTCTGAATGGTATTCTGGGCTTCTGGAACCAAAGGGGCGGGGCCTAACGAATTTAAACCCCCAATGCTATTTCAATGGGTTTAGGTGCTTCTAGGCAAAAGGGGCGTGGCCAAAAGTATCTCAACCCTCAGCCATGTCATGATCTATACTATGAATGGTATTCTGGGCTTCTGGACCCAAAGGGGCGGGGCCTAACGAATTTAAACCCCCAATGCTATTTCAATGGGTTTAGGTGCTTCTAGGCAAAAGGGGCGTGGCCAAAAGTATCTCAACCCTCAGCCATGTCATGGTCTATACTCTGAATGGTATTCTGGGCTTCTGGACGCAAAGGGGCGGGGCCTAACGAATTTAAACCCCCAATGCTATTTCAATGGGTTTAGGGGCTTCTAGGCAAAGGGGCGTGGCCAAAAGTATCTCAACCCTCAGCCATGTCATGGTCTATACTCTGAATGGCATTCTGGGCTTCTGGACCCAAAGGGGCGGGGCCTAACGAATTTAAACCCCCAATGCTATTTCAATGGGTTTAGGGGCTTCTAGGCAAAGGGGCGTGGCCAAAAGTATCTCAACCCTCAGCCATGTCATGATCTATACTATGAATGGTATTCTGGGCTTCTGGACCCAAAGGGGCGGGGCCTAACGAATTTAAACCCCCAATGCTATTTCAATGGGTTTAGGGGCTTCTAGGCAAAAGGGGCGTGGCTAAAATAATCTCAACCCTCAGCCAGGTCATGTTCTATACTCTGAATGGTATTCTGGGCTTCTGGAACCAAAGGGGCGGGGCCTAACGAATTTAAACCCCCAATGCTATTTCAATGGGTTTAGGGGCTTCTAGGCAAAGGGGCGTGGCCAAAAGTATCTCAACCCTCAGCCAGGTCATGGTCTATACTCTGAATGGTATTCTGGGCTTCTGGACCCAAAGGGGCGGGGCCTAACGAATTTAAACCCCCAATGCTATTTCAATGGGTTTAGGTGCTTCTAGGCAAAAGGGGCGTGGCCAAAAGTATCTCAACCCTCAGCCATGTCATGGTCTATACTATGAATGGTATTCTGGGCTTCTGGACCCAAAGGGGCGGGGCCTAACGAATTTAAACCCCCAATGCTATTTCAATGGGTTTAGGTGCTTCTAGGCAAAAGGGGCGTAACCAAAAGTATCTCAACCCTCAGCCATGTCATGGTCTATACTCTGAATGGTATTCTGGGCTTCTGGACCCAAAGGGGCGGGGCCTAACGAATTTAAACCCCCAATGCTATTTCAATGGGTTTAGGTGCTTCTAGGCAAAAGGGGCGTGGCCTAAAGTATCTCAACCCTCAGCCATGTCATGGTCTATACTCTGAATGGTATTCTGGGCTTCTGGACCCAAAGGGGCGGGGCCTAACGAATTTAAACCCCCAATGCTATTTCAATGGGTTTAGGGGCTTCTAGGCAAAAGGGGCGTGGCTAAAATAATCTCAACCCTCAGTCAGGTCATGTTCTATACTCTGAATGGTATTCTGGGCTTCTGGAACCAAAGGGGCGGGGCCTAACGAATTTAAACCCCCAATGCTATTTCAATGGGTTTAGGTGCTTCTAGGCAAAAGGGGCGTGGCCAAAAGTATCTCAACCCTCAGCCATGTCATGGTCTATACTCTGAATGGTATTCTGGGCTTCTGGACGCAAAGGGGCGGGGCCTAACGAATTTAAACCCCCAATGCTATTTCAATGGGTTTAGGGGCTTCTAGGCAAAGGGGCGTGGCCAAAAGTATCTCAACCCTCAGCCATGTCATGGTCTATACTCTGAATGGCATTCTGGGCTTCTGGACCAAAAGGGGCGGGGCCTAACGAATTTAAACCCCCAATGCTATTTCAATGGGTTTAGGGGCTTCTAGGCAAAGGGGCGTGGCCAAAAGTATCTCAACCCTCAGCCATGTCATGATCTATACTATGAATGGTATTCTGGGCTTCTGGACCCAAAGGGGCGGGGCCTAACGAATTTAAACCCCCAATGCTATTTCAATGGGTTTAGGGGCTTCTAGGCAAAAGGGGCGTGGCTAATATAATCTCAACCCTCAGCCATGTCATGGTCTATACTCTGAATGGCATTCTGGGCTTCTGGACCCAAAGGGGCGGGGCCTAACGAATTTAAACCCCCAATGCTATTTCAATAGGTTTAGGGGCTTCTAGGCAAAGGGGCGTGGCCAAAAGTATCTCAACCCTCAGCCATGTCATGGTCTATACTCTGAATGGTATTCTGGGCTTCTGGACCCAAAGGGGCGGGGCCTAACGAATTTAAACCCCCAATGCTATTTCAATGGGTTTAGGGGCTTCTAGACAAAAGGGGCGTGGCTAAAATAATCTCAACCCTCAGCCAGGTCATGTTCTATACTCTGAATGGTATTCTGGGCTTCTGGACCCAAAGGGGCGGGGCCTAACGAATTTAAACCCCCATTGCTATTTCAATGGGTTTAGGGGCTTCTAGGCAAAGGGGCGTGGCCAAAAGTATCTCAACCCTCAGCCAGGTCATGGTCTATACTCTGAATGGTATTCTGGGCTTCTGGACCCAAAGGGGCGGGGCCTAACGAATTTAAACCCCCAATGCTATTTCAATGGGTTTAGGGGCTTCTGGACAAAGGGGCGTGGCCAAAAGTATCTCAACCCTCAGCCATGTCATGGTCTATACTCTGAATGGTATTCTGGGCTTCTGGACCCAAAGGGGCGGGGCCTAACGAATTTAAACCCCCAATGCTATTTCAATGGGTTTAGGTGCTTCTAGGCAAAAGGGGCGTGGCCAAAAGTATCTCAACCCTCAGCCATGTCATGGTCTATACTCTGAATGGCATTCTGGGCTTCTGGACCCAAAGGGGCGGGGCCTAACGAATTTAAACCCCCAATGCTATTTCAATGGGTTTAGGGGCTTCTAGGCAAAAGGGGCGTGGCCAAACGTATCTCAACCCTCAGCCATGTCATGGTCTATACTCTGAATGGTATTCTGGGCTTCTGGACGCAAAGGGGCGGGGCCTAACGAATTTAAACCCCCAATGCTATTTCAATGGGTTTAGGGGCTTCTGGACAAAGGGGCGTGGCCAAAAGTATCTCAACCCTCAGCCATGTCATGGTCTATACTCTGAATGGTATTCTGGGCTTCTGGACCCAAAGGGGCGGGGCCTAACGAATTTAAACCCCCAATGCTATTTCAATGGGTTTAGGTGCTTCTAGGCAAAGGGGCGTGGCCAAAAGTATCTCAACCCTCAGCCATGTCATGGTCTATACTCTGAATGGTATTCTGGGCTTCTGGACGCAAAGGGGCGGGGCCTAACGAATTTAAACCCCCAATGCTATTTCAATGGGTTTAGGTGCTTCTAGGCAAAAGGGGCGTAACCAAAAGTATCTCAACCCTCAGCCATGTCATGGTCTATACTCTGAATGGTATTCTGGGCTTCTGGACGCAAAGGGGCGGGGCCTAACGAATTTAAACCCCCAATGCTATTTCAATGGGTTTAGGGGCTTCTAGGCAAAGGGGCGTGGCCAAAAGTATCTCAACCCTCAGCCATGTCATGGTCTATACTCTGAATGGTATTCTGGGCTTCTGGACCCAAAGGGGCGGGGCCTAACGAATTTAAACCCCCAATGCTATTTCAATGGGTTTAGGGGCTTCTAGGCAAAGGGGCGTGGCCAAAAGTATCTCAACCCTCAGCCAGGTCATGGTCTATACTCTGAATGGTATTCTGGGCTTCTGGACCTAAAGGGGCGGGGCCTAACGAATTTAAACCCCCAATGCTATTTCAATGGGTTTAGGGGCTTCTGGACAAAGGGGCGTGGCCAAAAGTATCTCAACCCTCAGCCATGTCATGGTCTATACTCTGAATGGTATTCTGGGCTTCTGGACCCAAAGGGGCGGGGCCTAACGAATTTAAACCCCCAATGCTATTTCAATGGGTTTAGGTGCTTCTAGGCAAAAGGGGCGTGGCCAAAAGTATCTCAACCCTCAGCCATGTCATGGTCTATACTCTGAATGGCATTCTGGGCTTCTGGACCCAAAGGGGCGGGGCCTAACGAATTTAAACCCCCAATGCTATTTCAATGGGTTTAGGGGCTTCTAGGCAAAAGGGGCGTGGCCAAACGTATCTCAACCCTCAGCCATGTCATGGTCTATACTCTGAATGGTATTCTGGGCTTCTGGACGCAAAGGGGCGGGGCCTAACGAATTTAAACCCCCAATGCTATTTCAATGGGTTTAGGGGCTTCTAGGCAAAGGGGCGTGGCCAAAAGTATCTCAACCCTCAGACATGTCATGGTCTATACTTTGAATGGCATTCTGGGCTTCTGGACCAAAAGGGGCGGGGCCTAACGAATTTAAACCCCCAATGCTATTTCAATGGGTTTAGGGGCTTCTAGGCAAAGGGGCGTGGCCAAAAGTATCTCAACCCTCAGCCATGTCATGGTCTATACTCTGAATGGTATTCTGGGCTTCTGGACCCAAAGGGGCGGGGCCTAACGAATTTAAACCCCCAATGCTATTTCAATGGGTTTAGGGGCTTCTAGGCAAAAGGGGCGTGGCTAAAATAATCTCAACCCTCAGCCAGGTCATGTTCTATACTCTGAATGGTATTCTGGGCTTCTGGAACCAAAGGGGCGGGGCCTAACGAATTTAAACCCCCAATGCTATTTCAATGGGTTTAAGGGCTTCTAGGCAAAGGGGCGTGGCCAAAAGTATCTCAACCCTCAGCCAGGTCATGGTCTATACTCTGAATGGTATTCTGGGCTTCTGGACCCAAAGGGGCGGGGCCTAACGAATTTAAACCCCCAATGCTATTTCAATGGGTTTTGGTGCTTCTAGGCAAAAGGGGCGTGGCCAAAAGTATCTCAACCCTCAGCCATGTCATGGTCTATACTATGAATGGTATTCTGGGCTTCTGGACCCAAAGGGGCGGGGCCTAACGAATTTAAACCCCCAATGCTATTTCAATGGGTTTAGGTGCTTCTAGGCAAAAGGTGCGTAACCAAAAGTATCTCAACCCTCAGCCATGTCATGGTCTATACTCTGAATGGTATTCTGGGCTTCTGGACGCAAAGGGGCGGGGCCTAACGAATTTAAACCCCCAATGCTATTTCAATGGGTTTAGGGGCTTCTAGGCAAAGGGGCGTGGCCAAAAGTATCTCAACCCTCAGCCATGTCATGGTCTATACTCTGAATGGCATTCTGGGCTTCTGGACCCAAAGGGGCGGGGCCTAACGAACTTAAACCCCCAATGCTATTTCAATGGGTTTAGGGGCTTCTAGGCAAAGGGGCGTGGCCAAAAGTATCTCAACCCTCAGCCATGTCATGGTCTATACTCTGAATGGTATTCTGGGCTTCTGGACCCAAAGGGGCGGGGCCTAACGAATTTAAACCCCCAATGCTATTTCAATGGGTTTAGGGGCTTCTAGGCAAAAGGGGCGTGGCTAAAATAATCTCAACCCTCAGCCAGGTCATGTTCTATACTCTGAATGGTATTCTGGGCTTCTGGACCCAAAGCGTCGGGGCCTAACGAATTTAAACCCCCAATGCTATTTCAATGGGTTTAGAAGCTTCTAGGCAAAGGGGCGTGGCCAAAAGTATCTCAACCCTCAGCCAGGTCATGGTCTATACTCTGAATGGTATTCTGGGCTTCTGGACCCAAAGGGGCGGGGCCTAACTAATTTAAACCCCCAATGCTATTTCAATGGGTTTAGGGGCTTCTGGACAAAGGGGCGTGGCCAAAAGTATCTCAACCCTCAGCCATGTCATGGTCTATACTCTGAATGGTATTCTGGGCTTCTGGACCCAAAGGGGCGGGGCCTAACGAATTTAAACCCCCAATGCTATTTCAATGGGTTTAGGTGCTTCTAGGCAAAAGGGGCGTGGCCAAAAGTATCTCAACCCTCAGCCATGTCATGGTCTATACTCTGAATGGCATTCTGGGCTTCTGGACCCAAAGGGGCGGGGCCTAACGAATTTAAACCCCCAATGCTATTTCAATGGGTTTAGGGGCTTCTAGGCAAAAGGGGCGTGGCCAAACGTATCTCAACCCTCAGCCATGTCATGGTCTTTACTCTGAATGGTATTCTGGGCTTCTGGACGCAAAGGGGCGGGGCCTAACGAATTTAAACCCCCAATGCTATTTCAATGGGTTTAGGTGTTTCTAGGCAAAAGGGGCGTAACCAAAAGTATCACAACCCTCAGCCATGTCATGGTCTATACTCTGAATGGTATTCTGGGCTTCTGGATGCAAAGGGGCGGGGCCTAACGAATTTAAACCCCCAATGCTATTTCAATGGGTTTAGGTGCTTCTAGGCAAAAGGGGCGTAACCAAAAGTATCACAACCCTCAGCCATGTCATGGTCAATACTCTGAATGGTATTCTGGGCTTCTGGACGCAAAGGGGCGGGGCCTAACGAATTTAAACCCCCAATGCTATTTCAATGGGTTTAGGGGCTTCTAGGCAAAGGGGCGTGGCCAAAAGTATCTCAACCCTCAGCCATGTCATGGTCTATACTCTGAATGGCATTCTGGGCTTCTGGACCCAAAGGGGCGGGGCCTAACGAATTTAAACCCCCAATGCTATTTCAATAGGTTTAGGGGCTTCTAGGCAAAGGGGCGTGGCCAAAAGTATCTCAACCCTCAGCCATGTCATGGTCTATACTCTGAATGGTATTCTGGGCTTCTGGACCCAAAGGGGCGGGGCCTAACGAATTTAAACCCCCAATGCTATTTCAATGGGTTTAGGGGCTTCTAGGCAAAAGGGGCGTGGCTAAAATAATCTCAACCCTCAGCCAGGTCATGTTCTATACTCTGAATGGTATTCTGGGCTTCTGGACCCAAAGGGGCGGGGCCTAACGAATTTAAACCCCCAATGCTATTTCAATGGGTTTAGGGGCTTCTAGGCAAAGGGGCGTGGCCAAAAGTATCTCAACCCTCAGCCAGGTCATGGTCTATACTCTGAATGGTATTCTGGGCTTCTGGACCCAAAGGGGCGGGGCCTAACGAATTTAAACCCCCAATGCTATTTCAATGGGTTTAGGGGCTTCTGGACAAAGGGGCGTGGCCAAAAGTATCTCAACCCTCAGCCATGTCATGGTCTATACTCTGAATGGTATTCTGGGCTTCTGGACCCAAAGGGGCGGGGCCTAACGAATTTAAACCCCCAATGCTATTTCAATGGGTTTAGGTGCTTCTAGGCAAAAGGGGCGTGGCCAAAAGTATCTCAACCCTCAGCCATGTCATGGTCTATACTCTGAATGGCATTCTGGGCTTCTGGACCCAAAGGGGCGGGGCCTAACGAATTTAAACCCCCAATGCTATTTCAATGGGTTTAGGGGCTTCTAGGCAAAAGGGGCGTGGCCAAAAGTATCTCAACCCTCAGCCATGTCATGGTCTATACTCTGAATGGCATTCTGGGCTTCTGGACCCAAAGGGGCGGGGCCTAACGAATTTAAACCCCCAATGCTATTTCAATGGGTTTAGGGGCTTCTAGGCAAAGGGGCGTGGCCAAAAGTATCTCAACCCTCAGCCATGTCATGGTCTATACTCTGAATGGTATTCTGGGCTTCTGGACCCAAAGGGGCGGGGCCTAACGAATTTAAACCCCCAATGCTATTTCAATGGGTTTAGGGGCTTCTAGGCAAAAGGGGCGTGGCTAAAATAATCTCAACCCTCAGCCAGGTCATGTTCTATACTTTGAATGGTATTCTGGGCTTCTGGAACCAAAGGGGCGGGGCCTAACGATTTTAAACCCCCAATGCTATTTCAATGGGTTTAGGGGCTTCTAGGCAAAGGGGCGTGGCCAAAAGTATCTCAACCCTCAGCCAGGTCATGGTCTATACTCTGAATGGTATTCTGGGCTTCTGGACCCAAAGGGGCGGGGCCTAACGAATTTAAACCCCCAATGCTATTTCAATGGGTTTAGGTGCTTCTAGGCAAAAGGGGCGTGGCCAAAAGTATCTCAACCCTCAGCCATGTCATGGTCTATACTATGAATGGTATTCTGGGCTTCTGGACCCAAAGGGGCGGGGCCTAACGAATTTAAACCCCCAATGCTATTTCAATGGGTTTAGGTGCTTCTAGGCAAAAGGGGCGTAACCAAAAGTATCTCAACCCTCAGCCATGTCATGGTCTATACTCTGAATGGTATTCTGGGCTTCTGGACCAAAAGGGGCGGGGCCTAACGAATTTAAACCCCCAATGCTATTTCAATGGGTTTAGGTGCTTCTAGGCAAAAGGGGCGTGGCCAAAAGTATCTCAACCCTCAGCCATGTCATGATCTATACTATGAATGGTATTCTGGGCTTCTGGACCCAAAGGGGCGGGGCCTAACGAATTTAAACCCCCAATGCTATATCAATGGGTTTAGGTGCTTCTAGGCAAAAGGGGCGTGGCCAAAAGTATCTCAACCCTCAGCCATGTCATGGTCTATACTCTGAATGGTATTCTGGGCTTCTGGACGCAAAGGGGCGGGGCCTAACGAATTTAAACCCCCAATGCTATTTCAATGGGTTTAGGGGCTTCTAGGCAAAGGGGCGTGGCCAAAAGTATCTCAACCCTCAGCCATGTCATGGTCTATACTCTGAATGGCATTCTGGGCTTCTGGACCCAAAGGGGCGGGGCCTAACGAATTTAAACCCCCAATGCTATTTCAATGGGTTTAGGGGCTTCTAGGCAAAGGGGCGTGGCCAAAAGTATCTCAACCCTCAGCCATGTCATGGTCTATACTCTGAATGGTATTCTGGGCTTCTGGAACCAAAGGGGCGGGGCCTAACGAATTTAAACCCCCAATGCTATTTCAATGGGTTTAGGGGCTTCTAGGCAAAGGGGCGTGGCCAAAAGTATCTCAACCCTCAGCCAGGTCATGGTCTATACTCTGAATGGTATTCTGGGCTTCTGGACCCAAAGGGGCGGGGCCTAACGAATTTAAACCCCCAATGCTATTTCAATGGGTTTAGGTGCTTCTAGGCAAAAGGGGCGTGGCCAAAAGTATCTCAACCCTCAGCCATGTCATGGTCTATACTATGAATGGTATTCTGGGCTTCTGGACCCAAAGGGGCGGGGCCTAACGAATTTAAACCCCCAATGCTATTTCAATGGGTTTAGGTGCTTCTAGGCAAAAGGGGCGTAACCAAAAGTATCTCAACCCTCAGCCATGTCATGGTCTATACTCTGAATGGTATTCTGGGCTTCTGGACGCAAAGGGGCGGGGCCTAACGAATTTAAACCCCCAATGCTATTTCAATGGGTTTAGGGGCTTCTAGGCAAAGGGGCGTGGCCAAAAGTATCTCAACCCTCAGCCATGTCATGGTCTATACTCTGAATGGTATTCTGGGCTTCTGGACGCAAAGGGGCGGGGCCTAACGAATTTAAACCCCCAATGCTATTTCAATGGGTTTAGGTGCTTCTAGGCAAAAGGGGCGTAACCAAAAGTATCTCAACCCTCAGCCATGTCATGGTCTATACTCTGAATGGTATTCTGGGCTTCTGGACGCAAAGGGGCGGGGCCTAACGAATTTAAACCCCCAATGCTATTTCAATGGGTTTAGGGGCTTCTAGGCAAAGGGGCGTGGCCAAAAGTATCTCAACCCTCAGCCATGTCATGGTCTATACTCTGAATGGTATTCTGGGCTTCTGGACCCAAAGGGGCGGGGCCTAACGAATTTAAACCCCCAATGCTATTTCAATGGGTTTAGGGGCTTCTAGGCAAAGGGGCGTGGCCAAAAGTATCTCAACCCTCAGCCAGGTCATGGTCTATACTCTGAATGGTATTCTGGGCTTCTGGACCCAAAGGGGCGGGGCCTAACGAATTTAAACCCCCAATGCTATTTCAATGGGTTTAGGGGCTTCTGGACAAAGGGGCGTGGCCAAAAGTATCTCAACCCTCAGCCATGTCATGGTCTATACTCTGAATGGTATTCTGGGCTTCTGGACCCAAAGGGGCGGGGCCTAACGAATTTAAACCCCCAATGCTATTTCAATGGGTTTAGGTGCTTCTAGGCAAAAGGGGCGTGGCCAAAAGTATCTCAACCCTCAGCCATGTCATGGTCTATACTCTGAATGGCATTCTGGGCTTCTGGACCCAAAGGGGCGGGGCCTAACGAATTTAAACCCCCAATGCTATTTCAATGGGTTTAGGGGCTTCTAGGCAAAAGGGGCGTGGCCAAACGTATCTCAACCCTCAGCCATGTCATGGTCTATACTCTGAATGGTATTCTGGGCTTCTGGACGCAAAGGGGCGGGGCCTAATGAATTTAAACCCCCAATGCTATTTCAATGGGTTTAGGGGCTTCTAGGCAAAGGGGCGTGGCCAAAAGTATCTCAACCCTCAGCCATGTCATGGTCTATACTCTGAATGGCATTCTGGGCTTCTGGACCCAAAGGGGCGGGGCCTAACGAATTTAAACCCCCAATGCTATTTCAATGGGTTTAGGGGCTTCTAGGCAAAGGGGCGTGGCCAAAAGTATCTCAACCCTCAGCCATGTCATGGTCTATACTCTGAATGGTATTCTGGGCTTCTGGACCCAAAGGGGCGGGGCCTAACGAATTTAAACCCCCAATGCTATTTCAATGGGTTTAGGGGCTTCTAGGCAAAAGGGGCGTGGCTAAAATAATCTCAACCCTCAGCCAGGTCATGTTCTATACTCTGAATGGTATTCTGGGCTTCTGGAACCAAAGGGGCGGGGCCTAACGAATTTAAACCCCCAATGCTATTTCAATGGGTTTAGGGGCTTCTAGGCAAAAGGGGCGTGGCTAAAATAATCTCAACCCTCAGCCAGGTCATGTTCTATACTCTGAATGGTATTCTGGGCTTCTGGAACCAAAGGGGCGGGGCCTAACGAATTTAAACCCCCAATGCTATTTCAATGGGTTTAGGGGCTTCTAGGCAAAGGGGCGTGGCCAAAAGTATCTCAACCCTCAGCCAGGTCATGGTCTATACTCTGAATGGTATTCTGGGCTTCTGGACCCAAAGGGGCGGGGCCTAACAAATTTAAACCCCCAATGCTATTTCAATGGGTTTAGGTGCTTCTAGGCAAAAGGGGCGTGGCCAAAAGTATCTCAACCCTCAGCCATGTCATGGTCTATACTATGAATGGTATTCTGGGCTTCTGGACCCAACGGGGCGAGGCCTAACGAATTTAAACCCCCAATGCTATTTCAATGGGTTTAGGTGCTTCTAGGCAAAAGGGGCGTAACCAAAAGTATCTCAACCCTCAGCCATGTCATGGTCTATACTCTGAATGGTATTCTGGGCTTCTGGACGCAAAGGGGCGGGGCCTAACGAATTTAAACCCCCAATGCTATTTCAATGGGTTTAGGGGCTTCTAGGCAAAGGGGCGTGGCCAAAAGTATCTCAACCCTCAGCCATGTCATGGTCTATACTCTGAATGGCATTCTGGGCTTCTGGACCCAAAGGGGCGGGGCCTAACGAATTTAAACCCCCAATGCTATTTCAATGGGTTTAGGGGCTTCTAGGCAAAGGGGCGTGGCCAAAAGTATCTCAACCCTCAGCCATGTCATGGTCTATACTCTGAATGGTATTCTGGGCTTCTGGACCCAAAGGGGCGAGGCCTAACGAATTTAAACCCCCAATGCTATTTCAATGGGTTTAGGGGCTTCTAGGCAAAAGGGGCGTGGCTAAAATAATCTCAACCCTCAGCCAGGTCATGTTCTATACTCTGAATGGTATTCTGGGCTTCTGGAACCAAAGGGGCGGGGCCTAACGAATTTAAACCCCCAATGCTATTTCAATGGGTTTAGGGGCTTCTAGGCAAAAGGGGCGTGGCTAAAATAATCTCAACCCTCAGCCAGGTCATGTTCTATACTCTGAATGGTATTCTGGGCTTCTGGAACCAAAGGGGCGGGGCCTAACGAATTTAAACCCCCAATGCTATTTCAATGGGTTTAGGGGCTTCTAGGCAAAGGGGCGTGGCCAAAAGTATCTCAACCCTCAGCCAGGTCATGGTCTATACTCTGAATGGTATTCTGGGCTTCTGGACCCAAAGGGGCGAGGCCTAACAAATTTAAACCCCCAATGCTATTTCAATGGGTTTAGGTGCTTCTAGGCAAAAGGGGCGTGGCCAAAAGTATCTCAACCCTCAGCCATGTCATGGTCTATACTCTGAATGGCATTCTGGGCTTCTGGACCCAAAGGGGCGGGGCCTAACGAATTTAAACCCCCAATGCTATTTCAATGGGTTTAGGGGCTTCTAGGCAAAAGGGGCGTGGCCAAACGTATCTCAACCCTCAGCCATGTCATGGTCTATACTCTGAATGGTATTCTGGGCTTCTGGACGCAAAGGGGCGGGGCCTAACGAATTTAAACCCCCAATGCTATTTCAATGGGTTTAGGGGCTTCTAGGCAAAGGGGCGTGGCCAAAAGTATCTCAACCCTCAGCCATGTCATGGTCTATACTCTGAATGGCATTCTGGGCTTCTGGACCCAAAGGGGCGGGGCCTAACGAATTTAAACCCCCAATGCTATTTCAATGGGTTTAGGGGCTTCTAGGCAAAGGGGCGTGGCCAAAAGTATCTCAACCCTCAGCCATGTCATGGTCTATACTCTGAATGGTATTCTGGGCTTCTGGACCCAAAGGGGCGGGGCCTAACGAATTTAAACCCCCAATGCTATTTCAATGGGTTTAGGGGCTTCTAGGCAAAAGGGGCGTGGCTAAAATAATCTCAACCCTCAGCCAGGTCATGTTCTATACTCTGAATGGTATTCTGGGCTTCTGGAACCAAAGGGGCGGGGCCTAACGAATTTAAACCCCCAATGCTATTTCAATGGGTTTAGGGGCTTCTAGGCAAAAGGGGCGTGGCTAAAATAATCTCAACCCTCAGCCAGGTCATGTTCTATACTCTGAATGGTATTCTGGGCTTCTGGAACCAAAGGGGCGGGGCCTAACGAATTTAAACCCCCAATGCTATTTCAATGGGTTTAGGGGCTTCTAGGCAAAGGGGCGTGGCCAAAAGTATCTCAACCCTCAGCCAGGTCATGGTCTATACTCTGAATGGTATTCTGGGCTTCTGGACCCAAAGGGGCGGGGCCTAACAAATTTAAACCCCCAATGCTATTTCAATGGGTTTAGGTGCTTCTAGGCAAAAGGGGCGTGGCCAAAAGTATCTCAACCCTCAGCCATGTCATGGTCTATACTATGAATGGTATTCTGGGCTTCTGGACCCAACGGGGCGAGGCCTAACGAATTTAAACCCCCAATGCTATTTCAATGGGTTTAGGTGCTTCTAGGCAAAAGGGGCGTAACCAAAAGTATCTCAACCCTCAGCCATGTCATGGTCTATACTCTGAATGGTATTCTGGGCTTCTGGACCCAACGGGGCGAGGCCTAACGAATTTAAACCCCCAATGCTATTTCAATGGGTTTAGGTGCTTCTAGGCAAAAGGGGCGTAACCAAAAGTATCTCAACCCTCAGCCATGTCATGGTCTATACTCTGAATGGCATTCTGGGCTTCTGGACCCAAAGGGGCGGGGCCTAACGAATTTAAACCCCCAATGCTATTTCAATGGGTTTAGGGGCTTCTAGGCAAAGGGGCGTGGCCAAAAGTATCTCAACCCTCAGCCATGTCATGGTCTATACTCTGAATGGTATTCTGGGCTTCTGGACCCAAAGGGGCGAGGCCTAACGAATTTAAACCCCCAATGCTATTTCAATGGGTTTAGGGGCTTCTAGGCAAAAGGGGCGTGGCTAAAATAATCTCAACCCTCAGCCAGGTCATGTTCTATACTCTGAATGGTATTCTGGGCTTCTGGAACCAAAGGGGCGGGGCCTAACGAATTTAAACCCCCAATGCTATTTCAATGGGTTTAGGGGCTTCTAGGCAAAAGGGGCGTGGCTAAAATAATCTCAACCCTCAGCCAGGTCATGTTCTATACTCTGAATGGTATTCTGGGCTTCTGGAACCAAAGGGGCGGGGCCTAACGAATTTAAACCCCCAATGCTATTTCAATGGGTTTAGGGGCTTCTAGGCAAAGGGGCGTGGCCAAAAGTATCTCAACCCTCAGCCAGGTCATGGTCTATACTCTGAATGGTATTCTGGGCTTCTGGACCCAAAGGGGCGAGGCCTAACAAATTTAAACCCCCAATGCTATTTCAATGGGTTTAGGTGCTTCTAGGCAAAAGGGGCGTGGCCAAAAGTATCTCAACCCTCAGCCATGTCATGGTCTATACTCTGAATGGCATTCTGGGCTTCTGGACCCAAAGGGGCGGGGCCTAACGAATTTAAACCCCCAATGCTATTTCAATGGGTTTAGGGGCTTCTAGGCAAAAGGGGCGTGGCCAAACGTATCTCAACCCTCAGCCATGTCATGGTCTATACTCTGAATGGTATTCTGGGCTTCTGGACGCAAAGGGGCGGGGCCTAACGAATTTAAACCCCCAATGCTATTTCAATGGGTTTAGGGGCTTCTAGGCAAAGGGGCGTGGCCAAAAGTATCTCAACCCTCAGCCATGTCATGGTCTATACTCTGAATGGCATTCTGGGCTTCTGGACCCAAAGGGGCGGGGCCTAACGAATTTAAACCCCCAATGCTATTTCAATGGGTTTAGGGGCTTCTAGGCAAAGGGGCGTGGCCAAAAGTATCTCAACCCTCAGCCATGTCATGGTCTATACTCTGAATGGTATTCTGGGCTTCTGGACCCAAAGGGGCGGGGCCTAACGAATTTAAACCCCCAATGCTATTTCAATGGGTTTAGGGGCTTCTAGGCAAAAGGGGCGTGGCTAAAATAATCTCAACCCTCAGCCAGGTCATGTTCTATACTCTGAATGGTATTCTGGGCTTCTGGAACCAAAGGGGCGGGGCCTAACGAATTTAAACCCCCAATGCTATTTCAATGGGTTTAGGGGCTTCTAGGCAAAAGGGGCGTGGCTAAAATAATCTCAACCCTCAGCCAGGTCATGTTCTATACTCTGAATGGTATTCTGGGCTTCTGGAACCAAAGGGGCGGGGCCTAACGAATTTAAACCCCCAATGCTATTTCAATGGGTTTAGGGGCTTCTAGGCAAAGGGGCGTGGCCAAAAGTATCTCAACCCTCAGCCAGGTCATGGTCTATACTCTGAATGGTATTCTGGGCTTCTGGACCCAAAGGGGCGGGGCCTAACAAATTTAAACCCCCAATGCTATTTCAATGGGTTTAGGTGCTTCTAGGCAAAAGGGGCGTGGCCAAAAGTATCTCAACCCTCAGCCATGTCATGGTCTATACTATGAATGGTATTCTGGGCTTCTGGACCCAACGGGGCGAGGCCTAACGAATTTAAACCCCCAATGCTATTTCAATGGGTTTAGGTGCTTCTAGGCAAAAGGGGCGTAACCAAAAGTATCTCAACCCTCAGCCATGTCATGGTCTATACTCTGAATGGTATTCTGGGCTTCTGGACGCAAAGGGGCGGGGCCTAACGAATTTAAACCCCCAATGCTATTTCAATGGGTTTAGGGGCTTCTAGGCAAAGGGGCGTGGCCAAAAGTATCTCAACCCTCAGCCATGTCATGGTCTATACTCTGAATGGCATTCTGGGCTTCTGGACCCAAAGGGGCGGGGCCTAACGAATTTAAACCCCCAATGCTATTTCAATGGGTTTAGGGGCTTCTAGGCAAAGGGGCGTGGCCAAAAGTATCTCAACCCTCAGCCATGTCATGGTCTATACTCTGAATGGTATTCTGGGCTTCTGGACCCAAAGGGGCGGGGCCTAACGAATTTAAACCCCCAATGCTATTTCAATGGGTTTAGGGGCTTCTAGGCAAAAGGGGCGTGGCTAAAATAATCTCAACCCTCAGCCAGGTCATGTTCTATACTCTGAATGGTATTCTGGGCTTCTGGACCCAAAGCGTCGGGGCCTAACGAATTTAAACCCCCAATGCTATTTCAATGGGTTTAGGAGCTTCTAGGCAAAGGGGCGTGGCCAAAAGTATCTCAACCCTCAGCCAGGTCATGGTCTATACTCTGAATGGTATTCTGGGCTTCTGGACCCAAAGGGGCGGGGCCTAACGAATTTAAACCCCCAATGCTATTTCAATGGGTTTAGGGGCTTCTGGACAAAGGGGCGTGGCCAAAAGTATCTCAACCCTCAGCCATGTCATGGTCTATACTCTGAATGGTATTCTGGGCTTCTGGACCCAAAGGGGCGGGGCCTAACGAATTTAAACCCCCAATGCTATTTCAATGGGTTTAGGGGCTTCTAGGCAAAGGGGCGTGGCCAAAAGTATCTCAACCCTCAGCCAGGTCATGGTCTATACTCTGAATGGTATTCTGGGCTTCTGGACCCAAAGGGGCGGGGCCTAACGAATTTAAACCCCCAATGCTATTTCAATGGGTTTAGGGGCTTCTGGACAAAGGGGCGTGGCCAAAAGTATCTCAACCCTCAGCCATGTCATGGTCTATACTCTGAATGGTATTCTGGGCTTCTGGACCCAAAGGGGCGGGGCCTAACGAATTTAAACCCCCAATGCTATTTCAATGGGTTTAGGTGCTTCTAGGCAAAAGGGCGTGGCAAAAAGTATCTCAACCCTCAGCCATGTCATGGTCTATACTCTGAATGGCATTCTGGGCTTCTGGACCCAAAGGGGCGGGGCCTAACGAATTTAAACCCCCAATGCTATTTCAATGGGTTTAGGGGCTTCTAGGCAAAAGGGGCGTGGCCAAACGTATCTCAACCCTCAGCCATGTCATGGTCTTTACTCTGAATGGTATTCTGGGCTTCTGGACGCAAAGGGGCGGGGCCTAACGAATTTAAACCCCCAATGCTATTTCAATGGGTTTAGGTGCTTCTAGGCAAAAGGGGCGTAACCAAAAGTATCACAACCCTCAGCCATGTCATGGTCTATACTCTGAATGGTATTCTGGGCTTCTGGATGCAAAGGGGCGGGGCCTAACGAATTTAAACCCCCAATGCTATTTCAATGGGTTTAGGTGCTTCTAGGCAAAAGGGGCGTAACCAAAAGTATCACAACCCTCAGCCATGTCATGGTCTATACTCTGAATGGTATTCTGGGCTTCTGGACGCAAAGGGGCGGGGCCTAACGAATTTAAACCCCCAATGCTATTTCAATGGGTTTAGGGGCTTCTAGGCAAAGGGGCGTGGCCAAAAGTATCTCAACCCTCAGCCATGTCATGGTCTATACTCTGAATGGCATTCTGGGCTTCTGGACCCAAAGAGGCGGGGCCTAACGAATTTAAACCCCCAATGCTATTTCAATAGGTTTAGGGGCTTCTAGGCAAAGGGGCGTGGCCAAAAGTATCTCAACCCTCAGCCATGTCATGGTCTATACTCTGAATGGTATTCTGGGCTTCTGGACCCAAAGGGGCGGGGCCTAACGAATTTAAACCCCCAATGCTATTTCAATGGGTTTAGGGGCTTCTAGGCAAAAGGGGCGTGGCTAAAATAATCTCAACCCTCAGCCAGGTCATGTTCTATACTCTGAATGGTATTCTGGGCTTCTGGACCCAAAGGGGCGGGGCCTAACGAATTTAAACCCCCAATGCTATTTCAATGGGTTTAGGGGCTTCTAGGCAAAGGGGCGTGGCCAAAAGTATCTCAACCCTCAGCCAGGTCATGGTCTATACTCTGAATGGTATTCTGTGCTTCTGGACCCAAAGGGGCGGGGCCTAACGAATTTAAACCCCCAATGCTATTTCAATGGGTTTAGGGGCTTCTGGACAAAGGGGCGTGGCCAAAAGTATCTCAACCCTCAGCCATGTCATGGTCTATACTCTGAATGGTATTCTGGGCTTCTGGACCCAAAGGGGCGGGGCCTAACGAATTTAAACCCCCAATGCTATTTCAATGGGTTTAGGTGCTTCTAGGCAAAAGGGGCGTGGCCAAAAGTATCTCAACCCTCAGCCATGTCATGGTCTATACTCTGAATGGCATTCTGGGCTTCTGGACCCAAAGGGGCGGGGCCTAACGAATTTAAACCCCCAATGCTATTTCAATGGGTTTAGGGGCTTCTAGGCAAAAGGGGCGTGGCCAAACGTATCTCAACCCTCAGCCATGTCATGGTCTATACTCTGAATGGTATTCTGGGCTTCTGGACGCAAAGGGGCGGGGCCTAACGAATTTAAACCCCCAATGCTATTTCAATGGGTTTAGGGGCTTCTAGGCAAAGGGGCGTGGCCAAAAGTATCTCAACCCTCAGCCATGTCATGGTCTATACTCTGAATGGCATTCTGGGCTTCTGGACCCAAAGGATCGGGGCCTAACGAATTTAAACCCCCAATGCTATTTCAATGGGTTTAGGGGCTTCTAGGCAAAGGGGCGTGGCCAAAAGTATCTCAACCCTCAGCCATGTCATGGTCTATACTCTGAATGGTATTCTGGGCTTCTGGACCCAAAGGGGCGGGGCCTAACGAATTTAAACCCCCAATGCTATTTCAATGGGTTTAGGGGCTTCTAGGCAAAAGGGGCGTGGCTAAAATAATCTCAACCCTCAGTCAGGTCATGTTCTATACTCTGAATGGTATTCTGGGCTTCTGGAACCAAAGGGGCGGGGCCTAACGAATTTAAACCCCCAATGCTATTTCAATGGGTTTAGGTGCTTCTAGGCAAAAGGGGCGTGGCCAAAAGTATCTCAACCCTCAGCCATGTCATGATCTATACTATGAATGGTATTCTGGGCTTCTGGACCCAAAGGGGCGGGGCCTAACGAATTTAAACCCCCAATGCTATTTCAATGGGTTTAGGTGCTTCTAGGCAAAAGGGGCGTGGCCAAAAGTATCTCAACCCTCAGCCATGTCATGGTCTATACTCTGAATGGTATTCTGGGCTTCTGGACGCAAAGGGGCGGGGCCTAACGAATTTAAACCCCCAATGCTATTTCAATGGGTTTAGGGGCTTCTAGGCAAAGGGGCGTGGCCAAAAGTATCTCAACCCTCAGCCATGTCATGGTCTATACTCTGAATGGCATTCTGGGCTTCTGGACCCAAAGGGGCGGGGCCTAACGAATTTAAACCCCCAATGCTATTTCAATGGGTTTAGGGGCTTCTAGGCAAAGGGGCGTGGCCAAAAGTATCTCAACCCTCAGCCATGTCATGATCTATACTATGAATGGTATTCTGGGCTTCTGGACCCAAAGGGGCGGGGCCTAACGAATTTAAACCCCCAATGCTATTTCAATGGGTTTAGGGGCTTCTAGGCAAAAGGGGCGTGGCTAAAATAATCTCAACCCTCAGCCAGGTCATGTTCTATACTCTGAATGGTATTCTGGGCTTCTGGAACCAAAGGGGCGGGGCCTAACGAATTTAAACCCCCAATGCTATTTCAATGGGTTTAGGGGCTTCTAGGCAAAGGGGCGTGGCCAAAAGTATCTCAACCCTCAGCCAGGTCATGGTCTATACTCTGAATGGTATTCTGGGCTTCTGGACCCAAAGGGGCGGGGCCTAACGAATTTAAACCCCCAATGCTATTTCAATGGGTTTAGGTGCTTCTAGGCAAAAGGGGCGTGGCCAAAAGTATCTCAACCCTCAGCCATGTCATGGTCTATACTATGAATGGTATTCTGGGCTTCTGGACCCAAAGGGGCGGGGCCTAACGAATTTAAACCCCCAATGCTATTTCAATGGGTTTAGGTGCTTCTAGGCAAAAGGGGCGTAACCAAAAGTATCTCAACCCTCAGCCATGTCATGGTCTATACTCTGAATGGTATTCTGGGCTTCTGGACCCAAAGGGGCGGGGCCTAACGAATTTAAACCCCCAATGCTATTTCAATGGGTTTAGGTGCTTCTAGGCAAAAGGGGCGTGGCCTAAAGTATCTCAACCCTCAGCCATGTCATGGTCTATACTCTGAATGGTATTCTGGGCTTCTGGACCCAAAGGGGCGGGGCCTAACGAATTTAAACCCCCAATGCTATTTCAATGGGTTTAGGGGCTTCTAGGCAAAAGGGGCGTGGCTAAAATAATCTCAACCCTCAGTCAGGTCATGTTCTATACTCTGAATGGTATTCTGGGCTTCTGGAACCAAAGGGGCGGGGCCTAACGAATTTAAACCCCCAATGCTATTTCAATGGGTTTAGGTGCTTCTAGGCAAAAGGGGCGTGGCCAAAAGTATCTCAACCCTCAGCCATGTCATGGTCTATACTCTGAATGGTATTCTGGGCTTCTGGACGCAAAGGGGCGGGGCCTAACGAATTTAAACCCCCAATGCTATTTCAATGGGTTTAGGGGCTTCTAGGCAAAGGGGCGTGGCCAAAAGTATCTCAACCCTCAGCCATGTCATGGTCTATACTCTGAATGGCATTCTGGGCTTCTGGACCAAAAGGGGCGGGGCCTAACGAATTTAAACCCCCAATGCTATTTCAATGGGTTTAGGGGCTTCTAGGCAAAGGGGCGTGGCCAAAAGTATCTCAACCCTCAGCCATGTCATGATCTATACTATGAATGGTATTCTGGGCTTCTGGACCCAAAGGGGCGGGGCCTAACGAATTTAAACCCCCAATGCTATTTCAATGGGTTTAGGGGCTTCTAGGCAAAAGGGGCGTGGCTAATATAATCTCAACCCTCAGCCAGGTCATGTTCTATACTCTGAATGGTATTCTGGGCTTCTGGAACCAAAGGGGCGGGGCCTAACGAATTTAAACCCCCAATGCTATTTCAATGGGTTTAGGGGCTTCTAGGCAAAGGGGCGTGGCCAAAAGTATCTCAACCCTCAGCCAGGTCATGGTCTATACTCTGAATGGTATTCTGGGCTTCTGGACCCAAAGGGGCGGGGCCTAACGAATTTAAACCCCCAATGCTATTTCAATGGGTTTAGGTGCTTCTAGGCAAAAGGGGCGTGGCCAAAAGTATCTCAACCCTCAGCCATGTCATGGTCTATACTATGAATGGTATTCTGGGCTTCTGGACCCAAAGGGGCGGGGCCTAACGAATTTAAACCCCCAATGCTATTTCAATGGGTTTAGGTGCTTCTAGGCAAAAGGGGCGTAACCAAAAGTATCTCAACCCTCAGCCATGTCATGGTCTATACTCTGAATGGTATTCTGGGCTTCTGGACCCAAAGGGGCGGGGCCTAACGAATTTAAACCCCCAATGCTATTTCAATGGGTTTAGGTGCTTCTAGGCAAAAGGGGCGTGGCCAAAAGTATCTCAACCCTCAGCCATGTCATGATCTATACTATGAATGGTATTCTGGGCTTCTGGACCCAAAGGGGCGGGGCCTAACGAATTTAAACCCCCAATGCTATTTCAATGGGTTTAGGTGCTTCTAGGCAAAAGGGGCGTGGCCAAAAGTATCTCAACCCTCAGCCATGTCATGGTCTATACTCTGAATGGTATTCTGGGCTTCTGGACGCAAAGGGGCGGGGCCTAACGAATTTAAACCCCCAATGCTATTTCAATGGGTTTAGGGGCTTCTAGGCAAAGGGGCGTGGCCAAAAGTATCTCAACCCTCAGCCATGTCATGGTCTATACTCTGAATGGCATTCTGGGCTTCTGGACCCAAAGGGGCGGGGCCTAACGAATTTAAACCCCCAATGCTATTTCAATGGGTTTAGGGGCTTCTAGGCAAAGGGGCGTGGCCAAAAGTATCTCAACCCTCAGCCATGTCATGGTCTATACTCTGAATGGTATTCTGGGCTTCTGGACCCAAAGGGGCGGGGCCTAACGAATTTAAACCCCCAATGCTATTTCAATGGGTTTAGGGGCTTCTAGGCAAAAGGGGCGTGGCTAAAATAATCTCAACCCTCAGCCAGGTCATGTTCTATACTCTGAATGGTATTCTGGGCTTCTGGAACCAAAGGGGCGGGGCCTAACGAATTTAAACCCCCAATGCTATTTCAATGGGTTTAGGGGCTTCTAGGCAAAGGGGCGTGGTCAAAAGTATCTCAACCCTCAGCCATGTCATGGTCTATACTCTGAATGGTATTCTGGGCTTCTGGACCCAAAGGGGTGGGGCCTAACGAATTTAAACCCCCAATGCTATTTCAATGGGTTTAGGTGCTTCTAGGCAAAAGGGGCGTGGCCAAAAGTATCTCAACCCTCAGCCATGTCATGGTCTATACTATGAATGGTATTCTGGGCTTCTGGACCCAAAGGGGCGGGGCCTAACGAATTTAAACCCCCAATGCTATTTCAATGGGTTTAGGTGCTTCTAGGCAAAAGGGGCGTAACCAAAAGTATCTCAACCCTCAGCCATGTCATGGTCTATACTCTGAATGGTATTCTGGGCTTCTGGACCCAAAGGGGCGGGGCCTAACGAATTTAAACCCCCAATGCTATTTCAATGGGTTTAGGTGCTTCTAGGCAAAAGGGGCGTGGCCAAAAAGTATCTCAACCCTCAGCCATGTCATGATCTATACTATGAATGGTATTCTGGGCTTCTGGACCCAAAGGGGCGGGGCCTAACGAATTTAAACCCCCAATGCTATTTCAATGGGTTTAGGTGCTTCTAGGCAAAAGGGGCGTGGCCAAAAGTATCTCAACCCTCAGCCATGTCATGGTCTATACTCTGAATGGTATTCTGGGCTTCTGGACGCAAAGGGGCGGGGCCTAACGAATTTAAACCCCCAATGCTATTTCAATGGGTTTAGGGGCTTCTAGGCAAAGGGGCGTGGCCAAAAGTATCTCAACCCTCAGCCATGTCATGGTCTATACTCTGAATGGCATTCTGGGCTTCTGGACCCAAAGGGGCGGGGCCTAACGAATTTAAACCCCCAATGCTATTTCAATGGGTTTAGGGGCTTCTAGGCAAAGGGGCGTGGCCAAAAGTATCTCAACCCTCAGCCATGTCATGGTCTATACTCTGAATGGTATTCTGGGCTTCTGGACCCAAAGGGGCGGGGCCTAACGAATTTAAACCCCCAATGCTATTTCAATGGGTTTAGGGGCTTCTAGGCAAAAGGGGCGTGGCTAAAATAATCTCAACCCTCAGCCAGGTCATGTTCTATACTCTGAATGGTATTCTGGGCTTCTGGAACCAAAGGGGCGGGGCCTAACGAATTTAAACCCCCAATGCTATTTCAATGGGTTTAGGGGCTTCTAGGCAAAGGGGCGTGGTCAAAAGTATCTCAACCCTCAGCCATGTCATGGTCTATACTCTGAATGGTATTCTGGGCTTCTGGACCCAAAGGGGTGGGGCCTAACGAATTTAAACCCCCAATGCTATTTCAATGGGTTTAGGTGCTTCTAGGCAAAAGGGGCGTGGCCAAAAGTATCTCAACCCTCAGCCATGTCATGGTCTATACTATGAATGGTATTCTGGGCTTCTGGACCCAAAGGGGCGGGGCCTAACGAATTTAAACCCCCAATGCTATTTCAATGGGTTTAGGTGCTTCTAGGCAAAAGGGGCGTAACCAAAAGTATCTCAACCCTCAGCCATGTCATGGTCTATACTCTGAATGGTATTCTGGGCTTCTGGACGCAAAGGGGCGGGGCCTAACGAATTTAAACCCCCAATGCTATTTCAATGGGTTTAGGGGCTTCTAGGCAAAGGGGCGTGGCCAAAAGTATCTCAACCCTCAGCCATGTCATGGTCTATACTCTGAATGGTATTCTGGGCTTCTGGACGCAAAGGGGCGGGGCCTAACGAATTTAAACCCCCAATGCTATTTCAATGGGTTTAGGGGCTTCTAGGCAAAGGGGCGTGGCCAAAAGTATCTCAACCCTCAGCCATGTCATGGTCTATACTCTGAATGGTATTCTGGGCTTCTGGACCCAAAGGGGCGGGGCCTAACGAATTTAAACCCCCAATGCTATTTCAATGGGTTTAGGGGCTTCTAGGCAAAGGGGCGTGGCCAAAAGTATCTCAACCCTCAGCCAGGTCATGGTCTATACTCTGAATGGTATTCTGGGCTTCTGGACCCAAAGGGGCGGGGCCTAACGAATTTAAACCCCCAATGCTATTTCAATGGGTTTAGGGGCTTCTGGACAAAGGGGCGTGGGCAAAAGTATCTCAACCCTCAGCCATGTCATGGTCTATACTCTGAATGGTATTCTGGGCTTCTGGACCCAAAGGGGCGGGGCCTAACGAATTTAAACCCCCAATGCTATTTCAATGGGTTTAGGTGCTTCTAGGCAAAAGGGGCGTGGCCAAAAGTATCTCAACCCTCAGCCATGTCATGGTCTATACTCTGAATGGCATTCTGGGCTTCTGGACCCAAAGGGGCGGGGCCTAACGAATTTAAACCCCCAATGCTATTTCAATGGGTTTAGGTGCTTCTAGGCAAAAGGGGTGTAACCAAAAGTATCACAACCCTCAGCCATGTCATGGTCTATACTCTGAATGGTATTCTGGGCTTCTGGACGCAAAGGGGCGGGGCCTAACGAATTTAAACCCCCAATGCTATTTCAATGGGTTTAGGGGCTTCTAGGCAAAGGGGCGTGGCCAAAAGTATCTCAACCCTCAGCCATGTCATGGTCTATACTCTGAATGGCATTCTGGGCTTCTGGACCCAAAGGGGCGGGGCCTAACGAATTTAAACCCCCAATGCTATTTCAATAGGTTTAGGGGCTTCTAGGCAAAGGGGCGTGGCCAAAAGTATCTCAACCCTCAGCCATGTCATGGTCTATACTCTGAATGGTATTCTGGGCTTCTGGACCCAAAGGGGCGGGGCCTAACGAATTTAAACCCCCAATGCTATTTCAATGGGTTTAGGGGCTTCTAGGCAAAAGGGGCGTGGCTAAAATAATCTCAACCCTCAGCCAGGTCATGTTCTTTACTCTGAATGGTATTCTGGGCTTCTGGACCCAAAGGGGCGGGGCCTAACGAATTTAAACCCCCAATGCTATTTCAATGGGTTTAGGGGCTTCTAGGCAAAGGGGCGTGGCCAAAAGTATCTCAACCCTCAGCCAGGTCATGGTCTATACTCTGAATGGTATTCTGTGCTTCTGGACCCAAAGGGGCGGGTCCTAACGAATTTAAACCCCCAATGCTATTTCAATGGGTTTAGGGGCTTCTGGACAAAGGGGCGTGGCCAAAAGTATCTCAACCCTCAGCCATGTCATGGTCTATACTCTGAATGGTATTCTGGGCTTCTGGACCCAAAGGGGCGGGGCCTAACGAATTTAAACCCCCAATGCTATTTCAATGGGTTTAGGTGCTTCTAGGCAAAAGGGGCGTGGCCAAAAGTATCTCAACCCTCAGCCATGTCATGGTCTATACTCTGAATGGCATTCTGGGCTTCTGGACCTAAAGGGGCGGGGCCTAACGAATTTAAACCCCCAATGCTATTTCAATGGGTTTAGGGGCTTCTAGGCAAAAGGGGCGTGGCCAAACGTATCTCAACCCTCAGCCATGTCATGGTCTATACTCTGAATGGTATTCTGGGCTTCTGGACGCAAAGGGGCGGGGCCTAACGAATTTAAACCCCCAATGCTATTTCAATGGGTTTAGGGGCTTCTAGGCAAAGGGGCGTGGCCAAAAGTATCTCAACCCTCAGCCATGTCATGGTCTATACTCTGAATGGCATTCTGGGCTTCTGGACCCAAAGGATCGGGGCCTAACGAATTTAAACCCCCAATGCTATTTCAATGGGTTTAGGGGCTTCTAGGCATAGGGGCGTGGCCAAAAGTATCTCAACCCTCAGCCATGTCATGGTCTATACTCTGAATGGTATTCTGGGCTTCTGGACCCAAAGGGGCGGGGCCTAACGAATTTAAACCCCCAATGCTATTTCAATGGGTTTAGGGGCTTCTAGGCAAAAGGGGCGTGGCTAAAATAATCTCAACCCTCAGTCAGGTCATGTTCTATACTCTGAATGGTATTCTGGGCTTCTGGAACCAAAGGGGCGGGGCCTAACGAATTTAAACCCCCAATGCTATTTCAATGGGTTTAGGTGCTTCTAGGCAAAAGGGGCGTGGCCAAAAGTATCTCAACCCTCAGCCATGTCATGATCTATACTATGAATGGTATTCTGGGCTTCTGGACCCAAAGGGGCGGGGCCTAACGAATTTAAACCCCCAATGCTATTTCAATGGGTTTAGGTGCTTCTAGGCAAAAGGGGCGTGGCCAAAAGTATCTCAACCCTCAGCCATGTCATGGTCTATACTCTGAATGGTATTCTGGGCTTCTGGATGCAAAGGGGCGGGGCCTAACGAATTTAAACCCCCAATGCTATTTCAATGGGTTTAGGGGCTTCTAGGCAAAGGGGCGTGGCCAAAAGTATCTCAACCCTCAGCCATGTCATGGTCTATACTCTGAATGGCATTCTGGGCTTCTGGACCCAAAGGGGCGGGGCCTAACGAATTTAAACCCCCAATGCTATTTCAATGGGTTTAGGGGCTTCTAGGCAAAGGGGCGTGGCCAAAAGTATCTCAACCCTCAGCCATGTCATGATCTATACTATGAATGGTATTCTGGGCTTCTGGACCCAAAGGGGCGGGGCCTAACGAATTTAAACCCCCAATGCTATTTCAATGGGTTTAGGGGCTTCTAGGCAAAAGGGGCGTGGCTAAAATAATCTCAACCCTCAGCCAGGTCATGTTCTATACTCTGAATGGTATTCTGGGCTTCTGGAACCAAAGGGGCGGGGCCTAACGAATTTAAACCCCCAATGCTATTTCAATGGGTTTAGGGGCTTCTAGGCAAAGGGGCGTGGCCAAAAGTATCTCAACCCTCAGCCAGGTCATGGTCTATACTCTGAATGGTATTCTGGGCTTCTGGACCCAAAGGGGCGGGGCCTAACGAATTTAAACCCCCAATGCTATTTCAATGGGTTTAGGTGCTTCTAGGCAAAAGGGGCGTGGCCAAAAGTATCTCAACCCTCAGCCATGTCATGGTCTATACTATGAATTGTATTCTGGGCTTCTGGACCCAAAGGGGCGGGGCCTAACGAATTTAAACCCCCAATGCTATTTCAATGGGTTTAGGTGCTTCTAGGCAAAAGGGGCGTAACCAAAAGTATCTCAACCCTCAGCCATGTCATGGTCTATACTCTGAATGGTATTCTGGGCTTCTGGACCCAAAGGGGCGGGGCCTAACGAATTTAAACCCCCAATGCTATTTCAATGGGTTTAGGTGCTTCTAGGCAAAAGGGGCGTGGCCAAAAGTATCTCAACCCTCAGCCATGTCATGATCTATACTATGAATGGTATTCTGGGCTTCTGGACCCAAAGGGGCGGGGCCTAACGAATTTAAACCCCCAATGCTATTTCAATGGGTTTAGGTGCTTCTAGGCAAAAGGGGCGTGGCCAAAAGTATCTCAACCCTCAGCCATGTCATGGTCTATACTCTGAATGGTATTCTGGGCTTCTGGACGCAAAGGGGCGGGGCCTAACGAATTTAAACCCCCAATGCTATTTCAATGGGTTTAGGGGCTTCTAGGCAAAGGGGCGTGGCCAAAAGTATCTCAACCCTCAGCCATGTCATGGTCTATACTCTGAATGGCATTCTGGGCTTCTGGACCCAAAGGGGCGGGGCCTAACGAATTTAAACCCCCAATGCTATTTCAATGGGTTTAGGGGCTTCTAGGCAAAGGGGCGTGGCCAAAAGTATCTCAACCCTCAGCCATGTCATGGTCTATACTCTGAATGGTATTCTGGGCTTCTGGACCCAAAGGGGCGGGGCCTAACGAATTTAAACCCCCAATGCTATTTCAATGGGTTTAGGGGCTTCTAGGCAAAAGGGGCGTGGCTAAAATAATCTCAACCCTCAGCCAGGTCATGTTCTATACTCTGAATGGTATTCTGGGCTTCTGGAACCAAAGGGGCGGGGCCTAACGAATTTAAACCCCCAATGCTATTTCAATGGGTTTAGGGGCTTCTAGGCAAAGGGGCGTGGCCAAAAGTATCTCAACCCTCAGCCATGTCATGGTCTATACTCTGAATGGTATTCTGGGCTTCTGGACCCAAAGGGGTGGGGCCTAACGAATTTAAACCCCCAATGCTATTTCAATGGGTTTAGGTGCTTCTAGGCAAAAGGGGCGTGGCCAAAAGTATCTCAACCCTCAGCCATGTCATGGTCTATACTATGAATGGTATTCTGGGCTTCTGGACCCAAAGGGGCGGGGCCTAACGAATTTAAACCCCCAATGCTATTTCAATGGGTTTAGGTGCTTCTAGGCAAAAGGGGCGTAACCAAAAGTATCTCAACCCTCAGCCATGTCATGGTCTATACTCTGAATGGTATTCTGGGCTTCTGGACGCAAAGGGGCGGGGCCTAACGAATTTAAACCCCCAATGCTATTTCAATGGGTTTAGGGGCTTCTAGGCAAAGGGGCGTGGCCAAAAGTATCTAAACCCTCAGCCATGTCATGGTCTATACTCTGAATGGTATTCTGGGCTTCTGGACGCAAAGGGGCGGGGCCTAACGAATTTAAACCCCCAATGCTATTTCAATGGGTTTAGGGGCTTCTAGGCAAAGGGGCGTGGCCAAAAGTATCTCAACCCTCAGCCATGTCATGGTCTATACTCTGAATGGTATTCTGGGCTTCTGGACCCAAAGGGGCGGGGCCTAACGAATTTAAACCCCCAATGCTATTTCAATGGGTTTAGGGGCTTCTAGGCAAAGGGGCGTGGCCAAAAGTATCTCAACCCTCAGCCAGGTCATGGTCTATACTCTGAATGGTATTCTGGGCTTCTGGACCCAAAGGGGCGGGGCCTAACGAATTTAAACCCCCAATGCTATTTCAATGGGTTTAGGGGCTTCTGGACAAAGGGGCGTGGCCAAAAGTATCTCAACCCTCAGCCATGTCATGGTCTATACTCTGAATGGTATTCTGGGCTTCTGGACCCAAAGGGGCGGGGCCTAACGAATTTAAACCCCCAATGCTATTTCAATGGGTTTAGGTGCTTCTAGGCAAAAGGGGCGTGGCCAAAAGTATCTCAACCCTCAGCCATGTCATGGTCTATACTCTGAATGGCATTCTGGGCTTCTGGACCCAAAGGGGCGGGGCCTAACGAATTTAAACCCCCAATGCTATTTCAATGGGTTTAGGGGCTTCTAGGCAAAAGGGGCGTGGCCAAACGTATCTCAACCCTCAGCCATGTCATGGACTATACTCTGAATGGTATTCTGGGCTTCTGGACCCAAAGGGGCGTGGCCTAACGAATTTAAACCCCCAATGCTATTTCAATGGGTTTAGGGGCTTCTAGGCAAAAGGGGCGTGGCTAAAATAATCTCAACCCTCAGCCAGGTCATGTTCTATACTCTGAATGGTATTCTGGGCTTCTGGAACCAAAGGGGCGGGGCCTAACGAATTTAAACCCCCAATGCTATTTCAATGGGTTTTGGGGCTTCTAGGCAAAGGGGCGTGGCCAAAAGTATCTCAACCCTCAGCCATGTCATGGTCTATACTCTGAATGGTATTCTGGGCTTCTGGACGCAAAGGGGCGGGGCCTAACGAATTTAAACCCCCAATGCTATTTCAATGGGTTTAGGGGCTTCTAGGCAAAGGGGCGTGGCCAAAAGTATCTCAACCCTCAGCCATGTCATGGTCTATACTCTGAATGGTATTCTGGGCTTCTGGACCCAAAGGGGCGGGGCCTAACGAATTTAAACCCCCAATGCTATTTCAATGGGTTTAGGGGCTTCTAGGCAAAGGGGCGTGGCCAAAAGTATCTCAACCCTCAGCCAGGTCATGGTCTATACTCTGAATGGTATTCTGGGCTTCTGGACCCAAAGGGGCGGGGCCTAACGAATTTAAACCCCCAATGCTATTTCAATGGGTTTAGGTGCTTCTAGGCAAAAGGGGCGTGGCCAAAAGTATCTCAACCCTCAGCCATGTCATGGTCTATACTATGAATGGTATTCTGGGCTTCTGGACCCAAAGGGGCGGGGCCTAACGAATTTAAACCCCCAATGCTATTTCAATGGGTTTAGGTGCTTCTAGGCAAAAGGGGCGTAACCAAAAGTATCTCAACCCTCAGCCATGTCATGGTCTATACTCTGAATGGTATTCTGGGCTTCTGGACGCAAAGGGGCGGGGCCTAACGAATTTAAACCCCCAATGCTATTTCAATGGGTTTAGGGGCTTCTAGGCAAAGGGGCGTGGCCAAAAGTATCTCAACCCTCAGCCATGTCATGGTCTATACTCTGAATGGCATTCTGGGCTTCTGGACCCAAAGGGGCGGGGCCTAACGAATTTAAACCCCCAATGCTATTTCAATGGGTTTAGGGGCTTCTAGGCAAAGGGGCGTGGCCAAAAGTATCTCAACCCTCAGCCATGTCATGGTCTATACTCTGAATGGTATTCTGGGCTTCTGGACCCAAAGGGGCGGGGCCTAACGAATTTAAACCCCTAATGCTATTTCAATGGGTTTAGGGGCTTCTAGGCAAAAGGGGCGTGGCTAATATAATCTCAACCCTCAGCCAGGTCATGTTCTATACTCTGAATGGTATTCTGGGCTTCTGGACCCAAAGCGTCGGGGCCTAACGAATTTAAACCCCCAATGCTATTTCAATGGGTTTAGGGGCTTCTAGGCAAAGGGGCGTGGCCAAAAGTATCTCAACCCTCAGCCAGGTCATGGTCTATACTCTGAATGGTATTCTGGGCTTCTGGACCCAAAGGGGCGGGGCCTAACGAATTTAAACCCCCAATGCTATTTCAATGGGTTTAGGGGCTTCTGGACAAAGGGGCGTGGCCAAAAGTATCTCAACCCTCAGCCATGTCATGGTCTATACTCTGAATGGTATTCTGGGCTTCTGGACCCAAAGGGGCGGGGCCTAACGAATTTAAACCCCCAATGCTATTTCAATGGGTTTAGGGGCTTCTAGGCAAAGGGGCGTGGCCAAAAGTATCTCAACCCTCAGCCAGGTCATGGTCTATACTCTGAATGGTATTCTGGGCTTCTGGACCCAAAGGGGCGGGGCCTAACGAATTTAAACCCCCAATGCTATTTCAATGGGTTTAGGGGCTTCTGGACAAAGGGGCGTGGCAAAAAGTATCTCAACCCTCAGCCATGTCATGGTCTATACTCTGAATGGTATTCTGGGCTTCTGGACCCAAAGGGGCGGGGCCTAACGAATTTAAACCCCCAATGCTATTTCAATGGGTTTAGGTGCTTCTAGGCAAAAGGGGCGTGGCCAAAAGTATCTCAACCCTCAGCCATGTCATGGTCTATACTCTGAATGGCATTCTGGGCTTCTGGACCCAAAGGGGCGGGGCCTAACGAATTTAAACCCCCCAATGCTATTTCAATGGGTTTAGGGGCTTCTAGGCAAAAGGGGCGTGGCCAAACGTATCTCAACCCTCAGCCATGTCATGGTCTTTACTCTGAATGGTATTCTGGGCTTCTGGACGCAAAGGGGCGGGGCCTAACGAATTTAAACCCCCAATGCTATTTCAATGGGTTTAGGGGCTTCTAGGAAAAGGGGCGTGGCCAAAAGTATCTCAACCCTCAGCCATGTCATGGTCTATACTCTGAATGGCATTCTGGGCTTCTGGACCCAAAGGGGCGGGGCCTAACGAATTTAAACCCCCAATGCTATTTCAATGGGTTTAGGGGCTTCTAGGCAAAGGGGCGTGGCCAAAAGTATCTCAACCCTCAGCCATGTCATGGTCTATACTCTGAATGGTATTCTGGGCTTCTGGACCCAAAGGGGCGGGGCCTAACGAATTTAAACCCCCAATGCTATTTCAATGGGTTTAGGGGCTTCTAGGCAAAAGGGGCGTGGCTAAAATAATCTCAACCCTCAGCCAGGTCATGTTCTATACTCTGAATGGTATTCTGGGCTTCTGGACCCAAAGCTTCGGGGCCTAACGAATTTAAAACCCCCAATGCTATTTCAATGGGTTTAGGGGCTTCTAGGCAAAGGGGCGTGGCCAAAAGTATCTCAACCCTCAGCCAGGTCATGGTCTATACTCTGAATGGTATTCTGGGCTTCTGGACCCAAAGGGGCGGGGCCTAACGAATTTAACCCCCAATGCTATTTCAATGGGTTTAGGGGCTTCTGGACAAAGGGGCGTGGCCAAAAGTATCTCAACCCTCAGCCATGTCATGGTCTATACTCTGAATGGTATTCTGGGCTTCTGGACCCAAAGGGGCGGGGCCTAACGAATTTAAACCCCCAATGCTATTTCAATGGGTTTAGGTGCTTCTAGGCAAAAGGGGCGTGGCCAAAAGTATCTCAACCCTCAGCCATGTCATGGTCTATACTCTGAATGGCATTCTGGGCTTCTGGACCCAAAAGGGGCGGGGCCTAACGAATTTAAACCCCCAATGCTATTTCAATGGGTTTAGGGGCTTCTAGGCAAAAGGGGCGTGGCCAAACGTATCTCAACCCTCAGCCATGTCATGGTCTATACTCTGAATGGCATTCTGAGCTTCTGGACCCAAAGGGGCGGGGCCTAACGAATTTAAACCCCCAATGCTATTTCAATGGGTTTAGGGGCTTCTAGGCTAGGGGCGTGGCCAAAAGTATCTCAACCCTCAGCCATGTCATGGTCTATACTCTGAATGCTATTCTGGGCTTCTGGACCCAAAGGGGCGGGGCATAACGAATTTTAAACCCCCAATGCTATTTCAATGGGTTTAGGGGCTTCTAGGCAAAAGGGGCGTGGCCAAACGTATCTCAACCCTCAGCCATGTCATGGTCTATACTCTGAATGGTATTTTGGGCTTCTGGACCCAAAGGGGCGGGGCCTAACGAATTTAAACCCCCAATGCTATTTCAATGGTTTAGGGGCTTCTAGGCAAAAGGGGCGTGGCCAAAAGTATCTCAACCCTCAGCCATGTCATGGTCTATATTCTGAATGGTATCTGGGCTTCTGGACCCAAAGGGGCGGGGCCTAACGAATTTAAACCCCCAATGCTATTTCAATGGGTTTAGGGGCTTCTAGGCAAAAGGGGCGTGGCTAAAATAATCTCAACCCTCAGCCAGGTCATGGTCTATACTCTGAATGGTATTCTGGGCTTCCTGGACCCAAAGGGGCGGGGCCTAACGAATTTAAACCCCCAATGCTATTTCAATGGGTTTAGGGGCTTCTAGGCAAAGGGGCGTGGCCAAAAGTATCTCAACCCTCAGCCAGGTCATGTTCTATACTCTGAATGGTATTCTGGGCTTCTGGACCCAAAGGGGCGGGGCCTAACGAATTTAAACCCCCAATGCTATTTCAATGGGTTTAGGGGCTTCTAGGCAAAGGGGCGTGGCCAAAAGTATCATAACCCTCAGCCATGTCATGGTCTATACTCTGAATGGCATTCTGGGCTTCTGGACCCAAAGGGGCGGGGCCAAAAGTATCTCAACCCTCAGCCAGGTCATGGTCTATACTCTGAATGGTATTCTGGGCTTCTGGACCCAAAGGGGCGGGGCCTAACGAATTTAAACCCCCAATGCTATTTCAATGGGTTTAGGTGCTTCTAGGCAAAAGGGGCGTGGCTAAAAGTATCTCAACCCTCAGCCATGTCATGGTCTATAGCAGTGGTTCCCAAACTGTGTGCCGTGGCTCCCTGGGGTGCCTCGGGACACATGCAGGGGTGCCCTGGGTTATTAGTCCAGGACCAACTCAAATTATTAATGGTTAATTATTTATGAGCCAAAGCAATGCTGGTGGCTGCCATTAATAAAATGTGTACAAACAGAAGCAAATCCTGTCCTTTACCACATACCTGACCCAAAGAATCACATATAAACCCAATCTAATAGATTTATTTTTGGCCTAGGGGTGCCGTGAAAAAATTTTGATACTCTAGGGTGCCGTGATTCAAAAAAGATTGGGAACCCCTGGTCTATACTATGAATGGTATTCTGGGCTTCTGGACCCAAAGGGGCGGGGCCTAACGAATTTAAACCCCCAATGCTATTTCAATGGGTTTAGGTGCTTCTAGGCAAAAGGGGCGTAACCAAAAGTATCTCAACCCTCAGCCATGTCATGGTCTATACTCTGAATGGTATTCTGGGCTTCTGGATGCAAAGGGGCGGGGCCTAACGAATTTAAACCCCCAATGCTATTTCAATGGGTTTAGGGGCTTCTAGGCAAAGGGGCGTGGCCAAAAGTATCTCAACCCTCAGCCATGTCATGGTCTATACTCTGAATGGTATTCTGGGCTTCTGGACGCAATGGGGCGGGGCCTAACGAATTTAAACCCCCAATGCTATTTCAATGGGTTTAGGTGCTTCTAGGCAAAAGGGGCGTAACCAAAAGTATCTCAACCCTCAGCCATGTCATGGTCTATACTCTGAATGGTATTCTGGGCTTCTGGACGCAAAGGGTCGGGGCCTAACGAATTTAAACCCCCAATGATATTTCAATGGGTTTAGGGGCTTCTAGGCAAAGGGGCGTGGCCAAAAGTATCTCAACCCTCAGCCATGTCATGGTCTATACTCTGAATGGTATTCTGGGCTTCTGGACCCAAAGGGGCGGGGCCTAACGAATTTAAACCCCCAATGCTATTTCAATGGGTTTAGGGGCTTCTAGGCAAAAGGGGCGTGGCTAAAATAATCTCAACCCTCAGCCAGGTCATGTTCTATACTCTGAATGGTATTCTGGGCTTCTGGACCCAAAGGGGCGGGGCCTAACGAATTTAAACCCCCAATGCTATTTCAATGGGTTTAGGGGCTTCTAGGCAAAGGGGCGTGGCCAAAAGTATCTCAACCCTCAGCCAGGTCATGGTCTATACTCTGAATGGTATTCTGGGCTTCTGGACCCAAAGGGGCGGGGCCTAACGAATTTAAACCCCCAATGCTATTTCAATGGGTTTAGGGGCTTCTGGACAAAGGGGCGTGGCCAAAAGTATCTCAACCCTCAGCCATGTCATGGTCTATACTCTGAATGGTATTCTGGGCTTCTGGACCCAAAGGGGCGGGGCCTAACGAATTTAAACCCCCAATGCTATTTCAATGGGTTTAGGGGCTTCTAGGCAAAAGGGGCGTGGCCAAACGTATTTTAACCCTCAGCCATGTCATGGTCTATACTCTGAATGGTATTCTGGGCTTCTGGACGCAAAGGGGCGGGGCCTAACGAATTTAAACCCCCAATGCTATTTCAATGGGTTTAGGGGCTTCTAGGCAAAGGGGCGTGGCCAAAAGTATCTCAACCCTCAGCCATGTCATGGTCTATACTCTGAATGGCATTCTGGGCTTCTGGACCCAAAGGGGCGGGGCCTAACGAATTTAAACCCCCAATGCTATTTCAATGGGTTTAGGGGCTTCTAGGCAAAGGGGCGTGGCCAAAAGTATCTCAACCCTCAGCCATGTCATGGTCTATACTCTGAATGGTATTCTGGGCTTCTGGACCCAAAGGGGCGGGGCCTAACGAATTTAAACCCCCAATGCTATTTCAATGGGTTTAGGGGCTTCTAGGCAAAAGGGGCGTGGCTAAAATAATCTCAACCCTCAGCCAGGTCATGTTCTATACTCTGAATGGTATTCTGGGCTTCTGGAACCAAAGGGGCGGGGCCTAACGAATTTAAACCCCCAATGCTATTTCAATGGGTTTAGGGGCTTCTAGGCAAAGGGGCGTGGCCAAAAGTATCTCAACCCTCAGCCATGTCATGGTCTATACTCTGAATGGTATTCTGGGCTTCTGGACGCAATGGGGCGGGGCCTAACGAATTTAAACCCCCAATGCTATTTCAATGGGTTTAGGTGCTTCTAGGCAAAAGGGGCGTAACCAAAAGTATCTCAACCCTCAGCCATGTCATGGTCTATACTCTGAATGGTATTCTGGGCTTCTGGACGCAAAGGGGCGGGGCCTAACGAATTTAAACCCCCAATGCTATTTCAATGGGTTTAGGGGCTTCTAGGCAAAGGGGCGTGGCCAAAAGTATCTCAACCCTCAGCCATGTCATGGTCTATACTCTGAATGGTATTCTGGGCTTCTGGACCCAAAGGGGCGGGGCCTAACGAATTTAAACCCCCAATGCTATTTCAATGGGTTTAGGGGCTTCTAGGCAAAAGGGGCGTGGCTAAAATAATCTCAACCCTCAGCCAGGTCATGTTCTATACTCTGAATGGTATTCTGGGCTTCTGGACCCAAAGGGGCGGGGCCTAACGAAATTAAACCCCCAATGCTATTTCAATGGATTTAGGGGCTTCTAGGCAAAGGGGCGTGGCCAAAAGTATCTCAACCCTCAGCCAGGTCATGGTCTATACTCTGAATGGTATTCTGGGCTTCTGGACCCAAAGGGGCGGGGCCTAACGAATTTAAACCCCCAATGCTATTTCAATGGGTTTAGGGGCTTCTGGACAAAGGGGCGTGGCCAAAAGTATCTCAACCCTCAGCCATGTCATGGTCTATACTCTGAATGGTATTCTGGGCTTCTGGACCCAAAGGGGCGGGGCCTAACGAATTTAAACCCCCAATGCTATTTCAATGGGTTTAGGGGCTTCTAGGCAAAGGGGCGTGGCCAAAAGTATCTCAACCCTCAGCCAGGTCATGGTCTATACTCTGAATGGTATTCTGGGCTTCTGGACCCAAAGGGGCGGGGCCTAACGAATTTAAACCCCCAATGCTATTTCAATGGGTTTAGGTGCTTCTAGGCAAAAGGGGCGTGGCCAAAAGTATCTCAACCCTCAGCCATGTCATGGTCTATACTATGAATGGTATTCTGGGCTTCTGGACCCAAAGGGGCGGGGCCTAACGAATTTAAACCCCCAATGCTATTTCAATGGGTTTAGGTGCTTCTAGGCAAAAGGGGCGTAACCAAAAGTATCTCAACCCTCAGCCATGTCATGGTCTATACTCTGAATGGTATTCTGGGCTTCTGGACGCAAAGGGGCGGGGCCTAACGAATTTAAACCCCCAATGCTATTTCAATGGGTTTAGGGGCTTCTAGGCAAAGGGGCGTGGCCAAAAGTATCTCAACCCTCAGCCATGTCATGGTCTATACTCTGAATGGCATTCTGGGCTTCTGGACCCAAAGGGGCGGGGCCTAACGAATTTAAACCCCCAATGCTATTTCATTGGGTTTAGGGGCTTCTAGGCAAAGGGGCGTGGCCAAAAGTATCTCAACCCTCAGCCATGTCATGGTCTATACTCTGAATGGTATTCTGGGCTTCTGGACCCAAAGGGGTGGGGCCTAACGAATTTAAACCCCCAATGCTATTTCAATGGGTTTAGGGGCTTCTAGGCAAAAGGGGCGTGGCTAATATAATCTCAACCCTCAGCCAGGTCATGTTCTATACTCTGAATGGTATTCTGGGCTTCTGGACCCAAAGCGTCGGGGCCTAACGAATTTAAACCCCCAATGCTATTTCAATGGGTTTAGGGGCTTCTAGGCAAAGGGGCGTGGCCAAAAGTATCTCAACCCTCAGCCAGGTCATGGTCTATACTCTGAATGGTATTCTGGGTTTCTGGACCCAAAGGGGCGGGGCCTAACGAATTTAAACCCCCAATGCTATTTCAATGGGTTTAGGGGCTTCTGGACAAAGGGGCGTGGCCAAAAGTATCTCAACCCTCAGCCATGTCATGGTCTATACTCTGAATGGTATTCTGGGCTTCTGGACCCAAAGGGGCGGGGCCTAACGAATTTAAACCCCCAATGCTATTTCAATGAGTTTAGGGGCTTCTAGGCAAAGGGGCGTGGCCAAAAGTATCTCAACCCTCAGCCAGGTCATGGTCTATACTCTGAATGGTATTCTGGGCTTCTGGACCCAAAGGGGCGGGGCCTAACGAATTTAAACCCCCAATGCTATTTCAATGGGTTTAGGGGCTTCTGGACAAAGGGGCGTGGCCAAAAGTATCTCAACCCTCAGCCATGTCATGGTCTATACTCTGAATGGTATTCTGGGCTTCTGGACCCAAAGGGGCGGGGCCTAACGAATTTAAACCCCCAATGCTATTTCAATGGGTTTAGGGGCTTCTAGGCAAAAGGGGCGTGGCCAAACGTATCTCAACCCTCAGCCATGTCATGGTCTATACTCTGAATGGCATTCTGGGCTTCTGGACCCAAAGGGGCGGGGCCTAACGAATTTAAACCCCCTATGCTATTTCAATGGGTTTAGGGGCTTCTAGGCAAAGGGGCGTGGCCAAAAGTATCTCAACCCTCAGCCATGTCATGGTCTATACTCTGAATGGCATTCTGGGCTTCTGGACCCAAAGGGGTGGGGCCTAACGAATTTAAACCCCCCAATGCTATTTCAATGGGTTTAGGGGCTTCTAGGCAAAAGGGGCGTGGCCAAACGTATCTCAACCCTCAGCCATGTCATGGTCTTTACTCTGAATGGTATTCTGGGCTTCTGGACGCAAAGGGGCGGGACCTAACGAATTTAAACCCCCAATGCTATTTCAATGGGTTTAGGGGCTTCTAGGCAAAGGGGCGTGGCCAAAAGTATCTCAACCCTCAGCCATGTCATGGTCTATACTCTGAATGGCATTCTGGGCTTCTGGACCCAAAGGGGCGGGGCCTAACGAATTTAAACCCCCAATGCTATTTCAATGGGTTTAGGGGCTTCTAGGCAAAGGGGCGTGGCCAAAAGTATCTCAACCCTCAGCCATGTCATGGTCTATACTCTGAATGGTATTCTGGGCTTCTGGACCCAAAGGGGCGGGGCCTAACGAATTTAAACCCCAATGCTATTTCAATGGGTTTAGGGGCTTCTAGGCAAAAGGGGCGTGGCTAAAATAATCTCAACCCTCAGCCAGGTCATGTTCTATACTCTGAATGGTATTCTGGGCTTCTGGACCCAAAGCGTCGGGGCCTAACGAATTTAAACCCCCAATGCTATTTCAATGGGTTTAGGGGCTTCTAGGCAAAGGGGCGTGGCCAAAAGTATCTCAACCCTCAGCCAGGTCATGGTCTATACTCTGAATGGTATTCTGGGCTTCTGGACCCAAAGGGGCGGGGCCTAACGAATTTAAACCCCCAATGCTATTTCAATGGGTTTAGGGGCTTCTGGACAAAGGGGCGTGGCCAAAAGTATCTCAACCCTCAGCCATGTCATGGTCTATACTCTGAATGGTATTCTGGGCTTCTGGACCCAAAGGGGCGGGGCCTAACGAATTTAAACCCCCAATGCTATTTCAATGGGTTTAGGTGCTTCTAGGCAAAAGGGGCGTGGCCAAAAGTATCTCAACCCTCAGCCATGTCATGGTCTATACTCTGAATGGCATTCTGGGCTTCTGGACCCAAAGGGGCGGGGCCTAACGAATTTAAACCCCCAATGCTATTTCAATGGGTTTAGGGGCTTCTAGGCAAAAGGGGCGTGGCCAAACGTATCTCAACCCTCAGCCATGTCATGGTCTATACTCTGAATGGCATTCTGAGCTTCTGGACACAAAGGGGCGGGGCCTAACGAATTTAAACCCCCAATGCTATTTCAATGGGTTTAGGGGCTTCTAGGCTAGGGGCGTGGCCAAAAGTATCTCAACCCTCAGCCATGTCATGGTCTATACTCTGAATGGTATTCTGGGCTTCTGGACCCAAAGGGGCGGGGCCTAACGAATTTAAACCCCCAATGCTATTTCAATGGGTTTAGGGGCTTCTAGGCTAGGGGCGTGGCCAAAAGTATCTCAACCCTCAGCCATGTCATGGTCTATACTCTGAATGGTATTCTGGGCTTCTGGACCCAAAGGGGCGGGGCCTAACGAATTTAAACCCCCAATGCTATTTCAATGGGTTTAGGGGCTTCTAGACAAAGGGGCGTGGCCAAAAGTATCTCAACCCTCAGCCATGTCATGGTCTATACTCTGAATGGTATTCTGGGCTTCTGGACCCAAAGGGGCGGGGCCTAACGAATTTAAACCCCCAATGTTATTTCAATGGGTTTAGGTGCTTCTAGGCAAAAGGGGCGTGGCCAAAAGTATCTCAACCCTCAGCCATGTCATGGTCTATACTCTGAATGGCATTCTGGGCTTCTGGACCCAAAGGGGCGGGGCCTAACGAATTTAAACCCCCAATGCTATTTCAATGGGTTTAGGGGCTTCTAGGCAAAAGGGGCGTGGCCAAACGTATCTCAACCCTCAGCCATGTCATGGTCTATACTCTGAATGGCATTCTGGGCTTCTGGACCCAAAGGGGCGGGGCCTAACGAATTTAAACCCCCAATGCTATTTCAATGGGTTTAGGGGCTTCTAGGCTAGGGGCGTGGCCAAAAGTATCTCAACCCTCAGCCATGTCATGGTCTATACTCTGAATGGTATTCTGGGCTTCTGGACCCAAAGGGGCGGGGCATAACGAATTTAAACCCCAATGCTATTTCAATGGGTTTAGGGGCTTCTAGGCAAAAGGGGCGTGGCCAAACGTATCTCAACCCTCAGCCATGTCATGGTCTATACTCTGAATGGTATTTTGGGCTTCTGGACCCAAAGGGGCGGGGCCTAACGAATTTAAACCCCCAATGCTATTTCAATGGGTTTAGGGGCTTCTAGGCAAAAGGGGCGTGGCCAAACGTATCTCAACCCTCAGCCATGTCATGGTCTATACTCTGAATGGTATTTTGGGCTTCTGGACCCAAAGGGGCGGGGCCTAACGAATTTAAACCCCCAATGCTATTTCAATGGGTTTAGGGGCTTCTAGGCAAAAGGGGCGTGGCCAAAAGTATCTCAACCCTCAGCCATGTCATGGTCTATATTCTGAATGGTATTCTGGGCTTCTGGACCCAAAGGGGCGGGGCCTAACGAATTTAAACCCAAATGCTATTTCAATGGGTTTAGGGGCTTCTAGGCAAAGGGGCGTGGCCAAAAGTATCTCAACCCTCAGCCAGGTCATGGTCTATACTCTGAATGGTATTCTGGGCTTCTGGACCCAAAGGGGCGGGGCCTAACGAATTTAAACCCCCAATGCTATTTCAATGGGTTTAGGGGCTTCTAGACAAAGGGGCGTGGCCAAAAGTATCTCAACCCTCAGCCATGTCATGGTCTATACTCTGAATGGTATTCTGGGCTTCTGGACCCAAAGGGGCGGGGCCTAACGAATTTAAACCCCCAATGTTATTTCAATGGGTTTAGGTGCTTCTAGGCAAAAGGGGCGTGGCCAAAAGTATCTCAACCCTCAGCCATGTCATGGTCTATACTCTGAATATCATTCTGGGCTTCTGGACCCAAAGGGGCGGGGCCTAACGAATTTAAACCCCCAATGCTATTTCAATGGGTTTAGGGGCTTCTAGGCAAAAGGGGCGTGGCCAAACGTATCTCAACCCTCAGCCATGTCATGGTCTATACTCTGAATGGCATTCTGGGCTTCTGGACCCAAAGGGGCGGGGCCTAACGAATTTAAACCCCCAATGCTATTTCAATGGGTTTAGGGGCTTCTAGGCTAGGGGCGTGGCCAAAAGTATCTCAACCCTCAGCCATGTCATGGTCTATACTCTGAATGGTATTCTGGGCTTCTGGACCCAAAGGGGCGGGGCATAACGAATTTAAACCCCAATGCTATTTCAATGGGTTTAGGGGCTTCTAGGCAAAAGGGGCGTGGCCAAACGTATCTCAACCCTCAGCCATGTCATGGTCTATACTCTGAATGGTATTTTGGGCTTCTGGACCCAAAGGGGCGGGGCCTAACGAATTTAAACCCCCAATGCTATTTCAATGGGTTTAGGGGCTTCTAGGCAAAAGGGGCGTGGCCAAAAGTATCTCAACCCTCAGCCATGTCATGGTCTATATTCTGAATGGTATTCTGGGCTTCTGGACCCAAAGGGGCGGGGCCTTACGAATTTAAACCCCCAATGCTATTTCAATGGGTTTAGGGGCTTCTAGGCAAAGGGGCGTGGCCAAAAGTATCTCAACCCTCAGCCAGGTCATGTTCTATACTCTGAATTGTATTCTGGGCTTCTGGACCCAAAGGGGCGGGGCCTAACGAATTTAAACCCCCAATGCTATTTCAATGGGTTTAGGGGCTTCTAGGCAAAGGGGCGTGGCCAAAAGTATCTCAACCCTCAGCCATGTCATGGTCTATACTCTGAATGGCATTCTGGGCTTCTGGACCCAAAGGGGCGGGGCCTAACGAATTTAAACCCCCAATGCTATTTCAATGGGTTTAGGGGCTTCTAGGCAAAGGGGCGTGGCCAAAAGTATCTCAACCCTCAGCCATGTCATGGTCTATACTCTGAATGGTATTCTTTGCTTCTGGACGCAAAGGGGCGGGGCCTAACGAATTTAAACCCCCAATGCTATTTCAATGGGTTTAGGGGCTTCTAGGCAAATGGGCGTGGCTAAAAGTATCTCAACCCTCAGCCATGTCATGGTCTATACTCTGAATGGTATTCTGGGCTTCTGGACCCAAAGGGGCGGGGCCTAACGAATTTAAACCCCCAATGCTATTTCAATGGGTTTAGGGGCTTCTAGGCAAAAGGGGCGTGGCTAAAATAATCTCAACCCTCAGCCAGGTCATGGTCTATACTCTGAATGGTATTCTGGGCTTCTGGACCCAAAGGGGCGGGGCCTAACGAATTTAAACCCCCAATGCTATTTCAATGGATTTAGGGGCTTCTAGGCAAAGGGGCGTGGCCAAAAGTATCTCAACCCTCAGCCATGTCATGGTCTATACTCTGAATGGTATTCTGGGCTTCTGGACCCAAAGGGGCGTGGCCTAACGAATTTAAACCCCCAATGCTATTTCAATGGGTTTAGGGGCTTCTAGGCAAAGGGGCGTGGCCAAAAGTATCTCAACCCTCAGCCATGTCATGGTCTATACTCTGAATGGCATTCTGGGCTTCTGGACCCAAAGGGGCGGGGCCTAACGAATTTAAACCCCCAATGCTATTTCAATGGGTTTAGGGGCTTCTAGGCAAAGGGGCGTGGCCAAAAGTATCTCAACCCTCAGCCATGTCATGGTCTATACTCTGAATGGCATTCTGGGCTTCTGGACCCAAAGGGGCGGGGCCTAACGAATTTAAACCCCCAATGCTATTTCAATGGGTTTAGGGGCTTCTAGGCAAAAGGGGCGTGGCCAAAAGTATCTCAACCCTCAGCCATGTCATGGTCTATACTCTGAATGGTATTTTGGGCTTCTGGACCCAAAGGGGCGGGGCCTAACGAATTTAAACCCCCAATGCTATTTCAATGGGTTTAGGGGCTTCTAGGCAAAAGGGGCGTGGCTAAAATAATCTCAACCCTCAGCCAGGTCATGGTCTATACTCTGAATGGTATTCTGGGCTTCTGGACCCAAAGGGGCGGGGCCTAACGAATTTAAACCCCCAATGCTATTTCAATGGGTTTAGGGGCTTCTAGGCAAAGGGGCGTGGCCAAAAGTATCTCAACCCTCAGCCATGTCATGGTCTATACTCTGAATGGTATTTTGGGCTTCTGGACCCAAAGGGGCGGGGCCTAACGAATTTAAACCCACAATGCTATTTCAATGGGTTTAGGGGCTTCTAGGCAAATGGGCATGGCCAAAAGTATCTCAACCCTCAGCCATGTCATGGTCTATACTCTGAATGGCATTCTGGGCTTCTGGACCCAAAGGGGCGGGGCCTAACGAATTTAAACCCCCAATGCTATTTCAATGGGTTTAGGGGCTTCTAGGCAAAAGGGGAGTGTCCAAAAGTATCTCAAACCTCAGCCATGTCATGGTCTATACTCTGAATGGTATTCTGGGCTTCTGGACCCAAAGGGGCGGGGCCTAACGAATTTAAACCCCCAATGCTATTTCAATGGGTTTAGGGTCTTCTAGGCAAAAGGGGCGTGGCTAAAATAATCTCAACCCTCAGCCAGGTCATGGTCTATACTCTGAATGGTATTCTGGGCTTCTGGACCCAAAGGGGCGGGGCCTAACGAATTTAAACCCCCAATGCTATTTCAATGGGTTTAGGGGCTTCTAGGCAAAGGGGCGTGACCAAAAGTATCTCAACCCTCAGCCAGGTCATGGTCTATACTCTGAATGGTATTCTGGACTTCTGGACCCAAAGGGGCGGGGCCTAACGAATTTAAACCCCCAATGCTATTTCAATGGGTTTAGGGGCTTCTAGGCAAAGGGGCGTGGCCAAAAGTATCTCAACCCTCAGCCAGGTCATGTTCTATACTCTGAATTGTATTCTGGGCTTCTGGACCCAAAGGGGCGGGGCCTAACGAATTTAAACCCCCAATGCTATTTCAATGGGTTTAGGGGCTTCTAGGCAAAGGGGCGTGGCCAAAAGTATCTCAACCCTCAGCCATGTCATGGTCTATACTCTGAATGGCATTCTGGGCTTCTGGACCCAAAGGGGCGGGGCCTAACGAATTTAAACCCCCAATGCTATTTCAATGGGTTTAGGGGCTTCTAGGCAAAGGGGCGTGGCCAAAAGTATCTCAACCCTCAGCCATGTCATGGTCTATACTCTGAATGGTATTCTGGGCTTCTGGACGCAAAGGGGCGGGGCCTAACGAATTTAAACCCCCAATGCTATTTCAATGGGTTTAGGGGCTTCTAGGCAAATGGGCGTGGCCAAAAGTATCTCAACCCTCAGCCATGTCATGGTCTATACTCTGAATGGTATTCTGGGCTTCTGGACCCAAAGGGGCGGGGCCTAACGAATTTAAACCCCCAATGCTATTTCAATGGGTTTAGGGGCTTCTAGGCAAAAGGGGCGTGGCTAAAATAATCTCAACCCTCAGCCAGGTCATGGTCTATACTCTGAATGGTATTCTGGGCTTCTGGACCCAAAGGGGCGGGGCCTAACGAATTTAAACCCCCAATGCTATTTCAATGGATTTAGGGGCTTCTAGGCAAAGGGGCGTGGCCAAAAGTATCTCAACCCTCAGCCATGTCATGGTCTATACTCTGAATGGTATTCTGGGCTTCTGGACCCAAAGGGGCGTGGCCTAACGAATTTAAACCCCCAATGCTATTTAAATGGGTTTAGGGGTTTCTAGGCAAAAGGGGCGTGGCCAAACGTATCTCAACCCTCAGCCATGTCAAGGTCTATACTCTGAATGGTATTCTGGGCTTCTGGACCCAAAGGGGCGGGGCCTAACGAATTTAAACCCCCAATGCTATTTCAATGGGTTTAGGGGCTTCTAGGCAAAGGGGCGTGGCCAAAAGTATCTCAACCCTCAGCCATGTCATGGTCTATACTCTGAATGGCATTCTGGGCTTCTGGACCCAAAGGGGCGGGGCCTAACGAATTTAAACCCCCAATGCTATTTCAATGGGTTTAGGGGCTTCTAGGCAAAGGGGCGTGGCCAAAAGTATCTCAACCCTCAGCCATGTCATGGTCTATACTCTGAATGGCATTCTGGGCTTCTGGACCCAAAGGGGCGGGGCCTAACGAATTTAAACCCCCAATGCTATTTCAATGGGTTTAGGGGCTTCTAGGCAAAAGGGGCGTGGCCAAAAGTATCTCAACCCTCAGCCATGTCATGGTCTATACTCTGAATGGTATTTTGGGCTTCTGGACCCAAAGGGGCGGGGCCTAACGAATTTAAACCCCCAATGCTATTTCAATGGGTTTAGGGGCTTCTAGGCAAAAGGGGCGTGGCTAAAATAATCTCAACCCTCAGCCAGGTCATGGTCTATACTCTGAATGGTATTCTGGGCTTCTGGACCCAAAGGGGCGGGGCCTAACGAATTTAAACCCCCAATGCTATTTCAATGGGTTTAGGGGCTTCTAGGCAAAGGGGCGTGGCCAAAAGTATCTCAACCCTCAGCCATGTCATGGTCTATACTCTGAATGGTATTTTGGGCTTCTGGACCCAAAGGGGCGGGGCCTAACGAATTTAAACCCACAATGCTATTTTAATGGATTTAGGGGCTTCTAGGCAAAAGGGGCGTGGCCAAAAGTATCTCAACCCTCAGCCATGTCATGGTCTATACTCTGAATGGTATTCTGGGCTTCTGGACCCAAAGGGGCGGGGCCTAACGAATTTAAACCCCCAATGCTATTTCAATGGGTTTAGGGGCTTCTAGGCAAAGGGGCGTGGCCAAAAGTATCTCAACCCTCAGCCATGTCATGGTCTATACTCTGAATGGTATTCTGGGCTTCTGGACCCAAAAGGGCGGGGCCTAACGAATTTAAACCCCCAATGCTATTTCAATGGGTTTAGGGGCTTCTAGGCAAAGGGGCGTGGCCAAAAGTATCTCAACCCTCAGCCATGTCATGGTCTATACTCTGAATGGCATCCTGGGCTTCTGGACCCAAAGGGGCGGGGCCTAACGAATTTAAACCCCCAATGCTATTTCAATGGGTTTAGGGGCTTCTAGGCAAAGGGGCGTGGCCAAAAGTATCTCAACCCTCAGCCATGTCATGGTCTATACTCTGAATGGTATTTTGGGCTTCTGGACCCAAAGGGGCGGGGCCTAACGAATTTAAACCCACAATGCTATTTCAATGGATTTAGGGGCTTCTAGGCAAAAGGGGCGTGGTCAAAAGTATCTCAACCCTCAGCCATGTCATGGTCTATACTCTGAATGGTATTCTGGGCTTCTGGACCCAAAGGGGCGGGGCCTAACGAATTTAAACCCCCAATGCTATTTCAATGGGTTTAGGGGCTTCTAGGCAAAGGGGCGTGGCCAAAAGTATCTCAACCCTCAGCCATGTCATGGTCTATACTCTGAATGGTATTCTGGGCTTCTGGACCCAAAAGGGCGGGGCCTAACGAATTTAAACCCCCAATGCTATTTCAATGGGTTTAGGGGCTTCTAGGCAAAGGGGCGTGGCCAAAAGTATCTCAACCCTCAGCCATGTCATGGTCTATACTCTGAATGGCATCCTGGGCTTCTGGACCCAAAGGGGCGGGGCCTAACGAATTTAAACCCCCAATGCTATTTCAATGGGTTTAGGGGCTTCTAGGCAAAGGGGCATGGCCAAAAGTATCTCAACCCTCAGCCATGTCATGGTCTATACTCTGAATGGCATTCTGGGCTTCTGGACCCAAAGGGGCGGGGCCTAACGAATTTAAACCCCCAATGCTATTTCAATGGGTTTAGGGGCTTCTAGGCAAAAGGGGAGTGTCCAAAAGTATCTCAAACCTCAGCCATGTCATGGTCTATACTCTGAATGGTATTCTGGGCTTCTGGACCCAAAGGGGCGGGGCCTAACGAATTTAAACCCCCAATGCTATTTCAATGGGTTTAGGGTCTTCTAGGCAAAAGGGGCGTGGCTAAAATAATCTCAACCCTCAGCCAGGTCATGGTCTATACTCTGAATGGTATTCTGGGCTTCTGGACCCAAAGGGGCGGGGCCTAACGAATTTAAACCCCCAATGCTATTTCAATGGGTTTAGGGGCTTCTAGGCAAAGGGGCGTGACCAAAAGTATCTCAACCCTCAGCCAGGTCATGGTCTATACTCTGAATGGTATTCTGGGCTTCTGGACCCAAAGGGGCGGGGCCTAACGAATTTAAACCCCCAATGCTATTTCAATGGGTTTAGGGGCTTCTAGGCAAAGGGGCGTGGCCAAAAGTATCTCAACCCTCAGCCAGGTCATGGTCTATACTCTGAATGGCATTCTGGGCTTCTGGACCCAAAGGGGCGGGGCCTAACGAATTTAAACCCCCAATGCTATTTCAATGGGTTTAGGGGCTTCTAGGCAAAAGGGGCGTGGCCAAAAGTATCTCAACCCTCAGCCATGTCATGGTCTATACTATGAATGGTATTCTGGGCTTCTGGACCCAAAGGGGCGGGGCCTAACGAATTTAAAACCCCAATGCTATTTCAATGGGTTTAGGTGCTTCTAGGCAAAAGGGGCGTGGACAAAAGTATCTCAACCCTCAGCCATGTCATGGTCTATACTATGAATGGTATTCTGGGCTTCTGGACCCAAAGGGGCGGGGCCTAACGAATTTAAACCCCCAATGCTATTTCAATGGGTTTAGGTGCTTCTAGGCAAAAGGGGCGTGGCCAAAAGTATCTCAACCCTCAGCCATGTCATGGTCTATACTCTGAATGGTATTCTGGGCTTCTGGACGCAAAGGGGCGGGGCCTAACGAATTTAAACCCCCAATGCTATTTCAATGGGTTTAGGGGCTTCTAGGCAAAGGGGCGTGGCCAAAAGTATCTCAACCCTCAGCCATGTCATGGTCTATACTCTGAATGGCATTCTGGGCTTCTGGACCCAAAGGGGCGGGGCCTAACGAATTTAAACCCCCAATGCTATTTCAATGGGTTTAGGGGCTTCTAGGCAAAGGGGCGTGGCCAAAAGTATCTCAACCCTCAGCCATGTCATGGTCTATACTCTGAATGGTATTCTGGGCTTCTGGACCCAAAGGGGCGGGGCCTAACGAATTTAAACCCCCAATGCTATTTAAATGGGTTTAGGGGCTTCTAGGCAAAATGGGCGTGGCTACAATAATCTCAACCCTCAGCCAGGTCATGTTCTATACTCTGAATGGTATTCTGGGCTTCTGGAACCAAAGGGGCGGGGCCTAACGAATTTAAACCCCCAATGCTATTTCAATGGGTTTAGGGGCTTCTAGGCAAAGGGGCGTGGCCAAAAGTATCTCAACCCTCAGCCAGGTCATGGTCTATACTCTGAATGGTATTCTGGGCTTCTGGACCCAAAGGGGCGGGGCCTAACGAATTTAAACCCCCAATGCTATTTCAATGGGTTTAGGTGCTTCTAGGCAAAAGGGGCGTGGCCAAACGTATCTCAACCCTCAGCCATGTCATGGTCTATACTATGAATGGTATTCTGGGCTTCTGGACCCAAAGGGGCGGGGCCTAACGAATTTAAACCCCCAATGCTATTTCAATGGGTTTAGGTGCTTCTAGGCAAAAGGGGCGTAACCAAAAGTATCTTAACCCTCAGCCATGTCATGGTCTATACTCTGAATGGTATTCTGGGCTTCTGGACGCAAAGGGGCGGGGCCTAACGAATTTAAACCCCCAATGCTATTTCAATGGGTTTAGGGGCTTCTAGGCAAAGGGGCGTGGCCAAAAGTATCTCAACCCTCAGCCATGTCATGGTCTATACTCTGAATGGCATTCTGGGCTTCTGGACCCAAAGGGGCGGGGCCTAACGAATTTAAACCCCCAATGCTATTTCAATGGGTTTAGGGGCTTCTAGGCAAAGGGGCGTGGCCAAAAGTATCTCAACCCTCAGCCATGTCATGGTCTATACTCTGAATGGTATTCTGGGCTTCTGGACCCAAAGGGGCGGGGCCTAACGAATTTAAACCCCCAATGCTATTTCAATGGGTTTAGGGGCTTCTAGGCAAAAGGGGCGTGGCTAAAAGAATCTCAACCCTCAGCCAGGTCATGTTCTATACTCTGAATGGTATTCTGGGCTTCTGGACCCAAAGGGTCGGGGCCTAACGAATTTAAACCCCCAATGCTATTTCAATGGGTTTAGGGGCTTCTAGGCAAAGGGGCGTGGCCAAAAGTATCTCAACCCTCAGCCAGGTCATGGTCTATACTCCGAATGGTATTCTGGGCTTCTGGACCCAAAGGGGCGGGGCCTAACGAATTTAAACCCCCAATGCTATTTCAATGGGTTTAGGTGCTTCTAGGCAAAAGGGGCGTGGCCAAAAGTATCTCAACCCTCAGCCATGTCATGGTCTATACTCTGAATGGCATTCTGGGCTTCTGGACCCAAAGGGGCGGGGCCTAACGAATTTAAACCCCCAATGCTATTTCAATGGGTTTAGGGGCTTCTAGGCAAAAGGGGAGTGTCCAAAAGTATCTCAAACCTCAGCCATGTCATGGTCTATACTCTGAATGGTATTCTGGGCTTCTGGACCCAAAGGGGCGGGGCCTAACGAATTTAAACCCCCAATGCTATTTCAATGGGTTTAGGGTCTTCTAGGCAAAAGGGGCGTGGCTAAAATAATCTCAACCCTCAGCCAGGTCATGGTCTATACTCTGAATGGTATTCTGGGCTTCTGGACCCAAAGGGGCGGGGCCTAACGAATTTAAACCCCCAATGCTATTTCAATGGGTTTAGGGGCTTCTAGGCAAAGGGGCGTGACCAAAAGTATCTCAACCCTCAGCCAGGTCATGGTCTATACTCTGAATGGTATTCTGGGCTTCTGGACCCAAAGGGGCGGGGCCTAACGAATTTAAACCCCCAATGCTATTTCAATGGGTTTAGGGGCTTCTAGGCAAAGGGGCGTGGCCAAAAGTATCTCAACCCTCAGCCAGGTCATGGTCTATACTCTGAATGGCATTCTGGGCTTCTGGACCCAAAGGGGCGGGGCCTAACGAATTTAAACCCCCAATGCTATTTCAATGGGTTTAGGGGCTTCTAGGCAAAGGGGCGTGGCCAAAAGTATCTCAACCCTCAGCCATGTCATGGTCTATACTCTGAATGGCATTCTGGGCTTCTGGACCCAAAGGGGCGGGGCCTAACGAATTTAAACCCCCAATGCTATTTCAATGGGTTTAGGGGCTTCTAGGCAAAGGGGCGTGGCCAAAAGTATCTCAACCCTCAGCCATGTCATGGTCTATACTCTGAATGGTATTCTGGGCTTCTGGACGCAAAGGGGCGGGGCCTAACGAATTTAAACCCCCAATGCTATTTCAATGGGTTTAGGGGCTTCTAGGCAAATGGGCGTGGCCAAAAGTATCTCAACCCTCAGCCATGTCATGGTCTATACTCTGAATGGTATTCTGGGCTTCTGGACCCAAAGGGGCGGGGCCTAACGAATTTAAACCCCCAATGCTATTTCAATGGGTTTAGGGGCTTCTAGGCAAAAGGGGCGTGGCTAAAATAATCTCAACCCTCAGCCAGGTCATGGTCTATACTCTGAATGGTATTCTGGGCTTCTGGACCCAAAGGGGCGGGGCCTAACGAATTTAAACCCCCAATGCTATTTCAATGGATTTAGGGGCTTCTAGGCAAAGGGGCGTGGCCAAAAGTATCTCAACCCTCAGCCATGTCATGGTCTATACTCTGAATGGTATTCTGGGCTTCTGGACCCAAAGGGGCGTGGCCTAACGAATTTAAACCCCCAATGCTATTTAAATGGGTTTAGGGGTTTCTAGGCAAAAGGGGCGTGGCCAAACGTATCTCAACCCTCAGCCATGTCAAGGTCTATACTCTGAATGGTATTCTGGGCTTCTGGACCCAAAGGGGCGGGGCCTAACGAATTTAAACCCCCAATGCTATTTCAATGGGTTTAGGGGCTTCTAGGCAAAGGGGCGTGGCCAAAAGTATCTCAACCCTCAGCCATGTCATGGTCTATACTCTGAATGGCATTCTGGGCTTCTGGACCCAAAGGGGCGGGGCCTAACGAATTTAAACCCCCAATGCTATTTCAATGGGTTTAGGGGCTTCTAGGCAAAGGGGCGTGGCCAAAAGTATCTCAACCCTCAGCCATGTCATGGTCTATACTCTGAATGGCATTCTGGGCTTCTGGACCCAAAGGGGCGGGGCCTAACGAATTTAAACCCCCAATGCTATTTCAATGGGTTTAGGGGCTTCTAGGCAAAAGGGGCGTGGCCAAAAGTATCTCAACCCTCAGCCATGTCATGGTCTATACTCTGAATGGTATTTTGGGCTTCTGGACCCAAAGGGGCGGGGCCTAACGAATTTAAACCCCCAATGCTATTTCAATGGGTTTAGGGGCTTCTAGGCAAAAGGGGCGTGGCTAAAATAATCTCAACCCTCAGCCAGGTCATGGTCTATACTCTGAATGGTATTCTGGGCTTCTGGACCCAAAGGGGCGGGGCCTAACGAATTTAAACCCCCAATGCTATTTCAATGGCTTTAGGGGCTTCTAGGCAAAGGGGCGTGGCCAAAAGTATCTCAACCCTCAGCCATGTCATGGTCTATACTCTGAATGGTATTTTGGGCTTCTGGACCCAAAGGGGCGGGGCCTAACGAATTTAAACCCACAATGCTATTTCAATGGATTTAGGGGCTTCTAGGCAAAAGGGGCGTGGCCAAAAGTATCTCAACCCTCAGCCATGTCATGGTCTATACTCTGAATGGTATTCTGGGCTTCTGGACCCAAAGGGGCGGGGCCTAACGAATTTAAACCCCCAATGCTATTTCAATGGGTTTAGGGGCTTCTAGGCAAAGGGGCATGGCCAAAAGTATCTCAACCCTCAGCCATGTCATGGTCTATACTCTGAATGGCATTATGGGCTTCTGGACCCAAAGGGGCGGGGCCTAACGAATTTAAACCCCCAATGCTATTTCAATGGGTTTAGGGGCTTCTAGGCAAAGGGGCGTGGCCAAAAGTATCTCAACCCTCAGCCAGGTCATGGTCTATACTCTGAATGGCATTCTGGGCTTCTGGACCCAAAGGGGCGGGGCCTAACGAATTTAAACCCCCAATGCTATTTCAATGGGTTTAGGGGCTTCTAGGCAAAAGGGGCGTGGCCAAAAGTATCTCAACCCTCAGCCATGTCATGGTCTATACTATGAATGGTATTCTGGGCTTCTGGACCCAAAGGGGCGGGGCCTAACGAATTTAAAACCCCAATGCTATTTCAATGGGTTTAGGTGCTTCTAGGCAAAAGGGGCGTGGACAAAAGTATCTCAACCCTCAGCCATGTCATGGTCTATACTATGAATGGTATTCTGGGCTTCTGGACCCAAAGGGGCGGGGCCTAACGAATTTAAACCCCCAATGCTATTTCAATGGGTTTAGGTGCTTCTAGGCAAAAGGGGCGTGGCCAAAAGTATCTCAACCCTCAGCCATGTCATGGTCTATACTCTGAATGGTATTCTGGGCTTCTGGACGCAAAGGGGCGGGGCCTAACGAATTTAAACCCCCAATGCTATTTCAATGGGTTTAGGGGCTTCTAGGCAAAGGGGCGTGGCCAAAAGTATCTCAACCCTCAGCCATGTCATGGTCTATACTCTGAATGGCATTCTGGGCTTCTGGACCCAAAGGGGCGGGGCCTAACGAATTTAAACCCCCAATGCTATTTCAATGGGTTTAGGGGCTTCTAGGCAAAGGGGCGTGGCCAAAAGTATCTCAACCCTCAGCCATGTCATGGTCTATACTCTGAATGGTATTCTGGGCTTCTGGACCCAAAGGGGCGGGGCCTAACGAATTTAAACCCCCAATGCTATTTAAATGGGTTTAGGGGCTTCTAGGCAAAATGGGCGTGGCTACAATAATCTCAACCCTCAGCCAGGTCATGTTCTATACTCTGAATGGTATTCTGGGCTTCTGGAACCAAAGGGGCGGGGCCTAACGAATTTAAACCCCCAATGCTATTTCAATGGGTTTAGGGGCTTCTAGGCAAAGGGGCGTGGCCAAAAGTATCTCAACCCTCAGCCAGGTCATGGTCTATACTCTGAATGGTATTCTGGGCTTCTGGACCCAAAGGGGCGGGGCCTAACGAATTTAAACCCACAATGCTATTTCAATGGGTTTAGGTGCTTCTAGGCAAAAGGGGCGTGGCCAAACGTATCTCAACCCTCAGCCATGTCATGGTCTATACTCTGAATGGCATCCTGGGCTTCTGGACCCAAAGGGGCGGGGCCTAACGAATTTAAACCCCCAATGCTATTTCAATGGGTTTAGGGGCTTCTAGGCAAAGGGGCATGGCCAAAAGTATCTCAACCCTCAGCCATGTCATGGTCTATACTCTGAATGGCATTCTGGGCTTCTGGACCCAAAGGGGCGGGGCCTAACGAATTTAAACCCCCAATGCTATTTCAATGGGTTTAGGGGCTTCTAGGCAAAAGGGGAGTGTCCAAAAGTATCTCAAACCTCAGCCATGTCATGGTCTATACTCTGAATGGTATTCTGGGCTTCTGGACCCAAAGGGGCGGGGCCTAACGAATTTAAACCCCCAATGCTATTTCAATGGGTTTAGGGTCTTCTAGGCAAAAGGGGCGTGGCTAAAATAATCTCAACCCTCAGCCAGGTCATGGTCTATACTCTGAATGGTATTCTGGGCTTCTGGACCCAAAGGGGCGGGGCCTAACGAATTTAAACCCCCAATGCTATTTCAATGGATTTAGGGGCTTCTAGGCAAAGGGGCGTGACCAAAAGTATCTCAACCCTCAGCCAGGTCATGGTCTATACTCTGAATGGTATTCTGGGCTTCTGGACCCAAAGGGGCGGGGCCTAACGAATTTAAACCCCCAATGCTATTTCAATGGGTTTAGGGGCTTCTAGGCAAAGGGGCGTGGCCAAAAGTATCTCAACCCTCAGCCAGGTCATGGTCTATACTCTGAATGGCATTCTGGGCTTCTGGACCCAAAGGGGCGGGGCCTAACGAATTTAAACCCCCAATGCTATTTCAATGGGTTTAGGGGCTTCTAGGCAAAAGGGGCGTGGTCAAAAGTATCTCAACCCTCAGCCATGTCATGGTCTATACTATGAATGGTATTCTGGGCTTCTGGACCCAAAGGGGCGGGGCCTAACGAATTTAAAACCCCAATGCTATTTCAATGGGTTTAGGTGCTTCTAGGCAAAAGGGGCGTGGACAAAAGTATCTCAACCCTCAGCCATGTCATGGTCTATACTATGAATGGTATTCTGGGCTTCTGGACCCAAAGGGGCGGGGCCTAACGAATTTAAACCCCCAATGCTATTTCAATGGGTTTAGGTGCTTCTAGGCAAAAGGGGCGTGGCCAAAAGTATCTCAACCCTCAGCCATGTCATGGTCTATACTCTGAATGGTATTCTGGGCTTCTGGACGCAAAGGGGCGGGGCCTAACGAATTTAAACCCCCAATGCTATTTCAATGGGTTTAGGGGCTTCTAGGCAAAGGGGCGTGGCCAAAAGTATCTCAACCCTCAGCCATGTCATGGTCTATACTCTGAATGGCATTCTGGGCTTCTGGACCCAAAGGGGCGGGGCCTAACGAATTTAAACCCCCAATGCTATTTCAATGGGTTTAGGGGCTTCTAGGCAAAGGGGCGTGGCCAAAAGTATCTCAACCCTCAGCCATGTCATGGTCTATACTCTGAATGGTATTCTGGGCTTCTGGACCCAAAGGGGCGGGGCCTAACGAATTTAAACCCCCAATGCTATTTAAATGGGTTTAGGGGCTTCTAGGCAAAATGGGCGTGGCTACAATAATCTCAACCCTCAGCCAGGTCATGTTCTATACTCTGAATGGTATTCTGGGCTTCTGGAACCAAAGGGGCGGGGCCTAACGAATTTAAACCCCCAATGCTATTTCAATGGGTTTAGGGGCTTCTAGGCAAAGGGGCGTGGCCAAAAGTATCTCAACCCTCAGCCAGGTCATGGTCTATACTCTGAATGGTATTCTGGGCTTCTGGACCCAAAGGGGCGGGGCCTAACGAATTTAAACCCCCAATGCTATTTCAATGGGTTTAGGTGCTTCTAGGCAAAAGGGGCGTGGCCAAACGTATCTCAACCCTCAGCCATGTCATGGTCTATACTATGAATGGTATTCTGGGCTTCTGGACCCAAAGGGGCGGGGCCTAACGAATTTAAACCCCCAATGCTATTTCAATGGGTTTAGGTGCTTCTAGGCAAAAGGGGCGTAACCAAAAGTATCTTAACCCTCAGCCATGTCATGGTCTATACTCTGAATGGTATTCTGGGCTTCTGGACGCAAAGGGGCGGGGCCTAACGAATTTAAACCCCCAATGCTATTTCAATGGGTTTAGGGGCTTCTAGGCAAAGGGGCGTGGCCAAAAGTATCTCAACCCTCAGCCATGTCATGGTCTATACTCTGAATGGCATTCTGGGCTTCTGGACCCAAAGGGGCGGGGCCTAACGAATTTAAACCCCCAATGCTATTTCAATGGGTTTAGGGGCTTCTAGGCAAAGGGGCGTGGCCAAAAGTATCTCAACCCTCAGCCATGTCATGGTCTATACTCTGAATGGTATTCTGGGCTTCTGGACCCAAAGGGGCGGGGCCTAACGAATTTAAACCCCCAATGCTATTTCAATGGGTTTAGGGGCTTCTAGGCAAAAGGGGCGTGGCTAAAAGAATCTCAACCCTCAGCCAGGTCATGTTCTATACTCTGAATGGTATTCTGGGCTTCTGGACCCAAAGGGTCGGGGCCTAACGAATTTAAACCCCCAATGCTATTTCAATGGGTTTAGGGGCTTCTAGGCAAAGGGGCGTGGCCAAAAGTATCTCAACCCTCAGCCAGGTCATGGTCTATACTCCGAATGGTATTCTGGGCTTCTGGACCCAAAGGGGCGGGGCCTAACGAATTTAAACCCCCAATGCTATTTCAATGGGTTTAGGTGCTTCTAGGCAAAAGGGGCGTGGCCAAAAGTATCTCAACCCTCAGCCATGTCATGGTCTATACTCTGAATGGCATTCTGGGCTTCTGGACCCAAAGGGGCGGGGCCTAACGAATTTAAACCCCCAATGCTATTTCAATGGGTTTAGGGGCTTCTAGGCAAAAGGGGCGTGGCCAAACGTATCTCAACCCTCAGCCATGTCATGGTCTATACTCTGAATGGCATTCTGGGCTTCTGGACCCAAAGGGGCGGGGCCTAACGAATTTAAACCCCCAATGCTATTTCAATGGGTTTAGGGGCTTCTAGGCAAAAGGGGCGTGGCCAAACGTATCTCAACCCTCAGCCATGTCATGGTCTATACTCTGAATGGCATTCTGGGCTTCTGGACCCAAAGGGGCGGGGCCTAACGAATTTAAACCCCCAATGCTATTTCAATGGGTTTAGGGGCTTCTAGGCAAAAGGGGAGTGTCCAAAAGTATCTCAACCCTCAGCCATGTCATGGTCTATACTCTGAATGGTATTCTGGGCTTCTGGACCCAAAGGGGCGGGGCCTAACGAATTTAAACCCCCAATGCTATTTCAATGGGTTTAGGGGCTTCTAGGCAAAAGGGGAGTGTCCAAAAGTATCTCAACCCTCAGCCATGTCATGGTCTATACTCTGAATGGTATTCTGGGCTTCTGGACCCAAAGGGGCGGGGCCTAACGAATTTAAACCCCCAATGCTATTTCAATGGGTTTAGGGTCTTCTAGGCAAAAGGGGCGTGGCTAAAATAATCTCAACCCTCAGCCAGGTCATGGTCTATACTCTGAATGGTATTCTGGGCTTCTGGACCCAAAGGGGCGGGGCCTAACGAATTTAAACCCCCAATGCTATTTCAATGGGTTTAGGGGCTTCTAGGCAAAGGGGCGTGACCAAAAGTATCTCAACCCTCAGCCAGGTCATGGTCTATACTCTGAATGGTATTCTGGGCTTCTGGACCCAAAGGGGCGGGGCCTAACGAATTTAAACCCCCAATGCTATTTCAATGGGTTTAGGGGCTTCTAGGCAAAGGGGCGTGGCCAAAAGTATCTCAACCCTCAGCCATGTCATGGTCTATACTCTGAATGGTATTTTGGGCTTCTGGACCCAAAGGGGCGGGGCCTAACGAATTTAAACCCACAATGCTATTTCAATGGATTTAGGGGCTTCTAGGCAAAAGGGGCGTGGCCAAAAGTATCTCAACCCTCAGCCATGTCATGGTCTATACTCTGAATGGTATTCTGGGCTTCTGGACCCAAAGGGGCGGGGCCTAACGAATTTAAACCCCCAATGCTATTTCAATGGGTTTAGGGGCTTCTAGGCAAAGGGGCGTGGCCAAAAGTATCTCAACCCTCAGCCATGTCATGGTCTATACTCTGAATGGTATTCTGGGCTTCTGGACCCAAAAGGGCGGGGCCTAACGAATTTAAACCCCCAATGCTATTTCAATGGGTTTAGGGGCTTCTAGGCAAAGGGGCGTGGCCAAAAGTATCTCAACCCTCAGCCATGTCATGGTCTATACTCTGAATGGCATCCTGGGCTTCTGGACCCAAAGGGGCGGGGCCTAACGAATTTAAACCCCCAATGCTATTTCAATGGGTTTAGGGGCTTCTAGGCAAAGGGGCATGGCCAAAAGTATCTCAACCCTCAGCCATGTCATGGTCTATACTCTGAATGGCATTCTGGGCTTCTGGACCCAAAGGGGCGGGGCCTAACGAATTTAAACCCCCAATGCTATTTCAATGGGTTTAGGGGCTTCTAGGCAAAAGGGGAGTGTCCAAAAGTATCTCAAACCTCAGCCATGTCATGGTCTATACTCTGAATGGTATTCTGGGCTTCTGGACCCAAAGGGGCGGGGCCTAACGAATTTAAACCCCCAATGCTATTTCAATGGGTTTAGGGTCTTCTAGGCAAAAGGGGCGTGGCTAAAATAATCTCAACCCTCAGCCAGGTCATGGTCTATACTCTGAATGGTATTCTGGGCTTCTGGACCCAAAGGGGCGGGGCCTAACGAATTTAAACCCCCAATGCTATTTCAATGGGTTTAGGGGCTTCTAGGCAAAGGGGCGTGACCAAAAGTATCTCAACCCTCAGCCAGGTCATGGTCTATACTCTGAATGGTATTCTGGGCTTCTGGACCCAAAGGGGCGGGGCCTAACGAATTTAAACCCCCAATGCTATTTCAATGGGTTTAGGGGCTTCTAGGCAAAGGGGCGTGGCCAAAAGTATCTCAACCCTCAGCCAGGTCATGGTCTATACTCTGAATGGCATTCTGGGCTTCTGGACCCAAAGTGGCGGGGCCTAACGAATTTAAACCCCCAATGCTATTTCAATGGGTTTAGGGGCTTCTAGGCAAAAGGGGCGTGGCCAAAAGTATCTCAACCCTCAGCCATGTCATGGTCTATACTATGAATGGTATTCTGGGCTTCTGGACCCAAAGGGGCGGGGCCTAACGAATTTAAAACCCCAATGCTATTTCAATGGGTTTAGGTGCTTCTAGGCAAAAGGGGCGTGGACAAAAGTATCTCAACCCTCAGCCATGTCATGGTCTATACTATGAATGGTATTCTGGGCTTCTGGACCCAAAGGGGCGGGGCCTAACGAATTTAAACCCCCAATGCTATTTCAATGGGTTTAGGTGCTTCTAGGCAAAAGGGGCGTGGCCAAAAGTATCTCAACCCTCAGCCATGTCATGGTCTATACTCTGAATGGTATTCTGGGCTTCTGGACGCAAAGGGGCGGGGCCTAACGAATTTAAACCCCCAATGCTATTTCAATGGGTTTAGGGGCTTCTAGGCAAAGGGGCGTGGCCAAAAGTATCTCAACCCTCAGCCATGTCATGGTCTATACTCTGAATGGCATTCTGGGCTTCTGGACCCAAAGGGGCGGGGCCTAACGAATTTAAACCCCCAATGCTATTTCAATGGGTTTAGGGGCTTCTAGGCAAAGGGGCGTGGCCAAAAGTATCTCAACCCTCAGCCATGTCATGGTCTATACTCTGAATGGTATTCTGGGCTTCTGGACCCAAAGGGGCGGGGCCTAACGAATTTAAACCCCCAATGCTATTTAAATGGGTTTAGGGGCTTCTAGGCAAAAGGGGCGTGGCTACAATAATCTCAACCCTCAGCCAGGTCATGTTCTATACTCTGAATGGTATTCTGGGCTTCTGGAACCAAAGGGGCGGGGCCTAACGAATTTAAACCCCCAATGCTATTTCAATGGGTTTAGGGGCTTCTAGGCAAAGGGGCGTGGCCAAAAGTATCTCAACCCTCAGCCAGGTCATGGTCTATACTCTGAATGGTATTCTGGGCTTCTGGACCCAAATGGGCGGGGCCTAACGAATTTAAACCCCCAATGCTATTTCAATGGGTTTAGGTGCTTCTAGGCAAAAGGGGCGTGGCCAAACGTATCTCAACCCTCAGCCATGTCATGGTCTATACTATGAATGGTATTCTGGGCTTCTGGACCCAAAGGGGCGGGGCCTAACGAATTTAAACCCCCAATGCTATTTCAATGGGTTTAGGTGCTTCTAGGCAAAAGGGGCGTAACCAAAAGTATCTTAACCCTCAGCCATGTCATGGTCTATACTCTGAATGGTATTCTGGGCTTCTGGACGCAAAGGGGCGGGGCCTAACGAATTTAAACCCCCAATGCTATTTCAATGGGTTTAGGGGCTTCTAGGCAAAGGGGCGTGGCCAAAAGTATCTCAACCCTCAGCCATGTCATGTTCTATACTCTGAATGGCATTCTGGGCTTCTGGACCCAAAGGGGCGGGGCCTAACGAATTTAAACCCCCAATGCTATTTCAATGGGTTTAGGGGCTTCTAGGCAAAGGGGCGTGGCCAAAAGTATCTCAACCCTCAGCCATGTCATGGTCTATACTCTGAATGGTATTCTGGGCTTCTGGACCCAAAGGGGCGGGGCCTAACGAATTTAAACCCCCAATGCTATTTCAATGGGTTTAGGGGCTTCTAGGCAAAAGGGGCGTGGCTAAAAGAATCTCAACCCTCAGCCAGGTCATGTTCTATACTCTGAATGGTATTCTGGGCTTCTGGACCCAAAGGGTCGGGGCCTAACGAATTTAAACCCCCAATGCTATTTCAATGGGTTTAGGGGCTTCTAGGCAAAGGGGCGTGGCCAAAAGTATCTCAACCCTCAGCCAGGTCATGGTCTATACTCCGAATGGTATTCTGGGCTTCTGGACCCAAAGGGGCGGGGCCTAACGAATTTAAACCCCCAATGCTATTTCAATGGGTTTAGGTGCTTCTAGGCAAAAGGGGCGTGGCCAAAAGTATCTCAACCCTCAGCCATGTCATGGTCTATACTCTGAATGGCATTCTGGGCTTCTGGACCCAAAGGGGCGGGGCCTAACGAATTTAAACCCCCAATGCTATTTCAATGGGTTTAGGGGCTTCTAGGCAAAAGGGGCGTGGCCAAACGTATCTCAACCCTCAGCCATGTCATGGTCTATACTCTGAATGGCATTCTGGGCTTCTGGACCCAAAGGGGCGGGGCCTAACGAATTTAAACCCCCAATGCTATTTCAATGGGTTTAGGGGCTTCTAGGCAAAAGGGGCGTGGCCAAACGTATCTCAACCCTCAGCCATGTCATGGTCTATACTCTGAATGGCATTCTGGGCTTCTGGACCCAAAGGGGCGGGGCCTAACGAATTTAAACCCCCAATGCTATTTCAATGGGTTTAGGGGCTTCTAGGCAAAAGGGGAGTGTCCAAAAGTATCTCAACCCTCAGCCATGTCATGGTCTATACTCTGAATGGTATTCTGGGCTTCTGGACCCAAAGGGGCGGGGCCTAACGAATTTAAACCCCCAATGCTATTTCAATGGGTTTAGGGGCTTCTAGGCAAAAGGGGAGTGTCCAAAAGTATCTCAACCCTCAGCCATGTCATGGTCTATACTCTGAATGGTATTCTGGGCTTCTGGACCCAAAGGGGCGGGGCCTAACGAATTTAAACCCCCAATGCTATTTCAATGGGTTTAGGGTCTTCTAGGCAAAAGGGGCGTGGCTAAAATAATCTCAACCCTCAGCCAGGTCATGGTCTATACTCTGAATGGTATTCTGGGCTTCTGGACCCAAAGGGGCGGGGCCTAACGAATTTAAACCCCCAATGCTATTTCAATGGGTTTAGGGGCTTCTAGGCAAAGGGGCGTGACCAAAAGTATCTCAACCCTCAGCCAGGTCATGGTCTATACTCTGAATGGTATTCTGGGCTTCTGGACCCAAAGGGGCGGGGCCTAACGAATTTAAACCCCCAATGCTATTTCAATGGGTTTAGGGGCTTCTAGGCAAAGGGGCGTGGCCAAAAGTATCTCAACCCTCAGCCATGTCATGGTCTATACTCTGAATGGCATTCTGGGCTTCTGGACCCAAAGGGGCGGGGCCTAACGAATTTAAACCCCAATGCTATTTCAATGGGTTTAGGGGCTTCTAGGCAAAAGGGGCGTGGCCAAAAGTATCTCAACCCTCAGCCATGTCATGGTCTATACTATGAATGGTATTCTGGGCTTCTGGACCCAAAGGGGCGGGGCCTAACGAATTTAAACCCCCAATGCTATTTCAATGGGTTTAGGTGCTTCTAGGCAAAAGGGGCGTGGCCAAAAGTATCTCAACCCTCAGCCATGTCATGGTCTATACTCTGAATGGTATTCTGGGCTTCTGGACGCAAAGGGGCGGGGCCTAACGAATTTAAACCCCCAATGCTATTTCAATGGGTTTAGGGGCTTCTAGGCAAAGGGGCGTGGCCAAAAGTATCTCAACCCTCAGCCATGTCATGGTCTATACTCTGAATGGTATTCTGGGCTTCTGGACCCAAAGGGGCGGGGCCTAACGAATTTAAACCCCCAATGCTATTTAAATGGGTTTAGGGGCTTCTAGGCAAAAGGGGCGTGGCTACAATAATCTCAACCCTCAGCCAGGTCATGTTCTATACTCTGAATGGTATTCTGGGCTTCTGGAACCAAAGGGGCGGGGCCTAACGAATTTAAACCCCCAATGCTATTTCAATGGGTTTAGGGGCTTCTAGGCAAAGGGGCGTGGCCAAAAGTATCTCAACCCTCAGCCAGGTCATGGTCTATACTCTGAATGGTATTCTGGGCTTCTGGACCCAAAGGGGCGGGGCCTAACGAATTTAAACCCCCAATGCTATTTCAATGGGTTTAGGTGCTTCTAGGCAAAAGGGGCGTGGCCAAACGTATCTCAACCCTCAGCCATGTCATGGTCTATACTATGAATGGTACTCTGGGCTTCTGGACCCAAAGGGGCGGGGCCTAACGAATTTAAACCCCCAATGCTATTTCAATGGGTTTAGGTGCTTCTAGGCAAAAGGGGCGTAACCAAAAGTATCTTAACCCTCAGCCATGTCATGGTCTATACTCTGAATGGTATTCTGGGCTTCTGGACGCAAAGGGGAGGGGCCTAACGAATTTAAACCCCCAATGCTATTTCAATGGGTTTAGGGGCTTCTAGGCAAAGGGGCGTGGCCAAAAGTATCTCAACCCTCAGCCATGTCATGGTCTATACTCTGAATGGCATTCTGGGCTTCTGGACCCAAAGGGGCGGGGCCTAACGAATTTAAACCCCCAATGCTATTTCAATGGGTTTAGGGGCTTCTAGGCAAAGGGGCGTGGCCAAAAGTATCTCAACCCTCAGCCATGTCATGGTCTATACTCTGAATGGTATTCTGGGCTTCTGGACCCAAAGGGGCGGGGCCTAACGAATTTAAACCCCCAATGCTATTTCAATGGGTTTAGGGGCTTCTAGGCAAAAGGGGCGTGGCTAAAAGAATCTCAACCCTCAGCCAGGTCATGTTCTATACTCTGAATGGTATTCTGGGCTTCTGGACCCAAAGGGGCGGGGCCTAACGAATTTAAACCCCCAATGCTATTTCAATGGGTTTAGGGGCTTCTAGGCAATGGGGCGTGGCCAAAAGTATCTCAACCCTCAGCCAGGTCATGTTCTATACTCTGAATGGTATTCTGGGCTTCTGGACCCAAAGGGGCGGGGCCTAACGAATTTAAACCCCCAATGCTATTTCAATGGGTTTAGGGGCTTCTAGGCAAAGGGGCGTGGCCAAAAGTATCTCAACCCTCAGCCAGGTCATGGTCTATACTCCGAATGGTATTCTGGGCTTCTGGACCCAAAGGGGCGGGGCCTAACGAATTTAAACCCCCAATGCTATTTCAATGGGTTTAGGTGCTTCTAGGCAAAAGGGGCGTGGCCAAAAGTATCTCAACCCTCAGCCATGTCATGGTCTATACTCTGAATGGCATTCTGGGCTTCTGGACGCAAAGGGGCGGGGCCTAACGAATTTAAACCCCCAATGCTATTTCAATGGGTTTAGGGGCTTCTAGGCAAAAGGGGCGTAACCAAAAGTATCTTAACCCTCAGCCATGTCATGGTCTATACTCTGAATGGTATTCTGGGCTTCTGGACGCAAAGGGGCGGGGCCTAACGAATTTAAACCCCCAATGCTATTTCAATGGGTTTAGGGGCTTCTAGGCAAAGGGGCGTGGCCAAAAGTATCTCAACCCTCAGCCATGTCATGGTCTATACTCTGAATGGCATTCTGGGCTTCTGGACCCAAAGGGGCGGGGCCTAACGAATTTAAACCCCCAATGCTATTTCAATGGGTTTAGGGGCTTCTAGGCAAAGGGGCGTGGCCAAAAGTATCTCAACCCTCAGCCATGTCATGGTCTATACTCTGAATGGTATTCTGGGCTTCTGGACCCAAAGGGGCGGGGCCTAACGAATTTAAACCCCCAATGCTATTTCAATGGGTTTAGGGGCTTCTAGGCAAAAGGGGCGTGGCTAAAAGAATCTCAACCCTCAGCCAGGTCATGTTCTATACTCTGAATGGTATTCTGGGCTTCTGGACCCAAAGGGGCGGGGCCTAACGAATTTAAACCCCCAATGCTATTTCAATGGGTTTAGGGGCTTCTAGGCAATGGGGCGTGGCCAAAAGTATCTCAACCCTCAGCCAGGTCATGTTCTATACTCTGAATGGTATTCTGGGCTTCTGGACCCAAAGGGGCGGGGCCTAACGAATTTAAACCCCCAATGCTATTTCAATGGGTTTAGGGGCTTCTAGGCAAAGGGGCGTGGCCAAAAGTATCTCAACCCTCAGCCAGGTCATGGTCTATACTCCGAATGGTATTCTGGGCTTCTGGACCCAAAGGGGCGGGGCCTAACGAATTTAAACCCCCAATGCTATTTCAATGGGTTTAGGTGCTTCTAGGCAAAAGGGGCGTGGCCAAAAGTATCTCAACCCTCAGCCATGTCATGGTCTATACTCTGAATGGCATTCTGGGCTTCTGGACATATAGGGGCGGGGCCTAACGAATTTAAACCCCCAATGCTATTTCAATGGGTTTAGGGGCTTCTAGGCAAAAGGGGCGTGGCCAAACGTATCTCAACCCTCAGCCATGTCATGGTCTATACTCTGAATGGCATTCTGGGCTTCTGGACCCAAAGGGGCGGGGCCTAACGAATTTAAACCCCCAATGCTATTTCAATGGGTTTAGGGGCTTCTAGGCAAAAGGGGCGTGGCCAAACGTATCTCAACCCTCAGCCATGTCATGGTCTATACTCTGAATGGCATTCTGGGCTTCTGGACCCAAAGGGGCGGGGCCTAACGAATTTAAACCCCCAATGCTATTTCAATGGGTTTAGGGGCTTCTAGGCAAAAGGGGAGTGTCCAAAAGTATCTCAACCCTCAGCCATGTCATGGTCTATACTCTGAATGGTATTCTGGGCTTCTGGACCCAAAGGGGCGGGGCCTAACGAATTTAAACCCCCAATGCTATTTCAATGGGTTTAGGGTCTTCTAGGCAAAAGGGGCGTGGCTAAAATAATCTCAACCCTCAGCCAGGTCATGGTCTATACTCTGAATGGTATTCTGGGCTTCTGGACCCAAAGGGGCGGGGCCTAACGAATTTAAACCCCCAATGCTATTTCAATGGGTTTAGGGGCTTCTAGGCAAAGGGGCGTGACCAAAAGTATCTCAACCCTCAGCCAGGTCATGGTCTATACTCTGAATGGTATTCTGGGCTTCTGGACCCAAAGGGGCGGGGCCTAACGAATTTAAACCCCCAATGCTATTTCAATGGGTTTAGGGGCTTCTAGGCAAAGGGGCGTGGCCAAAAGTATCTCAACCCTCAGCCATGTCATGGTCTATACTCTGAATGGCATTCTGGGCTTCTGGACCCAAAGGGGCGGGGCCTAACGAATTTAAACCCCCAATGCTATTTCAATGGGTTTAGGGGCTTCTAGGCAAAAGGGGCGTGGCCAAAAGTATCTCAACCCTCAGCCATGTCATGGTCTATACTCTGAATGGTATTCTGGGCTTCTGGACCCAAAGGGGCGGGGCCTAACGAATTTAAACCCCCAATGCTATTTCAATGGGTTTAGGGGCTTCTAGGCAAAGGGGCGTGGCCAAAAGTATCTCAACCCTCAGCCAGGTCATGGTCTATACTCCGAATGGTATTCTGGGGTTCTGGACCCAAAGGGGCGGGGCCTAACGAATTTAAACCCCCAATGCTATTTCAATGGGTTTAGGGGCTTCTAGACAAAGGGGCGTGGCCAAAAGTATCTCAACCCTCAGCCATGTCATGGTCTATACGCTGAATGGTATTCTGGGCTTCTGGACCCAAAGGGGCGGGGCCTAACGAATTTAAACCCCCAATGCTATTTCAATGGGTTTAGGTGCTTCTAGGCAAAAGGGGCGTGGCCAAACGTATCTCAACCCTCAGCCATGTCATGGTCTATACTATGAATGGTATTCTGGGCTTCTGGACCCAAAGGGGCGGGGCCTAACGAATTTAAACCCCCAATGCTATTTCAATGGGTTTAGGTGCTTCTAGGCAAAAGGGGCGTAACCAAAAGTATCTTAACCCTCAGCCATGTCATGGTCTATACTCTGAATGGTATTCTGGGCTTCTGGACGCAAAGGGGCGGGGCCTAACGAATTTAAACCCCCAATGCTATTTCAATGGGTTTAGGGGCTTCTAGGCAAAGGGGCGTGGCCAAAAGTATCTCAACCCTCAGCCATGTCATGGTCTATACTCTGAATGGCATTCTGGGCTTCTGGACCCAAAGGGGCGGGGCCTAACGAATTTAAACCCCCAATGCTATTTCAATGGGTTTAGGGGCTTCTAGGCAAAGGGGCGTGGCCAAAAGTATCTCAACCCTCAGCCATGTCATGGTCTATACTCTGAATGGTATTCTGGGCTTCTGGACCCAAAGGGGCGGGGCCTAACGAATTTAAACCCCCAATGCTATTTCAATGGGTTTAGGGGCTTCTAGGCAAAAGGGGCGTGGCTAAAAGAATCTCAACCCTCAGCCAGGTCATGTTCTATACTCTGAATGGTATTCTGGGCTTCTGGACCCAAAGGGGCGGGGCCTAACGAATTTAAACCCCCAATGCTATTTCAATGGGTTTAGGGGCTTCTAGGCAAAGGGGCGTGGCCAAAAGTATCTCAACCCTCAGCCAGGTCATGGTCTATACTCCGAATGGTATTCTGGGCTTCTGGACCCAAAGGGGCGGGGCCTAACGAATTTAAACCCCCAATGCTATTTCAATGGGTTTAGGTGCTTCTAGGCAAAAGGGGCGTGGCCAAAAGTATCTCAACCCTCAGCCATGTCATGGTCTATACTCTGAATGGCATTCTGGGCTTCTGGACATATAGGGGCGGGGCCTAACGAATTTAAACCCCCAATGCTATTTCAATGGGTTTAGGGGCTTCTAGGCAAAAGGGGCGTGGCCAAACGTATCTCAACCCTCAGCCATGTCATGGTCTATACTCTGAATGGCATTCTGGGCTTCTGGACCCAAAGGGGCGGGGCCTAACGAATTTAAACCCCCAATGCTATTTCAATGGGTTTAGGGGCTTCTAGGCAAAAGGGGCGTTGCCAAACGTATCTCAACCCTCAGCCATGTCATGGTCTATACTCTGAATGGCATTCTGGGCTTCTGGACCCAAAGGGGCGGGGCCTAACGAATTTAAACCCCCAATGCTATTTCAATGGGTTTAGGGGCTTCTAGGCAAAAGGGGAGTGTCCAAAAGTATCTCAACCCTCAGCCATGTCATGGTCTATACTCTGAATGGTATTCTGGGCTTCTGGACCCAAAGGGGCGGGGCCTAACGAATTTAAACCCCCAATGCTATTTCAATGGGTTTAGGGTCTTCTAGGCAAAAGGGGCGTGGCTAAAATAATCTCAACCCTCAGCCAGGTCATGGTCTATACTCTGAATGGTATTCTGGGCTTCTGGACCCAAAGGGGCGGGGCCTAACGAATTTAAACCCCCAATGCTATTTCAATGGGTTTAGGGGCTTCTAGGCAAAGGGGCGTGACCAAAAGTATCTCAACCCTCAGCCAGGTCATGGTCTATACTCTGAATGGTATTCTGGGCTTCTGGACCCAAAGGGGCGGGGCCTAACGAATTTAAACCCCCAATGCTATTTCAATGGGTTTAGGGGCTTCTAGGCAAAGGGGCGTGGCCAAAAGTATCTCAACCCTCAGCCATGTCATGGTCTATACTCTGAATGGCATTCTGGGCTTCTGGACCCAAAGGGGCGGGGCCCAACGAATTTAAACCCCCAATGCTATTTCAATGGGTTTAGGGGCTTCTAGGCAAAAGGGGCGTGGCCAAAAGTATCTCAACCCTCAGCCATGTCATGGTCTATACTCTGAATGGTATTCTGGGCTTCTGGACCCAAAGGGGCGGGGCCTAACGAATTTAAACCCCCAATGCTATTTCAATGGGTTTAGGGGCTTCTAGGCAAAGGGGCGTGGCCAAAAGTATCTCAACCCTCAGCCAGGTCATGGTCTATACTCCGAATGGTATTCTGGGGTTCTGGACCCAAAGGGGCGGGGCCTAACGAATTTAAACCCCCAATGCTATTTCAATGGGTTTAGGGGCTTCTAGACAAAGGGGCGTGGCCAAAAGTATCTCAACCCTCAGCCATGTCATGGTCTATACTCTGAATGGTATTCTGGGCTTCTGGACCCAAAGGGGCGGGGCCTAACGAATTTAAACCCCCAATGCTATTTCAATGGGTTTAGGTGCTTCTAGGCAAAAGGGGCGTGGCCAAAAGTATCTCAACCCTCAGCCATGTCATGGTCTATACTCTGAATGGCATTCTGGGCTTCTGGACCCAAAGGGGCGGGGCCTAACGAATTTAAACCCCCAATGCTATTTCAATGGGTTTAGGGGCTTCTAGGCAAAAGGGGCGTGGCCAAACGTATCTCAACCCTCAGCCATGTCATGGTCTATACTCTGAATGGCATTCTGGGCTTCTGGACCCAAAGGGGCGGGGCCTAACGAATTTAAACCCCCAATGCTATTTCAATGGGTTTAGGGGCTTCTAGGCTAGGGGCGTGGCCACAAGTATCTCAACCCTCAGCCATGTCATGGTCTATACTCTGAATGGTATTCTGGGCTTCTGGACCCAAAGGGGCGGGGCCTAACGAATTAAAACCCCCAATGCTATTTCAATGGGTTTAGGGGCTTCTAGGCAAAAGGGGCGTGGCCAAAAGTATCTCAACCCTCAGCCATGTCATTTTCTATATTCTGAATGGTATTCTGGGCTTCTGGACCCAAAGGGGCGGGGCCTAACGAATTTAAACCCCCAATGCTATTTCAATGGGTTTAGGGGCTTCTAGGCAAAAGGGGCGTGGCTAAAATAATCTCAACCCTCAGCCAGGTCATGTTCTATACTCTGAATGGTATTCTGGGCTTCTGGACCCAAAGGGGCGGGGCCTAACGAATTTAAACCCCCAATGCTATTTCAATGGGTTTAGGGGCTTCTAGGCAAAGGGGCGTGGCCAAAAGTATCTCAACCCTCAGCCATGTCATGGTCTATACTCTGAATGGCATTCTGGGCTTCTGGACCCAAAGGGGCGGGGCCTAACGAATTTAAACCCCCAATGCTATTTCAATGGGTTTAGGGGCTTCTAGGCAAAGGGGCGTGGCCAAAAGTATCTCAACCCTCAGCCATGTCATGGTCTATACTCTGAATGGCATTCTGGGCTTCTGGACCCAAAGGGGCGGGGCCTAACGAATTTAAACCCCCAATGCTATTTCAATGGGTTTAGGGGCTTCTAGGCAAAAGGGGCGTGGCTAAAATAATCTCAACCCTCAGCCAGGTCATGGTCTATACTCCGAATGGTATTCTGGGCTTCTGGACCCAAAGGGGCGGGGCCTAACGAATTTAAACCCCCAATGCTATTTCAATGGGTTTAGGGGCTTCTAGACAAAGGGGCGTGGCCAAAAGTATCTCAACCCTCAGCCATGTCATGGTCTATACTCTGAATGGTATTCTGGGCTTCTGGACCCAAAGGGGCGGGGCCTAACGAATTTAAACCCCCAATGCTATTTCAATGGGTTTAGGTGCTTCTAGGCAAAAGGGGCGTGGCCAAAAGTATCTCAACCCTCAGCCATGTCATGGTCTATACTCTGAATGGCATTCTGGGCTTCTGGACCCAAAGGGGCGGGGACTAAAGAATTTAAACCCCCAATGCTATTTCAATGGGTTTAGGGTCTTCTAGGCAAAAGGGGCGTGGCTAAAATAATCTCAACCCTCAGCCAGGTCATGGTCTATACTCTGAATGGTATTCTGGGCTTCTGGACCCAAAGGGGCGGGGCCTAACGAATTTAAACCCCCAATGCTATTTCAATGGGTTTAGGGGCTTCTAGGCAAAGGGGCGTGACCAAAAGTATCTCAACCCTCAGCCAGGTCATGGTCTATACTCTGAATGGTATTCTGGGCTTCTGGACCCAAAGGGGCGGGGCCTAACGAATTTAAACCCCCAATGCTATTTCAATGGGTTTAGGGGCTTCTAGGCAAAGGGGCGTGACCAAAAGTATCTCAACCCTCAGCCAGGTCATGGTCTATACTCTGAATGGTATTCTGGGCTTCTGGACCCAAAGGGGCGGGGCCTAACGAATTTAAACCCCCAATGCTATTTCAATGGGTTTAGGGGCTTCTAGGCAAAGGGGCGTGGCCAAAAGTATCTCAACCCTCAGCCATGTCATGGTCTATACTGTGAATGGCATTCTGGGCTTCTGGACCCAAAGGGGCGGGGCCTAACGAATTTAAACCCCCAATGCTATTTCAATGGGTTTAGGGGCTTCTAGGCAAGAGGGGCGTGGCCAAAAGTATCTCAACCCTCAGCCATGTCATGGTCTATACTCTGAATGGTATTCTGGGCTTCTGGACCCAAAGGGGCGGGGCCTAACGAATTTAAACCCCCAATGCTATTTCAATGGGTTTAGGGGCTTCTAGGCAAAGGGGCGTGGCCAAAAGTATCTCAACCCTCAGCCAGGTCATGGTCTATACTCCGAATGGTATTCTGGGGTTCTGGACCCAAAGGGGCGGGGCCTAACGAATTTAAACCCCCAATGCTATTTCAATGGGTTTAGGGGCTTCTAGACAAAGGGGCGTGGCCAAAAGTATCTCAACCCTCAGCCATGTCATGGTCTATACTCTGAATGGTATTCTGGGCTTCTGGACCCAAAGGGGCGGGGCCTAACGAATTTAAAACCCCAATGCTATTTCAATGGGTTTAGGTGCTTCTAGGCAAAAGGGGCGTGGCCAAAAGTATCTCAACCCTCAGCCATGTCATGGTCTATACTCTGAATGGCATTCTGGGCTTCTGGACCCAAAGGGGCGGGGCCTAACGAATTTAAACCCCCAATGCTATTTCAAGGGGTTTAGGGGCTTCTAGGCAAAAGGGGCGTGGCCAAACGTATCTCAACCCTCAGCCATGTCATGGTCTATACTCTGAATGGCATTCTGGGCTTCTGGACACAAAGGGGCGGGGCCTAACGAATTTAAACCCCCAATGCTATTTCAATGGGTTTAGGGGCTTCTAGGCTAGGGGCGTGGCCACAAGTATCTCAACCCTCAGCCATGTCATGGTCTATACTCTGAATGGTATTCTGGGCTTCTGGACCCAAAGGGGCGGGGCCTAACGAATTAAAACCCCCAATGCTATTTTAATGGTTTTAGGGGCTTCTAGGCAAAAGGGGCGTGGCCAAAAGTATCTCAACCCTCAGCCATGTCATGGTCTATATTCTGAATGGTATTCTGGGCTTCTGGACCCAAAGGGGCGGGGCCTAACGAATTTAAACCCCCAATGCTATTTCAATGGGTTTAGGGGCTTCTAGGCAAAAGGGGCGTGGCTAAAATAATCTCAACCCTCAGCCAGGTCATGTTCTATACTCTGAATGGTATTCTGGGCTTCTGGACCCAAAGGGGCGGGGCCTAACGAATTTAAACCCCCAATGCTATTTCAATGGGTTTAGGGGCTTCTAGGCAAAGGGGCGTGGCCAAAAGTATCTCAACCCTCAGCCATGTCATGGTCTATACTCTGAATGGCATTCTGGGCTTCTGGACCCAAAGGGGCGGGGCCTAACGAATTTAAACCCCCAATGCTATTTCAATGGGTTTAGGGGCTTCTAGGCAAAAGGGGCGTGGCTAAAATAATCTCAACCCTCAGCCAGGTCATGGTCTATACTCCGAATGGTATTCTGGGCTTCTGGACCCAAAGGGGCGGGGCCTAACGAATTTAAACCCCCAATGCTATTTCAATGGGTTTAGGGGCTTCTAGACAAAGGGGCGTGGCCAAAAGTATCTCAACCCTCAGCCATGTCATGGTCTATACTCTGAATGGTATTCTGGGCTTCTGGACCCAAAGGGGCGGGGCCTAACGAATTTAAACCCCCAATGCTATTTCAATGGGTTTAGGTGCTTCTAGGCAAAAGGGGCGTGGCCAAAAGTATCTCAACCCTCAGCCATGTCATGGTCTATACTCTGAATGGCATTCTGGGCTTCTGGACCCAAAGGGGCGGGGACTAAAGAATTTAAACCCCCAATGCTATTTCAATGGGTTTAGGGTCTTCTAGGCAAAAGGGGCGTGGCTAAAATAATCTCAACCCTCAGCCAGGTCATGGTCTATACTCTGAATGGTATTCTGGGCTTCTGGACCCAAAGGGGCGGGGCCTAACGAATTTAAACCCCCAATGCTATTTCAATGGGTTTAGGGGCTTCTAGGCAAAGGGGCGTGACCAAAAGTATCTCAACCCTCAGCCAGGTCATGGTCTATACTCTGAATGGTATTCTGGGCTTCTGGACCCAAAGGGGCGGGGCCTAACGAATTTAAACCCCCAATGCTATTTCAATGGGTTTAGGGGCTTCTAGGCAAAGGGGCGTGGCCAAAAGTATCTCAACCCTCAGCCATGTCATGGTCTATATTCTGAATGGTATTCTGGGCTTCTGGACCCAAAGGGGCGGGGCCTAACGAATTTAAACCCCCAATGCTATTTCAATGGGTTTAGGGGCTTCTAGGCAAAAGGGGCGTGGCTAAAATAATCTCAACCCTCAGCCAGGTCATGTTCTATACTCTGAATGGTATTCTGGGCTTCTGGACCCAAAGGGGCGGGGCCTAACGAATTTAAACCCCCAATGCTATTTCAATGGGTTTAGGGGCTTCTAGGCAAAGGGGCGTGGCCAAAAGTATCTCAACCCTCAGCCATGTCATGGTCTATACTCTGAATGGCATTCTGGGCTTCTGGACCCAAAGGGGCGGGGCCTAACGAATTTAAACCCCCAATGCTATTTCAATGGGTTTAGGGGCTTCTAGGCAAAAGGGGCGTGGCTAAAATAATCTCAACCCTCAGCCAGGTCATGGTCTATACTCCGAATGGTATTCTGGGCTTCTGGACCCAAAGGGGCGGGGCCTAACGAATTTAAACCCCCAATGCTATTTCAATGGGTTTAGGGGCTTCTAGACAAAGGGGCGTGGCCAAAAGTATCTCAACCCTCAGCCATGTCATGGTCTATACTCTGAATGGTATTCTGGGCTTCTGGACCCAAAGGGGCGGGGCCTAACGAATTTAAACCCCCAATGCTATTTCAATGGGTTTAGGTGCTTCTAGGCAAAAGGGGCGTGGCCAAAAGTATCTCAACCCTCAGCCATGTCATGGTCTATACTCTGAATGGCATTCTGGGCTTCTGGACCCAAAGGGGCGGGGACTAAAGAATTTAAACCCCCAATGCTATTTCAATGGGTTTAGGGTCTTCTAGGCAAAAGGGGCGTGGCTAAAATAATCTCAACCCTCAGCCAGGTCATGTTCTATACTCTGAATGGTATTCTGGGCTTCTGGACCCAAAGGGGCGGGGCCTAACGAATTTAAACCCCCAATGCTATTTCAATGGGTTTAGGGGCTTCTAGGCAAAAGGGGCGTGGCCAAACGTATCTCAACCCTCAGCCATGTCATGGTCTATACTCTGAATGGCATTCTGGGCTTCTGGACCCAAAGGGGCGGGGCCTAACGAATTTAAACCCCCAATGCTATTTCAATGGGTTTAGGGGCTTCTAGGCTAGGGGCGTGGCCACAAGTATCTCAACCCTCAGCCATGTCATGGTCTATACTCTGAATGGTATTCTGGGCTTCTGGACCCAAAGGGGCGGGGCCTAACGAATTAAAACCCCCAATGCTATTTCAATGGGTTTAGGGGCTTCTAGGCAAAAGGGGCGTGGCCAAAAGTATCTCAACCCTCAGCCATGTCATTTTCTATATTCTGAATGGTATTCTGGGCTTCTGGACCCAAAGGGGCGGGGCCTAACGAATTTAAACCCCCAATGCTATTTCAATGGGTTTAGGGGCTTCTAGGCAAAAGGGGCGTGGCTAAAATAATCTCAACCCTCAGCCAGGTCATGTTCTATACTCTGAATGGTATTCTGGGCTTCTGGACCCAAAGGGGCGGGGCCTAACGAATTTAAACCCCCAATGCTATTTCAATGGGTTTAGGGGCTTCTAGGCAAAGGGGCGTGGCCAAAAGTATCTCAACCCTCAGCCATGTCATGGTCTATACTCTGAATGGCATTCTGGGCTTCTGGACCCAAAGGGGCGGGGCCTAACGAATTTAAACCCCCAATGCTATTTCAATGGGTTTAGGGGCTTCTAGGCAAAGGGGCGTGGCCAAAAGTATCTCAACCCTCAGCCATGTCATGGTCTATACTCTGAATGGCATTCTGGGCTTCTGGACCCAAAGGGGCGGGGCCTAACGAATTTAAACCCCCAATGCTATTTCAATGGGTTTAGGGGCTTCTAGGCAAAAGGGGCGTGGCTAAAATAATCTCAACCCTCAGCCAGGTCATGGTCTATACTCCGAATGGTATTCTGGGCTTCTGGACCCAAAGGGGCGGGGCCTAACGAATTTAAACCCCCAATGCTATTTCAATGGGTTTAGGGGCTTCTAGACAAAGGGGCGTGGCCAAAAGTATCTCAACCCTCAGCCATGTCATGGTCTATACTCTGAATGGTATTCTGGGCTTCTGGACCCAAAGGGGCGGGGCCTAACGAATTTAAACCCCCAATGCTATTTCAATGGGTTTAGGTGCTTCTAGGCAAAAGGGGCGTGGCCAAAAGTATCTCAACCCTCAGCCATGTCATGGTCTATACTCTGAATGGCATTCTGGGCTTCTGGACCCAAAGGGGCGGGGACTAAAGAATTTAAACCCCCAATGCTATTTCAATGGGTTTAGGGTCTTCTAGGCAAAAGGGGCGTGGCTAAAATAATCTCAACCCTCAGCCAGGTCATGGTCTATACTCTGAATGGTATTCTGGGCTTCTGGACCCAAAGGGGCGGGGCCTAACGAATTTAAACCCCCAATGCTATTTCAATGGGTTTAGGGGCTTCTAGGCAAAGGGGCGTGACCAAAAGTATCTCAACCCTCAGCCAGGTCATGGTCTATACTCTGAATGGTATTCTGGGCTTCTGGACCCAAAGGGGCGGGGCCTAACGAATTTAAACCCCCAATGCTATTTCAATGGGTTTAGGGGCTTCTAGGCAAAGGGGCGTGACCAAAAGTATCTCAACCCTCAGCCAGGTCATGGTCTATACTCTGAATGGTATTCTGGGCTTCTGGACCCAAAGGGGCGGGGCCTAACGAATTTAAACCCCCAATGCTATTTCAATGGGTTTAGGGGCTTCTAGGCAAAGGGGCGTGGCCAAAAGTATCTCAACCCTCAGCCATGTCATGGTCTATACTGTGAATGGCATTCTGGGCTTCTGGACCCAAAGGGGCGGGGCCTAACGAATTTAAACCCCCAATGCTATTTCAATGGGTTTAGGGGCTTCTAGGCAAAAGGGGCGTGGCCAAAAGTATCTCAACCCTCAGCCATGTCATGGTCTATACTCTGAATGGTATTCTGGGCTTCTGGACCCAAAGGGGCGGGGCCTAACGAATTTAAACCCCCAATGCTATTTCAATGGGTTTAGGGGCTTCTAGGCAAAGGGGCGTGGCCAAAAGTATCTCAACCCTCAGCCAGGTCATGGTCTATACTCCGAATGGTATTCTGGGGTTCTGGACCCAAAGGGGCGGGGCCTAACGAATTTAAACCCCCAATGCTATTTCAATGGGTTTAGGGGCTTCTAGACAAAGGGGCGTGGCCAAAAGTATCTCAACCCTCAGCCATGTCATGGTCTATACTCTGAATGGTATTCTGGGCTTCTGGACCCAAAGGGGCGGGGCCTAACGAATTTAAACCCCCAATGCTATTTCAATGGGTTTAGGTGCTTCTAGGCAAAAGGGGCGTGGCCAAAAGTATCTCAACCCTCAGCCATGTCATGGTCTATACTCTGAATGGTATTCTGGGCTTCTGGACCCAAAGGGGCGGGGCCTAACGAATTTAAACCCCCAATGCTATTTCAATGGGTTTAGGGGCTTCTAGGCAAAGGGGCGTGGCCAAAAGTATCTCAACCCTCAGCCAGGTCATGGTCTATACTCTGAATGGTATTCTGGGCTTCTGGACCCAAAGGGGCGGGGCCTAACGAATTTAAACCCCCAATGCTATTTCAATGGGTTTAGGGGCTTCTGGACAAAGGGGCGTGGCCAAAAGTATCTCAACCCTCAGCCATGTCATGGTCTATACTCTGAATGGTATTCTGGGCTTCTGGACCCAAAGGGGCGGGGCCTAACGAATTTAAACCCCCAATGCTATTTCAATGGGTTTAGGTGCTGCTAGGCAAAAGGGGCGTGGCCAAAAGTATCTCAACCCTCAGCCATGTCATGGTCTATACTCTGAATGGTATTCTGGGCTTCTGGACCCAAAGGGGCGGGGCCTAACGAATTTAAACCCCCAATGCTATTTCAATGGGTTTAGGGGCTTCTAGGCAAAGGGGCGTGGCCAAAAGTATATCAACCCTCAGCCAGGTCATGGTCTATACTCTGAATGGTATTCTGGGCTTCTGGACCCAAAGGGGCGGGGCCTAACGAATTTAAACCCCCAATGCTATTTCAATGGGTTTAGGTGCTTCTAGGCAAAAGGGGCGTGGCCAAAAGTATCTCAACCCTCAGCCATGTCATGGTCTATACTCTGAATGGCATTCTGGGCTTCTGGACCCAAAGGGGCGGGGCCTAACGAATTTAAACCCCCAATGCTATTTCAATGGGTTTAGGGGCTTCTAGGCAAAAGGGGCGTGGCCAAACGTATCTCAACCCTTAGCCATGTCATGGTCTATACTCTGAATGGTATTCTGGGCTTCTGGACGCAAAGGGGCGGGGCCTAACGAATTTAAACCCCCAATGCTATTTCAATGGGTTTAGGGGCTTCTAGGCAAAGGGGCGTGGCCAAAAGTATCTCAACCCTCAGCCATGTCATTGTCTATACTCTGAATGGCATTCTGGGCTTCTGGACCCAAAGGGGCGGGGCCTAACGAATTTAAACCCCCAATGCTATTTCAATGGGTTTAGGGGCTTCTAGGCAAAGGGGCGTGGCCAAAAGTATCTCAACCCTCAGCCATGTCATGGTCTATACTCTGAATGGTATTCTGGGCTTCTGGACCCAAAGGGGCGGGGCCTAACGAATTTAAACCCCCAATGCTATTTCAATGGGTTTAGGGGCTTCTAGGCAAAAGGGGCGTGGCTAAAATAATCTCAACCCTCAGCCAGGTCATGTTCTATACTCTGAATGGTATTCTGGGCTTCTGGAACCAAAGGGGCGGGGCCTAACGAATTTAAACCTCCAATGCTATTTCAATGGGTTTAGGGGCTTCTAGGCAAAGGGGCGTGGCCAAAAGTATCTCCACCCTCAGCCAGGTCATGGTCTATACTCTGAATGGTATTCTGGGCTTCTGGACGCAAAGGGGCGGGGCCTAACGAATTTAAACCCCCAATGCTATTTCAATGGGTTTAGGTGCTTCTAGGCAAAAGGGGCGTGGCCAAAAGTATCTCAACCCTCAGCCATGTCATGGTCTATACTATGAATGGTATTCTGGGCTTCTGGACCCAAAGGGGCGGGGCCTAACGAATTTAAACCCCCAATGCTATTTCAATGGGTTTAGGGGCTTCTAGGCAAAGGGGCGTGGCCAAAAGTATCTCAACCCTCAGCCATGTCATGGTCTATACTCTGAATGGCATTCTGGGCTTCTGGACCCAAAGGGGCGGGGCCTAACGAATTTAAACCCCCAATGCTATTTCAATGGGTTTAGGGGCTTCTAGGCAAAGGGGCGTGGCCAAAAGTATCTCAACCCTCAGCCATGTCATGGTCTATACTCTGAATGGTATTCTGGGCTTCTGGACGCAAAGGGGCGGGGCTTAACGAATTTAAACCCCCAATGCTATTTCAATGGGTTTAGGGGCTTCTAGGCAAAGGGGCGTGGCCAAAAGTATCTCAACCCTCAGCCATGTCATGGTCTATACTCTGAATGGCATTCTGGGCTTCTGGACCCAAAGGGGCGGGGCCTAACGAATTTAAACCCCCAATGCTATTTCAATGGGTTTAGGGGCTTCTAGGCAAAGGGGCGTGGCCAAAAGTATCTCAACCCTCAGCCATGTCATGGTCTATACTCTGAATGGTATTCTGGGCTTCTGGACCCAAAGGGGCGGGGCCTAACGAATTTAAACCCCCAATGCTATTTCAATGGGTTTAGGGGCTTCTAGGCAAAAGGGGCGTGGCTAAAATAATCTCAACCCTCAGCCAGGTCATGTTCTATACTCTGAATGGTATTCTGGGCTTCTGGACCCAAAGCGTCGGGGCCTAACGAATTTAAACCCCCAATGCTATTTCAATGGGTTTAGGGGCTTCTAGGCAAAGGGGCGTGGCCAAAAGTATCTCAACCCTCAGCCAGGTCATGGTCTATACTCTGAATGGTATTCTGGGCTTCTGGACCCAAAGGGGCGGGGCCTAACGAATTTAAACCCCCAATGCTATTTCAATGGGTTTAGGGGCTTCTGGACAAAGGGGCGTGGCCAAAAGTATCTCAACCCTCAGCCATGTAATGGTCTATACTCTGAATAGTATTCTGGGCTTCTGGACCCAAAGGGGCGGGGCCTAACGAATTTAAACCCCCAATGCTATTTCAATGGGTTTAGGGGCTTCTAGGCAAAGGGGCGTGGCCAAAAGTATCTCAACCCTCAGCCAGGTCATGGTCTATACTCTGAATGGTATTCTGGGCTTCTGGACCCAAAGGGGCGGGGCCTAACGAATTTAAACCCCCAATGCTATTTCAATGGGTTTAGGGGCTTCTGGACAAAGGGGTTTGGCCAAAAGTATCTTAACCCTCAGCCATGTCATGGTCTATACTCTGAATGGTATTCTGGGCTTCGGGACCCAAAGGGGCGGGGCCTAACGAATTTAAACCCCCAATGCTATTTCAATGGGTTTAGGGGCTTCTAGGCAAAGGGGCGTGGCCAAAAGTATCTCAACCCTCAGCCATGTCATGGTCTATACTCTGAATGGTATTCTGGGCTTCTGGACCCAAAGGGGCGGGGCCTAACGAATTTAAACCCCCAATGCTATTTCAATGGGTTTAGGGGCTTCTAGGCAAAAGGGGCGTGGCTAAAATAATCTCAACCCTCAGCCAGGTCATGTTCTATACTCTGAATGGTATTCTGGGCTTCTGGACCCAAAGCGTCGGGGCCTAACGAATTTAAACCCCCAATGCTATTTCAATGGGTTTAGGGGCTTCTAGGCAAAGGGGCGTGGCCAAAAGTATCTCAACCCTCAGCCAGGTCATGGTCTATACTCTGAATGGTATTCTGGGCTTCTGGACCCAAAGGGGCGGGGCCTAACTAATTTAAACCCCCAATGCTATTTCAATGGGTTTAGGGGCTTCTGGACAAAGGGGCGTGGCCAAAAGTATCTCAACCCTCAGCCATGTCATGGTCTATACTCTGAATGATATTCTGGGCTTCTGGACCCAAAGGGGCGGGGCCTAACGAATTTAAACCCCCAATGCTATTTCAATGGGTTTAGGTGCTTCTAGGCAAAAGGGGCGTGGCCAAAAGTATCTCAACCCTCAGCCATGTCATGGTCTATACTCTGAATGGCATTCTGGGCTTCTGGACCCAAAGGGGCGGGGCCTAACGAATTTAAACCCCCAATGCTATTTCAATGGGTTTAGGGGCTTCTAGGCAAAAGGGGCGTGGCCAAACGTATCTCAACCCTCAGCCATGTCATGGTCTATACTCTGAATGGCATTCTGAGCTTCTGGACCCAAAGGGGCGGGGCCTAACGAATTTAAACCCCCAATGCTATTTCAATGGGTTTAGGGGCTTCTAGGCTAGGGGCGTGGCCAAAAGTATCTCAACCCTCAGCCATGTCATGGTCTATACTCTGAATGGTATTCTGGGCTTCTGGACCCAAAGCGTCGGGGCCTAACGAATTTAAACCCCCAATGCTATTTCAATGGGTTTAGGGGCTTCTAGGCAAAAGGGGCGTGGCCAAACGTATCTCAACCCTCAGCCATGTCATGGTCTTTACTCTGAATGGTATTCTGGGCTTCTGGACCCAAAGCGTCGGGGCCTAACGAATTTAAACCCCCAATGCTATTTCAATGGGTTTAGGGGCTTCTAGGCAAAGGGGCGTGGCCAAAAGTATCTCAACCCTCAGCCAGGTCATGGTCTATACTCTGAATGGTATTCTGGGCTTCTGGACCCAAAGGGGCGGGGCCTAACGAATTTAAACCCCCAATGCTATTTCAATGGGTTTAGGGGCTTCTGGACAAAGGGGCGTGGCCAAAAGTATCTCAACCCTCAGCCATGTCATGGTCTATACTCTGAATGGTATTCTGGGCTTCTGGACCCAAAGGGGCGGGGCCTAACGAATTTAAACCCCCAATGCTATTTCAATGGGTTTAGGGGCTTCTAGGCAAAGGGGCGTGGCCAAAAGTATCTCAACCCTCAGCCAGGTCATGGTCTATACTCTGAATGGTATTCTGGGCTTCTGGACCCAAAGGGGCGGGGCCTAACGAATTTAAACCCCCAATGCTATTTCAATGGGTTTAGGGGCTTCTGGACAAAGGGGTTTTTCCAAAAGTATCTCAACCCTCAGCCATGTCATGGTCTATACTCTGAATGGTATTCTGGGCTTCTGGACCCAAAGGGGCGGGGCCTAACGAATTTAAACCCCCAATGCTATTTCAATGGGTTTAGGTGCTTCTAGGCAAAAGGGGCGTGGCCAAAAGTATCTCAACCCTCAGCCATGTCATGGTCTATACTCTGAATGGCATTCTGGGCTTCTGGACCCAAAGGGGCGGGGCCTAACGAATTTAAACCCCCAATGCTATTTCAATGGGTTTAGGGGCTTCTAGGCAAAAGGGGCGTGGCCAAACGTATCTCAACCCTCAGCCATGTCATGGTCTTTACTCTGAATGGTATTCTGGGCTTCTGGACGCAAAGGGGCGGGGCCTAACGAATTTAAACCCCCAATGCTATTTCAATGGGTTTAGGGGCTTCTAGGCAAAGGGGCGTGGCCAAAAGTATCTCAACCCTCAGCCAGGTCATGTTCTATACTCTGAATGGTATTCTGGGCTTCTGGACCCAAAGCGTCGGGGCCTAACGAATTTAAACCCCCAATGCTATTTCAATGGGTTTAGGGGCTTCTAGGCAAAAGGGGCGTGGCCAAACGTATCTCAACCCTCAGCCATGTCATGGTCTTTACTCTGAATGGTATTCTGGGCTTCTGGACCCAAAGGGGCGGGGCCTAACGAATTTAAACCCCCAATGCTATTTCAATGGGTTTAGGGGCTTCTAGGCAAAAGGGGCGTGGCTAAAATAATCTCAACCCTCAGCCAGGTCATGTTCTATACTCTGAATGGTATTCTGGGCTTCTGGACCCAAAGCGTCGGGGCCTAACGAATTTAAACCCCCAATGCTATTTCAATGGGTTTAGGGGCTTCTAGGCAAAGGGGCGTGGCCAAAAGTATCTCAACCCTCAGCCAGGTCATGGTCTATACTCTGAATGGTATTCTGGGCTTCTGGACCCAAAGGGGCGGGGCCTAACGAATTTAAACCCCCAATGCTATTTCAATGGGTTTAGGGGCTTCTGGACAAAGGGGCGTGGCCAAAAGTATCTCAACCCTCAGCCATGTCATGGTCTATACTCTGAATGATATTCTGGGCTTCTGGACCCAAAGGGGCGGGGCCTAACGAATTTAAACCCCCAATGCTATTTCAATGGGTTTAGGTGCTTCTAGGCAAAAGGGGCGTGGCCAAAAGTATCTCAACCCTCAGCCATGTCATGGTCTATACTCTGAATGGCATTCTGGGCTTCTGGACCCAAAGGGGCGGGGCCTAACGAATTTAAACCCCCAATGCTATTTCAATGGGTTTAGGGGCTTCTAGGCAAAAGGGGCGTGGCCAAACGTATCTCAACCCTCAGCCATGTCATGGTCTATACTCTGAATGGCATTCTGAGCTTCTGGACCCAAAGGGGCGGGGCCTAACGAATTAAAACCCCCAATGCTATTTCAATGGGTTTAGGGGCTTCTAGGCTAGGGGCGTGGCCAAAAGTATCTCAACCCTCAGCCATGTCATGGTCTATACTCTGAATGGTATTCTGGGCTTCTGGACCCAAAGGGGCGGGGCATAACGAATTTAAACCCCCAATGCTATTTCAATGGGTTTAGGGGCTTCTAGGCAAAAGGGGCGTGGCCAAACGTATCTCAACCCTCAGCCATGTCATGGTCTATACTCTGAATGGTATTTTGGGCTTCTGGACCCAAAGGGGCGGGGCCTAACGAATTTAAACCCCCAATGCTATTTCAATGGGTTTAGGGGCTTCTAGGCAAAAGGGGCGTGGCCAAAAGTATCTCAACCCTCAGCCATGTCATGGTCTATATTCTGAATGGTATTCTGGGCTTCTGGACCCAAAGGGGCGGGGCCTAACGAATTTAAACCCCCAATGCTATTTCAATGGGTTTATGGGCTTCTAGGCAAAAGGGGCGTGGCTAAAATAATCTCAACCCTCAGCCAGGTCATGGTCTATACTCTGAATGGTATTCTGGGCTTCTGGACCCAAAGGGGCGGGGCCTAACGAATTTAAACCCCCAATGCTATTTCAATGGGTTTAGGGGCTTCTAGGCAAAGGGGCGTGGCCAAAAGTATCATAACCCTCAGCCATGTCATGGTCTATACTCTGAATGGCATTCTGGGCTTCTGGACCCAAAGGGGCGGGGCCAAAAGTATCTCAACCCTCAGCCATGTCATGGTCTATACTCTGAATGGTATTCTGGGCTTCTGGACCCAAAGGGGCGGGGCCTAACGAATTTAAACCCCCAATGCTATTTCAATGGGTTTAGGGGCTTCTAGGCAAAAGGGGCGTGGCTAAAATAATCTCAACCCTCAGCCAGGTCATGTTCTATACTCTGAATGGTATTCTGGGCTTCTGGAACCAAAGGCGCGGGGCCTAACGAATTTAACCCCCCAATGCTATTTCAATGGGTTTAGGGGCTTCTAGGCAAAGGGGCGTGGCCAAAAGTATCTCAACCCTCAGCCAGGTCATGGTCTATACTCTGAATGGTATTCTGGGCTTCTGGACCCAAAGGGGCGGGGCCTAACGAATTTAAACCCCCAATGCTATTTCAATGGGTTTAGGTGCTTCTAGGCAAAAGGGGCGTGGCTAAAAGTATCTCAACCCTCAGCCATGTCATGTTCTATACTATGAATGGTATTCTGGGCTTCTGGACCCAAAGGGGCGGGGCCTAACGAATTTAAACCCCCAATGCTATTTCAATGGGTTTAGGGGCTTCTAGGCAAAAGGGGCGTGGCTAAAATAATCTCAACCCTCAGCCATGTCATGGTCTATACTCTGAATGGTATTCTGGGCTTCTGGACGCAAAGGGGCGGGGCCTAACGAATTTAAACCCCCAATGCTATTTCAATGGGTTTAGGGGCTTCTAGGCAAAGGGGCGTGGCCAAAAGTATCTCAACCCTCAGCCATGTCATGGTCTATACTCTGAATGGTATTCTGGGCTTCTGGACCCAAAGGGGCGGGGCCTAACGAATTTAAACCCCCAATGCTTTTTCAATGGGTTTAGGGGCTTCTAGGCAAAAGGGGCGTGGCTAAAATAATCTCAACCCTCAGCCAGGTCATGTTCTATACTCTGAATGGTATTCTGGGCTTCTGGACCCAAAGGGGCGGGGCCTAACGAATTTAAACCCCCAATGCTATTTCAATGGGTTTAGGGGCTTCTAGGCAAAGGGGCGTGGCCAAAAGTATCTCAACCCTCAGCCAGGTCATGGTCTATACTCTGAATGGTATTCTGGGCTTCTGGACCCAAAGGGGCGGGGCCTAACGAATTTAAACCCCCAATGCTATTTCAATGGGTTTAGGGGCTTCTGGACAAAGGGGCGTGGCCAAAAGTATCTCAACCCTCAGCCATGTCATGGTCTATACTCTGAATGGTATTCTGGGCTTCTGGACCCAAAGGGGCGGGGCCTAACGAATTTAAACCCCCAATGCTATTTCAATGGGTTTAGGGGCTTCTAGGCAAAGGGGCGTGGCCAAAAGTATCTCAACCCTCAGCCAGGTCATGGTCTATACTCTGAATGGTATTCTGGGCTTCTGGACCCAAAGGGGCGGGGCCTAACGAATTTAAACCCCCAATGCTATTTCAATGGGTTTAGGGGCTTCTGGACAAAGGGGCGTGGCCAAAAGTATCTCAACCCTCAGCCATGTCATGGTCTATACTCTGAATGGTATTCTGGGCTTCTGGACCCAAAGGGGCGGGGCCTAACGAATTTAAACCCCCAATGCTATTTCAATGGGTTTAGGTGCTTCTAGGCAAAAGGGGCGTGGCCAAAAGTATCTCAACCCTCAGCCATGTCATGGTCTATACTCTGAATGGCATTCTGGGCTTCTGGACCCAAAGGGGCGGGGCCTAACGAATTTAAACCCCCAATGCTATTTCAATGGGTTTAGGGGCTTCTAGGCAAAAGGGGCGTGGCCAAACGTATCTCAACCCTCAGCCATGTCATGGTCTATACTCTGAATGGTATTCTGGGCTTCTGGACGCAAAGGGGCGGGGCCTAACGAATTTAAACCCCCAATGCTATTTCAATGGGTTTAGGGGCTTCTAGGCAAAGGGGCGTGGCCAAAAGTATCTCAACCCTCAGCCATGTCATGGTCTATACTCTGAATGGCATTCTGGGCTTCTGGACCCAAAGGGGCGGGGCCTAACGAATTTAAACCCCCAATGCTATTTCAATGGGTTTAGGGGCTTCTAGGCAAAGGGGCGTGGCCAAAAGTATCTCAACCCTCAGCCATGTCATGGTCTATACTCTGAATGGTATTCTGGGCTTCTGGACCCAAAGGGGCGGGGCCTAACGAATTTAAACCCCCAATGCTATTTCAATGGGTTTAGGGGCTTCTAGGCAAAAGGGGCGTGGCTAAAATAATCTCAACCCTCAGCCAGGTCATGTTCTATACTCTGAATGGTATTCTGGGCTTCTGGAACCAAAGGGGCGGGGCCTAACGAATTTAAACCCCCAATGCTATTTCAATGGGTTTAGGGGCTTCTAGGCAAAGGGGCGTGGCCAAAAGTATCTCAACCCTCAGCCAGGTCATGGTCTATACTCTGAATGGTATTCTGGGCTTCTGGACCCAAAGGGGCGGGGCCTAACGAATTTAAACCCCCAATGCTTTTTCAATGGGTTTAGGTGCTTCTAGGCAAAAGGGGCGTGGCCAAAAGTATCTCAACCCTCAGCCATGTCATGGTCTATACTATGAATGGTATTCTGGGCTTCTGGACCCAAAGGGGCGGGGCCTAACGAATTTAAACCCCCAATGCTATTTCAATGGGTTTAGGTGCTTCTAGGCAAAAGGGGCGTAACCAAAAGTATCTCAACCCTCAGCCATGTCATGGTCTATACTCTGAATGGTATTCTGGGCTTCTGGACGCAAAGGGGCGGGGCCTAATGAATTTAAACCCCCAATGCTATTTCAATGGGTTTAGGGGCTTCTAGGCAAAGGGGCGTGGCCAAAAATATCTCAACCCTCAGCCATGTCATGGTCTATACTCTGAATGGCATTCTGGGCTTCTGGACCCAAAGGGGCGGGGCCTAACGAATTTAAACCCCCAATGCTATTTCAATGGGTTTAGGGGCTTCTAGGCAAAGGGGCGTGGCCAAAAGTATCTCAACCCTCAGCCATGTCATGGTCTATACTCTGAATGGCATTCTGGGCTTCTGGACCCAAAGGGGCGGGGCCTAACGAATTTAAACCCCCAATGCTATTTCAATGGGTTTAGGGGCTTCTAGGCAAAAGGGGCGTGGCTAAAATAATCTCAACCCTCAGCCAGGTCATGTTCTATACTCTGAATGGTATTCTGGGCTTCTGGACCCAAAGCGTCGGGGCCTAACGAATTTAAACCCCCAATGCTATTTCAATGGGTTTAGGGGCTTCTAGGCAAAGGGGCGTGGCCAAAAGTATCTCAACCCTCAGCCAGGTCATGGTCTATACTCTGAATGGTATTCTGGGCTTCTGGACCCAAAGGGGCGGGGCCTAACGAATTTAAACCCCCAATGCTATTTCAATGGGTTTAGGGGCTTCTGGACAAAGGGGCGTGGCCAAAAGTATCTCAACCCTCAGCCATGTCATGGTCTATACTCTGAATGGTATTCTGGGCTTCTGGACCCAAAGGGGCGGGGCCTAACGAATTTAAACCCCCAATGCTATTTCAATGGGTTTAGGTGCTTCTAGGCAAAAGGGGCGTGGCCAAAAGTATCTCAACCCTCAGCCATGTCATGGTCTATACTCTGAATGGCATTCTGGGCTTCTGGACCCAAAGGGGCGGGGCCTAACGAATTTAAACCCCCAATGCTATTTCAATGGGTTTAGGGGCTTCTAGGCAAAAGGGGCGTGGCCAAACGTATCTCAACCCTCAGCCATGTAATGGTCTATACTCTGAATGGCATTCTGAGCTTCTGGACCCAAAGGGGCGGGGCCTAACGAATTTAAACCCCCAATGCTATTTCAATGGGTTTAGGGGCTTCTAGGCTAGGGGCGTGGCCAAAAGTATCTCAACCCTCAGCCATGTCATGGTCTATACTCTGAATGGTATTCTGGGCTTCTGGACCCAAAGGGGCGGGGCATAACGAATTTAAACCCCCAATGCTATTTCAATGGGTTTAGGGGCTTCTAGGCAAAAGGGGCGTGGCCAAACGTATCTCAACCCTCAGCCATGTCATGGTCTATACTCTGAATGGTATTTTGGGCTTCTGGACCCAAAGGGGCGGGGCCTAACGAATTTAAACCCCCAATGCTATTTCAATGGGTTTAGGGGCTTCTAGGCAAAAGGGGCGTGGCCAAAAGTATCTCAACCCTCAGCCATGTCATGGTCTATATTCTGAATGGTATTCTGGGCTTCTGGACCCAAAAGGGCGGGGCCTAACGAATTTAAACCCCCAATGCTATTTCAATGGGTTTAGGGGCTTCTAGGCAAAAGGGGCGTGGCTAAAATAATCTCAACCCTCAGCCAGGTCATGGTCTATACTCTGAATGGTATTCTGGGCTTCTGGACCCAAAGGGGCGGGGCCTAACGAATTTAAACCCCCAATGCTATTTCAATGGGTTTAGGGGCTTCTAGGCAAAGGGGCGTGGCCAAAAGTATCTCAACCCTCAGCCAGGTCATGTTCTATACTCTGAATGGTATTCTGGGCTTATGGACCCAAAGGGGCGGGGCCTAACGAATTTAAACCCCCAATGCTATTTCAATGGGTTTAGGTGCTTCTAGGCAAAAGGGGCGTAACCAAAAGTATCTCAACCCTCAGCCATGTCATGGTCTATACTCTGAATGGTATTCTGGGCTTCTGGACGCAAAGGGGCGGGGCCTAACGAATTTAAACCCCCAATGCTATTTCAATGGGTTTAGGGGCTTCTAGGCAAAGGGGCGTGGCCAAAAGTATCTCAACCCTCAGCCATGTCATGGTCTATACTCTGAATGGTATTCTGGGCTTCTGGACGCAATGGGGCGGGGCCTAACGAATTTAAACCCCCAATGCTATTTCAATGGGTTTAGGTGCTTCTAGGCAAAAGGGGCGTAACCAAAAGTATCTCAACCCTCAGCCATGTCATGGTCTATACTCTGAATGGTATTCTGGGCTTCTGGACGCAAAGGGGCGGGGCCTAACGAATTTAAACCCCCAATGCTATTTCAATGGGTTTAGGGGCTTCTAGGCAAAGGGGCGTGGCCAAAAGTATCTCAACCCTCAGCCATGTCATGGTCTATACTCTGAATGGTATTCTGGGCTTCTGGACCCAAAGGGGCGGGGCCTAACGAATTTAAACCCCCAATGCTATTTCAATGGGTTTAGGGGCTTCTAGGCAAAAGGGGCGTGGCTAAAATAATCTCAACCCTCAGCCAGGTCATGTTCTATACTCTGAATGGTATTCTGGGCTTCTGGACCCAAAGGGGCGGGGCCTAACGAATTTAAACCCCCAATGCTATTTCAATGGGTTTAGGGGCTTCTAGGCAAAGGGGCGTGGCCAAAAGTATCTCAACCCTCAGCCAGGTCATGGTCTATACTCTGAATGGTATTCTGGGCTTCTGGACCCAAAGGGGCGGGGCCTAACGAATTTAAACCCCCAATGCTATTTCAATGGGTTTAGGGGCTTCTGGACAAAGGGGCGTGGCCAAAAGTATCTCAACCCTCAGCCATGTCATGGTCTATACTCTGAATGGTATTCTGGGCTTCTGGACCCAAAGGGGCGGGGCCTAACGAATTTAAACCCCCAATGCTATTTCAATGGGTTTAGGGGCTTCTAGGCAAAGGGGCGTGGCCAAAAGTATCTCAACCCTCAGCCAGGTCATGGTCTATACTCTGAATGGTATTCTGGGCTTCTGGACCCAAAGGGGCGGGGCCTAACGAATTTAAACCCCCAATGCTATTTCAATGGGTTTAGGGGCTTCTGGACAAAGGGGCGTGGCCAAAAGTATCTCAACCCTCAGCCATGTCATGGTCTATACTCTGAATGGTATTCTGGGCTTCTGGACCCAAAGGGGCGGGGCCTAACGAATTTAAACCCCCAATGCTATTTCAATGGGTTTAGGTGCTTCTAGGCAAAAGGGGCGTGGCCAAAAGTATCTCAACCCTCAGCCATGTCATGGTCTATACTCTGAATGGCATTCTGGGCTTCTGGACCCAAAGGGGCGGGGCCTAACGAATTTAAACCCCCAATGCTATTTCAATGGGTTTAGGGGCTTCTAGGCAAAAGGGGCGTGGCCAAACGTATCTCAACCCTCAGCCATGTCATGGTCTATACTCTGAATGGTATTCTGGGCTTCTGGACGCAAAGGGGCGGGGCCTAACGAATTTAAACCCCCAATGCTATTTCAATGGGTTTAGGGGCTTCTAGGCAAAGGGGCGTGGCCAAAAGTATCTCAACCCTCAGCCATGTCATGGTCTATACTCTGAATGGCATTCTGGGCTTCTGGACCCAAAGGGGCGGGGCCTAACGAATTTAAACCCCCAATGCTATTTCAATGGGTTTAGGGGCTTCTAGGCAAAGGGGCGTGGCCAAAAGTATCTCAACCCTCAGCCATGTCATGGTCTATACTCTGAATGGTATTCTGGGCTTCTGGACCCAAAGGGGCGGGGCCTAACGAATTTAAACCCCCAATGCTATTTCAATGGGTTTAGGGGCTTCTAGGCAAAAGGGGCGTGGCTAAAATAATCTCAACCCTCAGCCAGGTCATGTTCTATACTCTGAATGGTATTCTGGGCTTCTGGAACCAAAGGGGCGGGGCCTAACGAATTTAAACCCCCAATGCTATTTCAATGGGTTTAGGGGCTTCTAGGCAAAAGGGGCGTGGCCAAAAGTATCTCAACCCTCAGCCATGTCATGGTCTATATTCTGAATGGTATTCTGGGCTTCTGGACCCAAAGGGGCGGGGCCTAACGAATTTAAACCCCCAATGCTATTTCAATGGGTTTAGGGGCTTCTAGGCAAAAGGGGCGTGGCTAAAATAATCTCAACCCTCAGCCAGGTCATGGTCTATACTCTGAATGGTATTCTGGGCTTCTGGACCCAAAGGGGCGGGGCCTAACGAATTTAAACCCCCAATGCTATTTCAATGGGTTTAGGGGCTTCTAGGCAAAGGGGCGTGGCCAAAAGTATCATAACCCTCAGCCATGTCATGGTCTATACTCTGAATGGCATTCTGGGCTTCTGGACCCAAAGGGGCGGGGCCAAAAGTATCTCAACCCTCAGCCATGTCATGGTCTATACTCTGAATGGTATTCTGGGCTTCTGGACCCAAAGGGGCGGGGCCTAACGAATTTAAACCCCCAATGCTATTTCAATGGGTTTAGGGGCTTCTAGGCAAAAGGGGCGTGGCTAAAATAATCTCAACCCTCAGCCAGGTCATGTTCTATACTCTGAATGGTATTCTGGGCTTCTGGAACCAAAGGCGCGGGGCCTAACGAATTTAAACCCCCAATGCTATTTCAATGGGTTTAGGGGCTTCTAGGCAAAGGGGCGTGGCCAAAAGTATCTCAACCCTCAGCCAGGTCATGGTCTATACTCTGAATGGTATTCTGGGCTTCTGGACCCAAAGGGGCGGGGCCTAACGAATTTAAACCCCCAATGCTATTTCAATGGGTTTAGGTGCTTCTAGGCAAAAGGGGCGTGGCTAAAAGTATCTCAACCCTCAGCCATGTCATGTTCTATACTATGAATGGTATTCTGGGCTTCTGGACCCAAAGGGGCGGGGCCTAACGAATTTAAACCCCCAATGCTATTTCAATGGGTTTAGGTGCTTCTAGGCAAAAGGGGCGTAACCAAAAGTATCTCAACCCTCAGCCATGTCATGGTCTATACTCTGAATGGTATTCTGGGCTTCTGGACCCAAAGGGGCGGGGCCTAACGAATTTAAACCCCCAATGCTATTTCAATGGGTTTAGGTGCTTCTAGGCAAAAGGGGCGTGGCCAAAAGTATCTCAACCCTCAGCCATGTCATGGTCTATACTCTGAATGGCATTCTGGGCTTCTGGACCCAAAGGGGCGGGGCCTAACGAATTTAAACCCCCAATGCTATTTCAATGGGTTTAGGGGCTTCTAGGCAAAAGGGGCGTGGCCAAACGTATCTCAACCCTCAGCCATGTCATGGTCTATACTCTGAATGGCATTCTGAGCTTCTGGACCCAAAGGGGCGGGGCCTAACGAATTTAAACCCCCAATGCTATTTCAATGGGTTTAGGGGCTTCTAGGCTAGGGGCGTGGCCAAAAGTATCTCAACCCTCAGCCATGTCATGGTCTATACTCTGAATGGTATTCTGGGCTTCTGGACCCAAAGGGGCGGGGCATAACGAATTTAAACCCCCAATGCTATTTCAATGGGTTTAGGGGCTTCTAGGCAAAAGGGGCGTGGCCAAACGTATCTCAACCCTCAGCCATGTCATGGTCTATACTCTGAATGGTATTTTGGGCTTCTGGACCCAAAGGGGCGGGGCCTAACGAATTTAAACCCCCAATGCTATTTCAATGGGTTTAGGGGCTTCTAGGCAAAAGGGGCGTGGCCAAAAGTATCTCAACCCTCAGCCATGTCATGGTCTATATTCTGAATGGTATTCTGGGCTTCTGGACCCAAAGGGGCGGGGCCTAACGAATTTAAACCCCCAATGCTATTTCAATGGGTTTAGGGGCTTCTAGGCAAAAGGGGCGTGGCTAAAATAATCTCAACCCTCAGCCAGGTCATGGTCTATACTCTGAATGGTATTCTGGGCTTCTGGACCCAAAGGGGCGGGGCCTAACGAATTTAAACCCCCAATGCTATTTCAATGGGTTTAGGGGCTTCTAGGCAAAGGGGCGTGGCCAAAAGTATCATAACCCTCAGCCATGTCATGGTCTATACTCTGAATGGCATTCTGGGCTTCTGGACCCAAAGGGGCGGGGCCAAAAGTATCTCAACCCTCAGCCATGTCATGGTCTATACTCTGAATGGTATTCTGGGCTTCTGGACCCAAAGGGGCGGGGCCTAACGAATTTAAACCCCCAATGCTATTTCAATGGGTTTAGGGGCTTCTAGGCAAAAGGGGCGTGGCTAAAATAATCTCAACCCTCAGCCAGGTCATGTTCTATACTCTGAATGGTATTCTGGGCTTCTGGAACCAAAGGCGCGGGGCCTAACGAATTTAAACCCCCAATGCTATTTCAATGGGTTTAGGGGCTTCTAGGCAAAGGGGCGTGGCCAAAAGTATCTCAACCCTCAGCCAGGTCATGGTCTATACTCTGAATGGTATTCTGGGCTTCTGGACCCAAAGGGGCGGGGCCTAACGAATTTAAACCCCCAATGCTATTTCAATGGGTTTAGGTGCTTCTAGGCAAAAGGGGCGTGGCTAAAAGTATCTCAACCCTCAGCCATGTCATGGTCTATATTCTGAATGGTATTCTGGGCTTCTGGACCCAAAGGGGCGGGGCCTAACGAATTTAAACCCCCAATGCTATTTCAATGGGTTTAGGTGCTTCTAGGCAAAAGGGGCGTAACCAAAAGTATCTCAACCCTCAGCCATGTCATGGTCTATACTCTGAATGGCATTCTGGGCTTCTGGACCCAAAGGGGCGGGGCCTAACGAATTTAAACCCCCAATGCTATTTCAATGGGTTTAGGGGCTTCTAGGCAAAGGGGCGTGGCCAAAAGTATCTCAACCCTCAGCCATGTCATGGTCTATACTCTGAATTGTATTCTGGGCTTCTGGACCCAAAGGGGCGGGGCCTAACGAATTTAAACCCCCAATGCTATTTCAATGGGTTTAGGGGCTTCTAGGCAAAAGGGGCGTGGCTAAAATAATCTCAACCCTCAGCCAGGTCATGTTCTATACTCTGAATGGTATTCTGGGCTTCTGGACCCAAAGCGTCGGGGCCTAACGAATTTAAACCCCCAATGCTATTTCAATGGGTTTAGGGGCTTCTAGGCAAAGGGGCGTGGCCAAAAGTATCTCAACCCTCAGCCAGGTCATGGTCTATACTCTGAATGGTATTCTGGGCTTCTGGACCCAAAGGGGCGGGGCCTAACGAATTTAAACCCCCAATGCTATTTCAATGGGTTTAGGGGCTTCTGGACAAAGGGGCGTGGCCAAAAGTATCTCAACCCTCAGCCATGTCATGGTCTATACTCTGAATGGTATTCTGGGCTTCTGGACCCAAAGGGGCGGGGCCTAACGAATTCAAACCCCCAATGCTATTTCAATGGGTTTAGGTGCTTCTAGGCAAAAGGGGCGTGGCCAAAAGTATCTCAACCCTCAGCCATGTCATGGTCTATACTCTGAATGGCATTCTGGGCTTCTGGACCCAAAGGGGCGGGGCCTAACGAATTTAAACCCCCAATGCTATTTCAATGGGTTTAGGGGCTTCTAGGCAAAAGGGGCGTGGCCAAACGTATCTCAACCCTCAGCCATGTCATGGTCTATACTCTGAATGGCATTCTGAGCTTCTGGACCCAAAGGGGCGGGGCCTAACGAATTTAAACCCCCAATGCTATTTCAATGGGTTTAGGGGCTTCTAGGCTAGGGGCGTGGCCAAAAGTATCTCAACCCTCAGCCATGTCATGGTCTATACTCTGAATGGTATTCTGGGCTTCTGGACCCAAAGGGGCGGGGCATAACGAATTTAAACCCCCAATGCTATTTCAATGGGTTTAGGGGCTTCTAGGCAAAAGGGGCGTGGCCAAACGTATCTCAACCCTCAGCCATGTCATGGTCTATACTCTGAATGGTATTTTGGGCTTCTGGACCCAAAGGGGCGGGGCCTAACGAATTTAAACCCCCAATGCTATTTCAATGGGTTTAGGGGCTTCTAGGCAAAAGGGGCGTGGCCAAAAGTATCTCAACCCTCAGCCATGTCATGGTCTATATTCTGAATGGTATTCTGGGCTTCTGGACCCAAAGGGGCGGGGCCTAACGAATTTAAACCCCCAATGCTATTTCAATGGGTTTAGGGGCTTCTAGGCAAAAGGGGCGTGGCTAAAATAATCTCAACCCTCAGCCAGGTCATGGTCTATACTCTGAATGGTATTCTGGGCTTCTGGACCCAAAGGGGCGGGGCCTAACGAATTTAAACCCCCAATGCTATTTCAATGGGTTTAGGGGCTTCTAGGCAAAGGGGCGTGGCCAAAAGTATCTCAACCCTCAGCCAGGTCATGTTCTATACTCTGAATGGTATTCTGGGCTTCTGGACCCAAAGGGGCGGGGCCTAACGAATTTAAACCCCCAATGCTATTTCAATGGGTTTAGGGGCTTCTAGGCAAAAGGGGCGTGGCTAAAATAATCTCAACCCTCAGCCAGGTCATGTTCTATACTCTGAATGGTATTCTGGGCTTCTGGAACCAAAGGGGCGGGGCCTAACGAATTTAAACCCCCAATGCTATTTCAATGGGTTTAGGGGCTTCTAGGCAAAGGGGCGTGGCCAAAAGTATCTCAACCCTCAGCCAGGTCATGGTCTATACTCTGAATGGTATTCTGGGCTTCTGGACCCAAAGGGGCGGGGCCTAACGAATTTAAACCCCCAATGCTATTTCAATGGGTTTAGGTGCTTCTAGGCAAAAGGGGCGTGGCTAAAAGTATCTCAACCCTCAGCCATGTCATGGTCTATACTATGAATGGTATTCTGGGCTTCTGGACGCAATGGGGCGGGGCCTAACGAATTTAAACCCCCAATGCCAAATGTGAGGGTACGAGTTCCTCAATCACTCAGACACCGAGCAGATGAAACCAGAAGAATGGTTTATTTTCCACAGCACGCACAAATAGACAATAAACAGTGGCAAAGGTAAATTGCAGAGTAGAAAGATATTCAGGTAGCAGGCCCAAACAGACAGTCCTTGTATAGTCAATGGGTTTAGGTGCTTCTAGGCAAAAGGGGCGTAAACAAAAGTATCTCAACCCTCAGCCATGTCATGGTCTATACTCTGAATGGTATTCTGGGCTTCTGGACCCAAAGGGGCGGGGCCTAACGAATTTAAACCCCCAATGCTATTTCAATGGGCTTAGGGGCTTCTAGGCAAAGGGGCGTGGCCAAAAGTATCTCAACCCTCAGCCAGGTCATGGTCTATACTCTGAATGGTATTCTGGGCTTCTGGACCCAAAGGGGCGGGGCCTAACGAATTTAAACCCCCAATGCTATTTCAATGGGTTTAGGGGCTTCTGGACAAAGGGGCGTGGCCAAAAGTATCTCAACCCTCAGCCATGTCATGGTCTATACTCTGAATGGTATTCTGGGCTTCTGGACCCAAAGGGGCGGGGCCTAACGAATTTAAACCCCCAATGCTATTTCAATGGGTTTAGGTGCTTCTAGGCAAAAGGGGCGTGGCCAAAAGTATCTCAACCCTCAGCCATGTCATGGTCTATACTCTGAATGGCATTCTGGGCTTCTGGACCCAAAGGGGCGGGGCCTAACGAATTTAAACCCCCAATGCTATTTCAATGGGTTTAGGGGCTTCTAGGCAAAAGGGGCGTGGCCAAACGTATCTCAACCCTCAGCCATGTCATGGTCTATACTCTGAATGGCATTCTGAGCTTCTGGACCCAAAGGGGCGGGGCCTAACGAATTTAAACCCCCAATGCTATTTCAATGGGTTTAGGGGCTTCTAGGCTAGGGGCGTGGCCAAAAGTATCTCAACCCTCAGCCATGTCATGGTCTATACTCTGAATGGTATTCTGGGCTTCTGGACCCAAAGGGGCGGGGCATAACGAATTTAAACCCCCAATGCTATTTCAATGGGTTTAGGGGCTTCTAGGCAAAAGGGGCGTGGCCAAACGTATCTCAACCCTCAGCCATGTCATGGTCTATACTCTGAATGGTATTTTGGGCTTCTGGACCCAAAGGGGCGGGGCCTAACGAATTTAAACCCCCAATGCTATTTCAATGGGTTTAGGGGCTTCTAGGCAAAAGGGGCGTGGCCAAAAGTATCTCAACCCTCAGCCATGTCATGGTCTATATTCTGAATGGTATTCTGGGCTTCTGGACCCAAAGGGGCGGGGCCTAACGAATTTAAACCCCCAATGCTATTTCAATGGGTTTAGGGGCTTCTAGGCAAAAGGGGCGTGGCTAAAATAATCTCAACCCTCAGCCAGGTCATGGTCTATACTCTGAATGGTATTCTGGGCTTCTGGACCCAAAGGGGCGGGGCCTAACGAATTTAAACCCCCAATGCTATTTCAATGGGTTTAGGGGCTTCTAGGCAAAGGGGCGTGGCCAAAAGTATCATAACCCTCAGCCATGTCATGGTCTATACTCTGAATGGCATTCTGGGCTTCTGGACCCAAAGGGGCGGGGCCAAAAGTATCTCAACCCTCAGCCATGTCATGGTCTATACTCTGAATGGTATTCTGGGCTTCTGGACCCAAAGGGGCGGGGCCTAACGAATTTAAACCCCCAATGCTATTTCAATGGGTTTAGGGGCTTCTAGGCAAAAGGGGCGTGGCTAAAATAATCTCAACCCTCAGCCAGGTCATGTTCTATACTCTGAATGGTATTCTGGGCTTCTGGAACCAAAGGCGCGGGGCCTAACGAATTTAAACCCCCAATGCTATTTCAATGGGTTTAGGGGCTTCTAGGCAAAGGGGCGTGGCCAAAAGTATCTCAACCCTCAGCCAGGTCATGGTCTATACTCTGAATGGTATTCTGGGCTTCTGGACCCAAAGGGGCGGGGCCTAACGAATTTAAACCCCCAATGCTATTTCAATGGGTTTAGGTGCTTCTAGGCAAAAGGGGCGTGGCTAAAAGTATCTCAACCCTCAGCCATGTCATGTTCTATACTATGAATGGTATTCTGGGCTTCTGGACCCAAAGGGGCGGGGCCTAACGAATTTAAACCCCCAATGCTATTTCAATGGGTTTAGGTGCTTCTAGGCAAAAGGGGCGTAACCAAAAGTATCTCAACCCTCAGCCATGTCATGGTCTATACTCTGAATGGTATTCTGGGCTTCTGGACGCAAAGGGGCGGGGCCTAACGAATTTAAACCCCCAATGCTATTTCAATGGGTTTAGGGGCTTCTAGGCAAAGGGGCGTGGCCAAAAGTATCTCAACCCTCAGCCATGTCATGGTCTATACTCTGAATGGTATTCTGGGCTTCTGGACGCAATGGGGCGGGGCCTAACGAATTTAAACCCCCAATGCTATTTCAATGGGTTTAGGTGCTTCTAGGCAAAAGGGGCGTAACCAAAAGTATCTCAACCCTCAGCCATGTCATGGTCTATACTCTGAATGGTATTCTGGGCTTCTGGACGCAAAGGGGCGGGGCCTAACGAATTTAAACCCCCAATGCTATTTCAATGGGTTTAGGGGCTTCTAGGCAAAGGGGCGTGGCCAAAAGTATCTCAACCCTCAGCCATGTCATGGTCTATACTCTGAATGGTATTCTGGGCTTCTGGACCCAAAGGGGCGGGGCCTAACGAATTTAAACCCCCAATGCTATTTCAATGGGTTTAGGGGCTTCTAGGCAAAAGGGGCGTGGCTAAAATAATCTCAACCCTCAGCCAGGTCATGTTCTATACTCTGAATGGTATTCTGGGCTTCTGGACCCAAAGGGGCGGGGCCTAACGAATTTAAACCCCCAATGCTATTTCAATGGGTTTAGGGGCTTCTAGGCAAAGGGGCGTGGCCAAAAGTATCTCAACCCTCAGCCAGGTCATGGTCTATACTCTGAATGGTATTCTGGGCTTCTGGACCCAAAGGGGCGGGGCCTAACGAATTTAAACCCCCAATGCTATTTCAATGGGTTTAGGGGCTTCTGGACAAAGGGGCGTGGCCAAAAGTATCTCAACCCTCAGCCATGTCATGGTCTATACTCTGAATGGTATTCTGGGCTTCTGGACCCAAAGGGGCGGGGCCTAACGAATTTAAACCCCCAATGCTATTTCAATGGGTTTAGGTGCTTCTAGGCAAAAGGGGCGTGGCCAAAAGTATCTCAACCCTCAGCCATGTCATGGTCTATACTCTGAATGGCATTCTGGGCTTCTGGACCCAAAGGGGCGGGGCCTAACGAATTTAAACCCCCAATGCTATTTCAATGGGTTTAGGGGCTTCTAGGCAAAAGGGGCGTGGCCAAACGTATCTCAACCCTCAGCCATGTCATGGTCTATACTCTGAATGGTATTCTGGGCTTCTGGACGCAAAGGGGCGGGGCCTAACGAATTTAAACCCCCAATGCTATTTCAATGGGTTTAGGGGCTTCTAGGCAAAGGGGCGTGGCCAAAAGTATCTCAACCCTCAGCCATGTCATGGTCTATACTCTGAATGGCATTCTGGGCTTCTGGACCCAAAGGGGCGGGGCCTAACGAATTTAAACCCCCAATGCTATTTCAATGGGTTTAGGGGCTTCTAGGCAAAGGGGCGTGGCCAAAAGTATCTCAACCCTCAGCCATGTCATGGTCTATACTCTGAATGGTATTCTGGGCTTCTGGACCCAAAGGGGCGGGGCCTAACGAATTTAAACCCCCAATGCTATTTCAATGGGTTTAGGGGCTTCTAGGCAAAAGGGGCGTGGCTAAAATAATCTCAACCCTCAGCCAGGTCATGTTCTATACTCTGAATGGTATTCTGGGCTTCTGGAACCAAAGGGGCGGGGCCTAACGAATTTAAACCCCCAATGCTATTTCAATGGGTTTAGGGGCTTCTAGGCAAAGGGGCGTGGCCAAAAGTATCTCAACCCTCAGCCATGTCATGGTCTATACTCTGAATGGTATTCTGGGCTTCTGGACCCAAAGGGGCGGGGCCTAACGAATTTAAACCCCCAATGCTTTTTCAATGGGTTTAGGTGCTTCTAGGCAAAAGGGGCGTGGCCAAAAGTATCTCAACCCTCAGCCATGTCATGGTCTATACTATGAATGGTATTCTGGGCTTCTGGACCCAAAGGGGCGGGGCCTAACGAATTTAAACCCCCAATGCTATTTCAATGGGTTTAGGTGCTTCTAGGCAAAAGGGGCGTAACCAAAAGTATCTCAACCCTCAGCCATGTCATGGTCTATACTCTGAATGGTATTCTGGGCTTCTGGACGCAAAGGGGCGGGGCCTAACGAATTTAAACCCCCAATGCTATTTCAATGGGTTTAGGGGCTTCTAGGCAAAGGGGCGTGGCCAAAAGTATCTCAACCCTCAGCCATGTCATGGTCTATACTCTGAATGGTATTCTGGGCTTCTGGACCCAAAGGGGCGGGGCCTAACGAATTTTAACCCCCAATGCTATTTCAATGGGTTTAGGGGCTTCTAGGCAAAAGGGGCGTGGCTAAAATAATCTCAACCCTCAGCCAGGTCATGTTCTATACTCTGAATGGTATTCTGGGCTTCTGGACCCAAAGCGTCGGGGCCTAACGAATTTAAACCCCCAATGCTATTTCAATGGGTTTAGGGGCTTCTAGGCAAAGGGGCGTGGCCAAAAGTATCTCAACCCTCAGCCAGGTCATGGTCTATACTCTGAATGGTATTCTGGGCTTCTGGACCCAAAGGGGCGGGGCCTAACGAATTTAAACCCCCAATGCTATTTCAATGGGTTTAGGGGCTTCTGGACAAAGGGGCGTGGCCAAAAGTATCTCAACCCTCAGCCATGTCATGGTCTATACTCTGAATGGTATTCTGGGCTTCTGGACCCAAAGGGGCGGGGCCTAACGAATTTAAACCCCCAATGCTATTTCAATGGGTTTAGGTGCTTCTAGGCAAAAGGGGCGTGGCCAAAAGTATCTCAACCCTCAGCCATGTCATGGTCTATACTCTGAATGGCATTCTGGGCTTCTGGACCCAAAGGGGCGGGGCCTAACGAATTTAAACCCCCAATGCTATTTCAATGGGTTTAGGGGCTTCTAGGCAAAAGGGGCGTGGCCAAACGTATCTCAACCCTCAGCCATGCCATGGTCTATACTCTGAATGGCATTCTGAGCTTCTGGACCCAAAGGGGCGGGGCCTAACGAATTTAAACCCCCAATGCTATTTCAATGGGTTTAGGGGCTTCTAGGCTAGGGGCGTGGCCAAAAGTATCTCAACCCTCAGCCATGTCATGGTCTATACTCTGAATGGTATTCTGGGCTTCTGGACCCAAAGGGGCGGGGCATAACGAATTTAAACCCCCAATGCTATTTCAATGGGTTTAGGGGCTTCTAGGCAAAAGGGGCGTGGCCAAACGTATCTCAACCCTCAGCCATGTCATGGTCTATACTCTGAATGGTATTTTGGGCTTCTGGACCCAAAGGGGCGGGGCCTAACGAATTTAAACCCCCAATGCTATTTCAATGGGTTTAGGGGCTTCTAGGCAAAAGGGGCGTGGCAAAAAGTATCTCAACCCTCAGCCATGTCATGGTCTATATTCTGAATGGTATTCTGGGCTTCTGGACCCAAAGGGGTGGGGCCTAACGAATTTAAACCCCCAATGCTATTTCAATGGGTTTAGGGGCTTCTAGGCAAAAGGGGCGTGGCTAAAATAATCTCAACCCTCAGCCAGGTCATGGTCTATACTCTGAATGGTATTCTGGGCTTCTGGACCCAAAGGGGCGGGGCCTAACGAATTTAAACCCCCAATGCTATTTCAATGGGTTTAGGGGCTTCTAGGCAAAGGGGCGTGGCCAAAAGTATCTCAACCCTCAGCCAGGTCATGTTCTATACTCTGAATGGTATTCTGGGCTTCTGGACCCAAAGGGGCGGGGCCTAACGAATTTAAACCCCCAATGCTATTTCAATGGGTTTAGGGGCTTCTAGGCAAAAGGGGCGTGGCTAAAATAATCTCAACCCTCAGCCAGGTCATGTTCTATACTCTGAATGGTATTCTGGGCTTCTGGAACCAAAGGGGCGGGGCCTAACGAATTTAAACCCCCAATGCTATTTCAATGGGTTTAGGGGCTTCTAGGCAAAGGGGCGTGGCCAAAAGTATCTCAACCCTCAGCCAGGTCATGGTCTATACTCTGAATGGTATTCTGGGCTTCTGGACCCAAAGGGGCGGGGCCTAACGAATTTAAACCCCCAATGCTATTTCAATGGGTTTAGGTGCTTCTAGGCAAAAGGGGCGTGGCTAAAAGTATCTCAACCCTCAGCCATGTCATGGTCTATACTATGAATGGTATTCTGGGCTTCTGGACCCAAAGGGGCGGGGCCTAACGAATTTAAACCCCCAATGTTATTTCAATGGGTTTAGGTGCTTCTAGGCAAAAGGGGCGTAACCAAAAGTATCTCAACCCTCAGCCATGTCATGGTCTATACTCTGAATGGTATTCTGGGCTTCTGGACGCAAAGGGGCGGGGCCTAACGAATTTAAACCCCCAATGCTATTTCAATGGGTTTAGGGGCTTCTAGGCAAAGGGGCGTGGCCAAAAGTATCTCAACCCTCAGCCATGTCATGGTCTATACTCTGAATGGTATTCTGGGCTTCTGGACGCAATGGGGCGGGGCCTAACGAATTTAAACCCCCAATGCTATTTCAATGGGTTTAGGTGCTTCTAGGCAAAAGGGGCGTAAACAAAAGTATCTCAACCCTCAGCCATGTCATGGTCTATACTCTGAATGGTATTCTGGGCTTCTGGACGCAAAGGGGCGGGGCCTAAAGAATTTAAACCCCCAATGCTATTTCAATGGGTTTAGGGGCTTCTAGGCAAAGGGGCGTGGCCAAAAGTATCTCAACCCTCAGCCATGTCATGGTCTATACTCTGAATGGTATTCTGGGCTTCTGGACCCAAAGGGGCGGGGCCTAACGAATTTAAACCCCCAATGCTATTTCAATGGGTTTAGGGGCTTCTAGGCAAAAGGGGCGTGGCTAAAATAATCTCAACCCTCAGCCAGGTCATGTTCTATACTCTGAATGGTATTCTGGGCTTCTGGACCCAAAGGGGCGGGGCCTAACGAATTTAAACCCCCAATGCTATTTCAATGGGTTTAGGGGCTTCTAGGCAAAGGGGCGTGGCCAAAAGTATCTCAACCCTCAGCCAGGTCATGGTCTATACTCTGAATGGTATTCTGGGCTTCTGGACCCAAAGGGGCGGGGCCTAACGAATTTAAACCCCCAATGCTATTTCAATGGGTTTAGGGGCTTCTGGACAAAGGGGCGTGGCCAAAAGTATCTCAACCCTCAGCCATGTCATGGTCTATAATCTGAATGGTATTCTGGGCTTCTGGACCCAAAGGGGCGGGGCCTAACGAATTTAAACCCCCAATGCTATTTCAATGGGTTTTGGTGCTTCTAGGCAAAAGGGGCGTGGCCAAAAGTATCTCAACCCTCAGCCATGTCATGGTCTATACTCTGAATGGCATTCTGGGCTTCTGGACCCAAAGGGGCGGGGCCTAACGAATTTAAACCCCCAATGCTATTTCAATGGGTTTAGGGGCTTCTAGGCAAAAGGGGCGTGGCCAAACGTATCTCAACCCTCAACCATGTCATGGTCTATACTCTGAATGGTATTCTGGGCTTCTGGACGCAAAGGGGCGGGGCCTAACGAATTTAAACCCCCAATGCTATTTCAATGGGTTTAGGTGCTTCTAGGCAAAGGGGCGTGGCCAAAAGTATCTCAACCCTCAGCCATGTCATGGTCTATACTCTGAATGGCATTCTGGGCTTCTGGACCCAAAGGGGCGGGGCCTAACGAATTTAAACCCCCAATGCTATTTCAATGGGTTTAGGGGCTTCTAGGCAAAGGGGCGTGGCCAAAAGTATCTCAACCCTCAGCCATGTCATGGTCTATACTCTGAATGGTATTTTGGGCTTCTGGACCCAAAGGGGCGGGGCCTAACGAATTTAAACCCCCAATGCTATTTCAATGGGTTTAGGGGCTTCTAGGCAAAAGGGGCGTGGCTAAAATAATCTCAACCCTCAGCCAGGTCATGGTCTATACTCTGAATGGTATTCTGGGCTTCTGGAACCAAAGGGGCGGGGCCTAACGAATTTAAACCCCCAATGCTATTTCAATGGGTTTAGGGGCTTCTAGGCAAAGGGGCGTGGCCAAAAGTATCTCAACCCTCAGCCAGGTCATGTTCTATACTCTGAATGGTATTCTGGGCTTCTGGACCCAAAGGGGCGGGGCCTAACGAATTTAAACCCCCAATGCTATTTCAATGGGTTTAGGGGCTTCTAGGCAAAAGGGGCGTGGCTAAAATAATCTCAACCCTCAGCCAGGTCATGTTCTATACTCTGAATGGTATTCTGGGCTTCTGGAACCAAAGGGGCGGGGCCTAACGAATTTAAACCCCCAATGCTATTTCAATGGGTTTAGGGGCTTCTAGGCAAAGGGGCGTGGCCAAAAGTATCTCAACCCTCAGCCAGGTCATGGTCTATACTCTGAATGGTATTCTGGGCTTCTGGACCCAAAGGGGCGGGGCCTAACGAATTTAAACCCCCAATGCTATTTCAATGGGTTTAGGTGCTTCTAGGCAAAAGGGGCGTGGCTAAAAGTATCTCAACCCTCAGCCATGTCATGGTCTATACTATGAATGGTATTCTGGGCTTCTGGACCCAAAGGGGCGGGGCCTAACGAATTTAAACCCCCAATGTTATTTCAATGGGTTTAGGTGCTTCTAGGCAAAAGGGGCGTAACCAAAAGTATCTCAACCCTCAGCCATGTCATGGTCTATACTCTGAATGGTATTCTGGGCTTCTGGACGCAAAGGGGCGGGGCCTAACGAATTTAAACCCCCAATGCTATTTCAATGGGTTTAGGGGCTTCTAGGCAAAGGGGCGTGGCCAAAAGTATCTCAACCCTCAGCCATGTCATGGTCTATACTCTGAATGGTATTCTGGGCTTCTGGACGCAATGGGGCGGGGCCTAACGAATTTAAACCCCCAATGCTATTTCAATGGGTTTAGGTGCTTCTAGGCAAAAGGGGCGTAAACAAAAGTATCTCAACCCTCAGCCATGTCATGGTCTATACTCTGAATGGTATTCTGGGCTTCTGGACGCAAAGGGGCGGGGCCTAAAGAATTTAAACCCCCAATGCTATTTCAATGGGTTTAGGGGCTTCTAGGCAAAGGGGCGTGGCCAAAAGTATCTCAACCCTCAGCCATGTCATGGTCTATACTCTGAATGGTATTCTGGGCTTCTGGACCCAAAGGGGCGGGGCCTAACGAATTTAAACCCCCAATGCTATTTCAATGGGTTTAGGGGCTTCTAGGCAAAAGGGGCGTGGCTAAAATAATCTCAACCCTCAGCCAGGTCATGTTCTATACTCTGAATGGTATTCTGGGCTTCTGGACCCAAAGGGGCGGGGCCTAACGAATTTAAACCCCCAATGCTATTTCAATGGGTTTAGGGGCTTCTAGGCAAAGGGGCGTGGCCTAAAGTATCTCAACCCTCAGCCAGGTCATGGTCTATACTCTGAATGGTATTCTGGGCTTCTGGACCCAAAGGGGCGGGGCCTAACGAATTTAAACCCCCAATGCTATTTCAATGGGTTTAGGTGCTTCTAGGCAAAAGGGGCGTGGCTAAAATAATCTCAACCCTCAGCCAGGTCATGGTCTATACTCTGAATGGTATTCTGGGCTTCTGGAACCAAAGGGGCGGGGCCTAACGAATTTAAACCCCCAATGCTATTTCAATGGGTTTAGGGGCTTCTAGGCAAAGGGGCGTGGCCAAAAGTATCTCAACCCTCAGCCAGGTCATGGTCTATACTCTGAATGGTATTCTGGGCTTCTGGACCCAAAGGGGCGGGGTCTAACGAATTTAAACCCCCAATGCTATTTCAATGGGTTTAGGGGCTTCTAGGCAAAAGGGGCGTGGCTAAAATAATCTCAACCCTCAGCCAGGTCATGTTCTATACTCTGAATGGTATTCTGGGCTTCTGGAACCAAAGGGGCGGGGCCTAACGAATTTAAACCCCCAATGCTATTTCAATGGGTTTAGGGGCTTCTAGGCAAAGGGGCGTGGCCAAAAGTATCTCAACCCTCAGCCAGGTCATGGTCTATACTCTGAATGGTATTCTGGGCTTCTGGACCCAAAGGGGCGGGGCCTAACGAATTTAAACCCCCAATGCTATTTCAATGGGTTTAGGTGCTTCTAGGCAAAAGGGGCGTGGCTAAAAGTATCTCAACCCTCAGCCATGTCATGGTCTATACTATGAATGGTATTCTGGGCTTCTGGACCCAAAGGGGCGGGGCCTAACGAATTTAAACCCCCAATGTTATTTCAATGGGTTTAGGTGCTTCTAGGCAAAAGGGGCGTAACCAAAAGTATCTCAACCCTCAGCCATGTCATGGTCTATACTCTGAATGGTATTCTGGGCTTCTGGACGCAAAGGGGCGGGGCCTAACGAATTTAAACCCCCAATGCTATTTCAATGGGTTTAGGGGCTTCTAGGCAAAGGGGCGTGGCCAAAAGTATCTCAACCCTCAGCCATGTCATGGTCTATACTCTGAATGGTATTCTGGGCTTCTGGACGCAATGGGGCGGGGCCTAACGAATTTAAACCCCCAATGCTATTTCAATGGGTTTAGGTGCTTCTAGGCAAAAGGGGCGTAAACAAAAGTATCTCAACCCTCAGCCATGTCATGGTCTATACTCTGAATGGTATTCTGGGCTTCTGGACGCAAAGGGGCGGGGCCTAAAGAATTTAAACCCCCAATGCTATTTCAATGGGTTTAGGGGCTTCTAGGCAAAGGGGCGTGGCCAAAAGTATCTCAACCCTCAGCCATGTCATGGTCTATACTCTGAATGGTATTCTGGGCTTCTGGACCCAAAGGGGCGGGGCCTAACGAATTTAAACCCCCAATGCTATTTCAATGGGTTTAGGGGCTTCTAGGCAAAAGGGGCGTGGCTAAAATAATCTCAACCCTCAGCCAGGTCATGTTCTATACTCTGAATGGTATTCTGGGCTTCTGGACCCAAAGGGGCGGGGCCTAACGAATTTAAACCCCCAATGCTATTTCAATGGGTTTAGGGGCTTCTAGGCAAAGGGGCGTGGCCAAAAGTATCTCAACCCTCAGCCAGGTCATGGTCTATACTCTGAATGGTATTCTGGGCTTCTGGACCCAAAGGGGCGGGGCCTAACGAATTTAAACCCCCAATGCTATTTCAATGGGTTTAGGTGCTTCTAGGCAAAAGGGGCGTGGCCAAAAGTATCTCAACCCTCAGCCATGTCATGGTCTATACTCTGAATGGCATTCTGGGCTTCTGGACCCAAAGGGGCGGGGCCTAACGAATTTAAACCCCCAATGCTATTTCAATGGGTTTAGGGGCTTCTAGGCAAAAGGGGCGTGGCCAAACGTATCTCAACCCTCAACCATGTCATGGTCTATACTCTGAATGGTATTCTGGGCTTCTGGACGCAAAGGGGCGGGGCCTAACGAATTTAAACCCCCAATGCTATTTCAATGGGTTTAGGTGCTTCTAGGCAAAGGGGCGTGGCCAAAAGTATCTCAACCCTCAGCCATGTCATGGTCTATACTCTGAATGGCATTCTGGGCTTCTGGACCCAAAGGGGCGGGGCCTAACGAATTTAAACCCCCAATGCTATTTCAATGGGTTTAGGGGCTTCTAGGCAAAGGGGCGTGGCCAAAAGTATCTCAACCCTCAGCCATGTCATGGTCTATACTCTGAATGGTATTTTGGGCTTCTGGACCCAAAGGGGCGGGGCCTAACGAATTTAAACCCCCAATGCTATTTCAATGGGTTTAGGGGCTTCTAGGCAAAAGGGGCGTGGCTAAAATAATCTCAACCCTCAGCCAGGTCATGGTCTATACTCTGAATGGTATTCTGGGCTTCTGGAACCAAAGGGGCGGGGCCTAACGAATTTAAACCCCCAATGCTATTTCAATGGGTTTAGGGGCTTCTAGGCAAAGGGGCGTGGCCAAAAGTATCTCAACCCTCAGCCAGGTCATGGTCTATACTCTGAATGGTATTCTGGGCTTCTGGACCCAAAGGGGCGGGGTCTAACGAATTTAAACCCCCAATGCTATTTCAATGGGTTTAGGTGCTTCTAGGCAAAAGGGGCGTGGCCAAAAGTATCTCAACCCTCAGCCATGTCATGGTCTATACTATGAATGGTATTCTGGGCTTCTGGACCCAAAGGGGCGGGGCCTAACGAATTTAAACCCCCAATGCTATTTCAATGGGTTTAGGTGCTTCTAGGCAAAAGGGGCGTAACCAAAAGTATCTCAACCCTCAGCCATGTCATGGTCTATACTCTGAATGGTATTCTGGGCTTCTGGACGCAAAGGGGCGGGGCCTAACGAATTTAAACCCCCAATGCTATTTCAATGGGTTTAGGGGCTTCTAGGCAAAGGGGCGTGGCCAAAAGTATCACAACCCTCAGCCATGTCATGGTCTATACTCTGAATGGCATTCTGGGCTTCTGGACCCAAAGGGGCGGGGCCTAACGAATTTAAACCCCCAATGCTATTTCAATGGGTTTAGGGGCTTCTAGGCAAAGGGGCGTGGCCAAAAGTATCTCAACCCTCAGCCATGTCATGGTCTATACTCTGAATGGTATTCTGGGCTTCTGGACCCAAAGGGGCGGGGCCTAACGAATTTAAACCCCCAATGCTATTTCAATGGGTTTAGGGGCTTCTAGGCAAAAGGGGCGTGGCTAAAATAATCTCAACCCTCAGCCAGGTCATGTTCTATACTCTGAATGGTATTCTGGGCTTCTGGACCCAAAGCGTCGGGGCCTAACGAATTTAAACCCCCAATGCTATTTCAATGGGTTTAGGGGCTTCTAGGCAAAAGGGGCGTGGCTAAAATAATCTCAACCCTCAGCCAGGTCATGTTCTATACTCTGAATGGTATTCTGGGCTTCTGGACCCAAAGCGTCGGGGCCTAACGAATTTAAACCCCCAATGCTATTTCAATGGGTTTAGGGGCTTCTAGGCAAAGGGGCGTGGCCAAAAGTATCTCAACCCTCAGCCAGGTCATGGTCTATACTCTGAATGGTATTCTGGGCTTCTGGACCCAAAGGGGCGGGGCCTAACGAATTTAAACCACCAATGCTATTTCAATGGGTTTAGGGGCTTCTGGACAAAGGGGCGTGGCCAAAAGTATCTCAACCCTCAGCCATGTCATGGTCTATACTCTGAATGGTATTCTGGGCTTCTGGACCCAAAGGGGCGGGGCCTAACGAATTTAAACCCCCAATGCTATTTCAATGGGTTTAGGTGCTTCTAGGCAAAAGGGGCGTGGCCAAAAGTATCTCAACCCTCAGCCATGTCATGGTCTATACTCTGAATGGCATTCTGGGCTTCTGGACCCAAAGGGGCGGGGCCTAACGAATTTAAACCCCCAATGCTATTTCAATGGGTTTAGGGGCTTCTAGGCAAAAGGGGCGTGGCCAAACGTATCTCAACCCTCAGCCATGTCATGGTCTATACTCTGAATGGCATTCTGAGCTTCTGGACCCAAAGGGGCGGGGCCTAACGAATTTAAACCCCCAATGCTATTTCAATGGGTTTAGGGGCTTCTAGGCTAGGGGCGTGGCCAAAAGTATCTCAACCCTCAGCCATGTCATGGTCTATACTCTGAATGGTATTCTGGGCTTCTGGACCCAAAGGGGCGGGGCATAACGAATTTAAACCCCCAATGCTATTTCAATGGGTTTAGGGGCTTCTAGGCAAAAGGGGCGTGGCCAAACGTATCTCAACCCTCAGCCATGTCATGGTCTATACTCTGAATGGTATTTTGGGCTTCTGGACCCAAAGGGGCGGGGCCTAACGAATTTAAACCCCCAATGCTATTTCAATGGGTTTAGGGGTTTCTAGGCAAAATGGGCGTGGCCAAACGTATCTCAACCCTCAGCCATGTCAAGGTCTATACTCTGAATGGTATTCTGGGCTTCTGGACCCAAAGGGGCGGGGCCTAACGAATTTAAACCCCCAATGCTATTTCAATGGGTTTAGGGGCTTCTAGGCAAAGGGGCGTGGCCAAAAGTATCTCAACCCTCAGCCATGTCATGGTCTATACTCTGAATGGCATTCTGGGCTTCTGGACCCAAAGGGGCGGGGCCTAACGAATTTAAACCCCCAATGCTATTTCAATGGGTTTAGGGGCTTCTAGGCAAAGGGGCGTGGCCAAAAGTATCTCAACCCTCAGCCATGTCATGGTCTATACTCTGAATGGCATTCTGGGCTTCTGGACCCAAAGGGGCGGGGCCTAACGAATTTAAACCCCCAATGCTATTTCAATGGGTTTAGGGGCTTCTAGGCAAAAGGGGCGTGGCCAAAAGTATCTCAACCCTCAGCCATGTCATGGTCTATACTTTGAATGGTATTCTGGGCTTCTGGACCCAAAGGGGCGGGGCCTAAATAATTTAAACCCCCAATGCTATTTCAATGGGTTTAGGGTCTTCTAGGCAAAAGGGGCGTGGCTAAAATAATCTAAACCCTCAGCCAGGTCATGGTCTATACTCTGAATGGTATTCTGGGCTTCTGGACCCAAAGGGGCGGGGCCTAACGAATTTAAACCCCCAATGCTATTTCAATGGGTTTAGGGGCTTCTAGGCAAAGGGGCGTGGCCAAAAGTATCTCAACCCTCAGCCAGGTCATGGTCTATACTCTGAATGGTATTCTGGGCTTCTGGACCCAAAGGGGCGGGGCCTAACGAATTTAAACCCCTAATGCTATTTCAATGGGTTTAGGGGCTTCTAGGCAAAGGGGCGTGGCCAAAAGTATCTCAACCCTCAGCCATGTCATGGTCTATACTCTGAATGGCATTCTGGGCTTCTGGACCCAAAGGGGCGGGGCCTAACGAATTTAAACCCCCAATGCTATTTCAATGGGTTTAGGGGCTTCTAGGCAAAGGGGCATGGCCAAAAGTATCTCAACCCTCAGCCATGTCATGGTCTATACTCTGAATGGCATTCTGGGCTTCTGGACCCAAAGGGGCGGGGCCTAACGAATTTAAACCCCCAATGCTATTTCAATGGGTTTAGGGGCTTCTAGGCAAAGGGGCGTGGCCAAAAGTATCTCAACCCTCAGCCATGTCATGTTCTATACTCTGAATGGCATTCTGGGCTTCTGGACCCAAAGGGGCGGGGCCTAACGAATTTAAACCCCCAATGCTATTTCAATGGGTTTAGGGGCTTCTAGGCAAAAGGGGCGTGGCTAAAATAATCTCAACCCTCAGCCAGGTCATGTTCTATACTCTGAATGGTATTCTGGGCTTCTGGACCCAAAGCGTCGGGGCCTAACGAATTTAAACCCCCAATGCTATTTCAATGGGTTTAGGGGCTTCTAGGCAAAGGGGCGTGGCCAAAAGTATCTCAACCCTCAGCCAGGTCATGGTCTATACTCTGAATGGTATTCTGGGCTTCTGGACCCAAAGGGGCGGGGCCTAACGAATTTAAACCACCAATGCTATTTCAATGGGTTTAGGGGCTTCTGGACAAAGGGGCGTGGCCAAAAGTATCTCAACCCTCAGCCATGTCATGGTCTATACTCTGAATGGTATTCTGGGCTTCTGGACCCAAAGGGGCGGGGCCTAACGAATTTAAACCCCCAATGCTATTTCAATGGGTTTAGGTGCTTCTAGGCAAAAGGGGCGTGGCCAAAAGTATCTCAACCCTCAGCCATGTCATGGTCTATACTCTGAATGGCATTCTGGGCTTCTGGACCCAAAGGGGCGGGGCCTAACGAATTTAAACCCCCATTGCTATTTCAATGGGTTTAGGGGCTTCTAGGCAAAAGGGGCGTGGCCAAACGTATCTCAACCCTCAGCCATGTCATGGTCTATACTCTGAATGGCATTCTGAGCTTCTGGACCCAAAGGGGCGGGGCCTAACGAATTTAAACCCCCAATGCTATTTCAATGGGTTTAGGGGCTTCTAGGCTAGGGGCGTGGCCAAAAGTATCTCAACCCTCAGCCATGTCATGGTCTATACTCTGAATGGTATTCTGGGCTTCTGGACCCAAAGGGGCGGGGCATAACGAATTTAAACCCCCAATGCTATTTCAATGGGTTTAGGGGCTTCTAGGCAAAAGGGGCGTGGCCAAACGTATCTCAACCCTCAGCCATGTCATGGTATATACTCTGAATGGTATTTTGGGCTTCTGGACCCAAAGGGGCGGGGCCTAACGAATTTAAACCCCCAATGCTATTTCAATGGGTTTAGGGGCTTCTAGGCAAAATGGGCGTGGCTAAAAGAATCTCAACCCTCAGCCAGGTCATGGTCTATACTCTGAATGGTATTCTCGGCTTCTGGACCCAAAGGGGCGGGGCCTAACGAATTTAAACCCCCAATGCTATTTCAATGGGTTTAGGGGCTTCTAGGCAAAGGGGCGTGGCCAAAAGTATCTCAACCCTCAGCCATGTCATGGTCTATACTCTGAATGGCATTCTGGGCTTCTGGACCCAAAGGGGCGGGGCCTAACGAATTTAAACCCCCAATGCTATTTCAATGGGTTTAGGGGCTTCTAGGCAAAAGGGGCGTGGCCAAAAGTATCTCAACCCTCAGCCATGTCATGGTCTATACTTTGAATGGTATTCTGGGCTTCTGGACCCAAAGGGGCGGGGCCTAAATAATTTAAACCCCCAATGCTATTTCAATGGGTTTAGGGGCTTCTAGGCAAAAGGGGCCTGGCTAAAATAATCTCAACCCTCAGCCAGGTCATGGTCTATACTCTGAATGGTATTCTGGGCTTCTGGACCCAAAGGGGCGGGGCCTAACGAATTTAAACCCCCAATGCTATTTCAATGGGTTTAGGGGCTTCTAGGCAAAGGGGCGTGGCCAAAAGTATCTCAACCCTCAGCCATGTCATGGTCTATACTCTGAATGGTATTTTGGGCTTCTGGACCCAAAGGGGCGGGGCCTAACGAATTTAAACCCCCAATGCTATTTCAATGGATTTAGGGGCTTCTAGGCAAAAGGGGCGTGGCCAAAAGTATCTCAACCCTCAGCCATGTCATGGTCTATACTCTGAATGGTATTCTGGGCTTCTGGACCCAAAGGGGCGGGGCCTAACGAATTTAAACCCCCAATGCTATTTCAATGGGTTTAGGGGCTTCTAGGCAAAGGGGCGTGGCCAAAAGTATCTCAACCCTCAGCCAGGTCATGGTCTATACTCTGAATGGTATTCTGGGCTTCTGGACCCAAAGGGGCGGGGCCTAACGAATTTAAACCCCCAATGCTATTTCAATGGGTTTAGGGGCTTCTAGGCAAAAGGGGAGTGTCCAAAAGTATCTCAACCCTCAGCCATGTCATGGTCTATACTCTGAATGGTATTCTGGGCTTCTGGACCCAAAGGGGCGGGGCCTAACGAATTTAAACCCCCAATGCTATTTCAATGGGTTTAGGGTCTTCTAGGCAAAAGGGGCGTGGCTAAAATAATCTCAAATCTCAGCCAGGTCATGGTCTATACTCTGAATGGTATTCTGGGCTTCTGGACGCAAAGGGGCGGGGCCTAACGAATTTAAACCCCCAATGCTATTTCAATGGGTTTAGGGGCTTCTAGGCAAAGGGGCGTGGCCAAAAGTATCTCAACCCTCAGCCATGTCATGGTCTATACTCTGAATGGCATTCTGGGCTTCTGGACCCAAAGGGGCGGGGCCTAACGAATTTAAACCCCCAATGCTATTTCAATGGGTTTAGGGGCTTCTAGGCAAAAGGGGCGTGGCTAAAATAATCTCAACCCTCAGCCAGGTCATGTTCTATACTCTGAATTGTATTCTGGGCTTCTGGAACCAAAGGGGCGGGGCCTAACGAATTTAAACCCCCAATGCTATTTCAATGGGTTTAGGGGCTTCTAGGCAAAGGGGCGTGGCCAAAAGTATCTCAACCCTCAGCCAGGTCATGGTCTATACTCTGAATGGTATTCTGGGCTTCTGGACCCAAAGGGGCGGGGCCTAACGAATTTAAACCACCAATGCTATTTCAATGGGTTTAGGGGCTTCTGGACAAAGGGGCGTGGCCAAAAGTATCTCAACCCTCAGCCATGTCATGGTCTATACTCTGAATGGTATTCTGGGCTTCTGGACCCAAAGGGGCGGGGCCTAACGAATTTAAACCCCCAATGCTATTTCAATGGGTTTAGGTGCTTCTAGGCAAAAGGGGCGTGGCCAAAAGTATCTCAACCCTCAGCCATGTCATGGTCTATACTCTGAATGGCATTCTGGGCTTCTGGACCCAAAGGGGCGGGGCCTAACGAATTTAAACCCCCAATGCTATTTCAATGGGTTTAGGGGCTTCTAGGCAAAAGGGGCGTGGCTAAAATAATCTCAACCCTCAGCCAGGTCATGTTCTATACTCTGAATTGTATTCTGGGCTTCTGGAACCAAAGGGGCGGGGCCTAACGAATTTAAACCCCCAATGCTATTTCAATGGGTTTAGGGGCTTCTAGGCAAAGGGGCGTGGCCAAAAGTATCTCAACCCTCAGCCAGGTCATGGTCTATACTCTGAATGGTATTCTGGGCTTCTGGACCCAAAGGGGCGGGGCCTAACGAATTTAAACCACCAATGCTATTTCAATGGGTTTAGGGGCTTCTGGACAAAGGGGCGTGGCCAAAAGTATCTCAACCCTCAGCCATGTCATGGTCTATACTCTGAATGGTATTCTGGGCTTCTGGACCCAAAGGGGCGGGGCCTAACGAATTTAAACCCCCAATGCTATTTCAATGGGTTTAGGTGCTTCTAGGCAAAAGGGGCGTGGCCAAAAGTATCTCAACCCTCAGCCATGTCATGGTCTATACTCTGAATGGCATTCTGGGCTTCTGGACCCAAAGGGGCGGGGCCTAACGAATTTAAACCCCCAATGCTATTTCAATGGGTTTAGGGGCTTCTAGGCAAAAGGGGCGTGGCCAAACGTATCTCAACCCTCAGCCATGTCATGGTCTATACTCTGAATGGCATTCTGAGCTTCTGGACCCAAAGGGGCGGGGCCTAACGAATTTAAACCCCCAATGCTATTTCAATGGGTTTAGGGGCTTCTAGGCTAGGGGCGTGGCCAAAAGTATCTCAACCCTCAGCCATGTCATGGTCTATACTCTGAATGGTATTCTGGGCTTCTGGACCCAAAGGGGCGGGGCATAACGAATTTAAACCCCCAATGCTATTTCAATGGGTTTAGGGGCTTCTAGGCAAAAGGGGCGTGGCCAAACGTATCTCAACCCTCAGCCATGTCATGGTATATACTCTGAATGGTATTTTGGGCTTCTGGACCCAAAGGGGCGGGGCCTAACGAATTTAAACCCCCAATGCTATTTCAATGGGTTTAGGGGCTTCTAGGCAAAATGGGCGTGGCCAAACGTATCTCAACCCTCAGCCATGTCAAGGTCTATACTCTGAATGGTATTCTGGGCTTCTGGACCCAAAGGGGCGGGGCCTAACGAATTTAAACCCCCAATGCTATTTCAATGGGTTTAGGGGCTTCTAGGCAAAGGGGCGTGGCCAAAAGTATCTCAACCCTCAGCCATGTCATGGTCTATACTCTGAATGGCATTCTGGGCTTCTGGACCCAAAGGGGCGGGGCCTAACGAATTTAAACCCCCAATGCTATTTCAATGGGTTTAGGGGCTTCTAGGCAAAAGGGGCGTTGCCAAAAGTATCTCAACCCTCAGCCATGTCATGGTCTATACTTTGAATGGTATTCTGGGCTTCTGGACCCAAAGGGGCGGGGCCTAAATAATTTAAACCCCCAATGCTATTTCAATGGGTTTAGGGGCTTCTAGGCAAAAGGGGCGTGGCTAAAATAATCTCAACCCTCAGCCAGGTCATGGTCTATACTCTGAATGGTATTCTGGGCTTCTGGACCCAAAGGGGCGGGGCCTAACGAATTTAAACCCCCAATGCTATTTCAATGGGTTTAGGGGCTTCTAGGCAAAGGGGCGTGGCCAAAAGTATCTCAACCCTCAGCCATGTCATGGTCTATACTCTGAATGGTATTTTGGGCTTCTGGACCCAAAGGGGCGGGGCCTAACGAATTTAAACCCCCAATGCTATTTCAATGGATTTAGGGGCTTCTAGGCAAAAGGGGCGTGGCCAAAAGTATCTCAACCCTCAGCCATGTCATGGTCTATACTCTGAATGGTATTCTGGGCTTCTGGACCCAAAGGGGCGGGGCCTAACGAATTTAAACCCCCAATGCTATTTCAATGGGTTTAGGGGCTTCTAGGCAAAGGGGCGTGGCCAAAAGTATCTCAACCCTCAGCCAGGTCATGGTCTATACTCTGAATGGTATTCTGGGCTTCTGGACCCAAAGGGGCGGGGCCTAACGAATTTAAACCCCCAATGCTATTTCAATGGGTTTAGGGGCTTCTAGGCAAAAGGGGAGTGTCCAAAAGTATCTCAACCCTCAGCCATGTCATGGTCTATACTCTGAATGGTATTCTGGGCTTCTGGACCCAAAGGGGCGGGGCCTAACGAATTTAAACCCCCAATGCTATTTCAATGGGTTTAGGGTCTTCTAGGCAAAAGGGGCGTGGCTAAAATAATCTCAAATCTCAGCCAGGTCATGGTCTATACTCTGAATGGTATTCTGGGCTTCTGGACGCAAAGGGGCGGGGCCTAACGAATTTAAACCCCCAATGCTATTTCAATGGGTTTAGGGGCTTCTAGGCAAAGGGGCGTGGCCAAAAGTATCTCAACCCTCAGCCATGTCATGGTCTATACTCTGAATGGCATTCTGGGCTTCTGGACCCAAAGGGGCGGGGCCTAACGAATTTAAACCCCCAATGCTATTTCAATGGGTTTAGGGGCTTCTAGGCAAAAGGGGCGTGGCTAAAATAATCTCAACCCTCAGCCAGGTCATGTTCTATACTCTGAATTGTATTCTGGGCTTCTGGAACCAAAGGGGCGGGGCCTAACGAATTTAAACCCCCAATGCTATTTCAATGGGTTTAGGGGCTTCTAGGCAAAGGGGCGTGGCCAAAAGTATCTCAACCCTCAGCCAGGTCATGGTCTATACTCTGAATGGTATTCTGGGCTTCTGGACCCAAAGGGGCGGGGCCTAACGAATTTAAACCCCCAATGCTATTTCAATGGGTTTAGGTGCTTCTAGGCAAAAGGGGCGTGGCCAAAAGTATCTCAACCCTCAGCCATGTCATGGTCTATACTCTGAATGGTATTCTGGGCTTCTGGACGCAAAGGGGCGGGGCCTAACGAATTTAAACCCCAATGCTATTTCAATGGGTTTAGGGGCTTCTAGGCAAAGGGGCGTGGCCAAAAGTATCTCAACCCTCAGCCATGTCATGGTCTATACTCTGAATGGCATTCTGGGCTTCTGGACCCAAAGGGGCGGGGCCTAACGAATTTAAACCCCCAATGCTATTTCAATGGGTTTAGGGGCTTCTAGGCAAAGGGGCGTGGCCAAAAGTATCTCAACCCTCAGCCATGTCATGGTCTATACTCTGAATGGTATTCTGGGCTTCTGGACCCAAAGGGGCGGGGCCTAACGAATTTAAACCCCCAATGCTATTTCAATGGGTTTAGGGGCTTCTAGGCAAAAGGGGCGTGGCTAAAATAATCTCAACCCTCAGCCAGGTCATGTTCTATACTCTGAATGGTATTCTGGGCTTCTGGAACCAAAGGGGCGGGGCCTAACGAATTTAAACCCCCAATGCTATTTCAATGGGTTTAGGGGCTTCTAGGCAAAGGGGCGTGGCCAAAAGTATCTCAAACCTCAGCCAGGTCATGGTCTATACTCTGAATGGTATTCTGGGCTTCTGGACCCAAAGGGGCGGGGCCTAACGAATTTAAACCCCCAATGCTATATCAATGGGTTTAGGTGCTTCTAGGCAAAAGGGGCGTGGCCAAAAGTATTTCAACCCTCAGCCATGTCATGGTCTATACTCTGAATGGTATTCTGGGCTTCTGGACGCAAAGGGGCGGGGCCTAACGAATTTAAACCCCCAATGCTATTTCAATGGGTTTAGGGGCTTCTAGGCAAAGGGGCGTGGCCAAAAGTATCTCAACCCTCAGCCATGTCATGGTCTATACTCTGAATGGCATTCTGGGCTTCTGGACCCAAAGGGGCGGGGCCTAACGAATTTAAACCCCCAATGCTATTTCAATGGGTTTAGGGGCTTCTAGGCAAAAGGAGCGTGGCTAAAATAATCTCAACCCTCAGCCAGGTCATGTTCTATACTCCGAATGGTATTCTGGGCTTCTGGACCCAAAGGGGCGGGGCCTAACGAATTTAAACCCCCAATGCTATTTCAATGGGTTTAGGGGCTTCTAGGCAAAGGGGCGTGGCCAAAAGTATCTCAACCCTCAGACAGGTCATGGTCTATACTCCGAATGGTATTCTGGGCTTCTGGACCCAAAGGGGCGGGGCCTAACGAATTTAAACCCCCAATGCTATTTCAATGGGTTTAGGTGCTTCTAGGCAAAAGGGGCGTGGCCAAAAGTATCTCAACCCTCAGCCATGTCATGGTCTATACTCTGAATGGCATTCTGGGCTTCTGGACCCAAAGGGGCGGGGCCTAACGAATTTAAACCCCCAATGCTATTTCAATGGGTTTAGGGGCTTCTAGGCAAAAGGGGCGTGGCCAAACGTATCTCAACCCTCAGCCATGTCATGGTCTATACTCTGAATGGCATTCTGGGCTTCTGGACCCAAAGGGGCGGGGCCTAACGAATTTAAACCCCCAATGCTATTTCAATGGGTTTAGGGGCTTCTAGGCTAGGGGCGTGGCCAAAAGTATCTCAACCCTCAGCCATGTCATGGTCTATACTCTGAATGGTATTCTGGGCTTCTGGACCCAAAGGGGCGGGGCATAACGAATTTAAACCCCCAATGCTATTTCAATGGGTTTAGGGGCTTCTAGGCAAAAGGGGCGTGGCCAAACGTATCTCAACCCTCAGCCATGTCATGGTCTATACTCTGAATGGTATTTTGGGCTTCTGGACCCAAAGGGGCGGGGCCTAACGAATTTAAACCCCCAATGCTATTTCAATGGGTTTAGGGGCTTCTAGGCAAAAGGGGCGTGGCCAAACGTATCTCAACCCTCAGCCATGTCATGGTCTATACTCTGAATGGCATTCTGAGCTTCTGGACCCAAAGGGGCGGGGCCTAACGAATTTAAACCCCCAATGCTATTTCAATGGGTTTAGGGGCTTCTAGGCTAGGGGCGTGGCCAAAAGTATCTCAACCCTCAGCCATGTCATGGTCTATACTCTGAATGGTATTCTGGGCTTCTGGACCCAAAGGGGCGGGGCATAACGAATTTAAACCCCCAATGCTATTTCAATGGGTTTAGGGGCTTCTAGGCAAAAGGGGCGTGGCCAAACGTATCTCAACCCTCAGCCATGTCATGGTCTATACTCTGAATGGTATTTTGGGCTTCTGGACCCAAAGGGGCGGGGCCTAACGAATTTAAACCCCCAATGCTATTTCAATGGGTTTAGGGGCTTCTAGGCAAAAGGGGCGTGGCCAAACGTATCTCAACCCTCAGCCATGTCATGGTCTATACTCTGAATGGCATTCTGAGCTTCTGGACCCAAAGGGGCGGGGCCTAACGAATTTAAACCCCCAATGCTATTTCAATGGGTTTAGGGGCTTCTAGGCTAGGGGCGTGGCCAAAAGTATCTCAACCCTCAGCCATGTCATGGTCTATACTCTGAATGGTATTCTGGGCTTCTGGACCCAAAGGGGCGGGGCATAACGAATTTAAACCCCCAATGCTATTTCAATGGGTTTAGGGGCTTCTAGGCAAAATGGGCGTGGCCAAACGTATCTCAACCCTCAGCCATGTCAAGGTCTATACTCTGAATGGTATTCTGGGCTTCTGGACCCAAAGGGGCGGGGCCTAACGAATTTAAACCCCCAATGCTATTTCAATGGGTTTAGGGGCTTCTAGGCAAAGGGGCGTGGCCAAAAGTATCTCAACCCTCAGCCATGTCATGGTCTATACTCTGAATGGCATTCTGGGCTTCTGGACCCAAAGGGGCGGGGCCTAACGAATTTAAACCCCCAATGCTATTTCAATGGGTTTAGGGGCTTCTAGGCAAAAGGGGCGTGGCCAAAAGTATCTCAACCCTCAGCCATGTCATGGTCTATACTTTGAATGGTATTCTGGGCTTCTGGACCCAAAGGGGCGGGGCCTAAATAATTTAAACCCCCAATGCTATTTCAATGGGTTTAGGGGCTTCTAGGCAAAAGGGGCGTGGCTAAAATAATCTCAACCCTCAGCCAGGTCATGGTCTATACTCTGAATGGCATTCTGGGCTTCTGGACCCAAAGGGGCGGGGCCTAACGAATTTAAACCCCCAATGCTATTTCAATGGGTTTAGGGGCTTCTAGGCAAAAGGGGAGTGTCCAAAAGTATCTCAACCCTCAGCCATGTCATGGTCTATACTCTGAATGGTATTCTGGGCTTCTGGACCCAAAGGGGCGGGGCCTAACGAATTTAAACCCCCAATGCTATTTCAATGGGTTTAGGGTCTTCTAGGCAAAAGGGGCGTGGCTAAAATAATCTCAAATCTCAGCCAGGTCATGGTCTATACTCTGAATGGTATTCTGGGCTTCTGGACGCAAAGGGGCGGGGCCTAACGAATTTAAACCCCCAATGCTATTTCAATGGGTTTAGGGGCTTCTAGGCAAAGGGGCGTGGCCAAAAGTATCTCAACCCTCAGCCATGTCATGGTCTATACTCTGAATGGTATTCTGGGCTTCTGGACCCAAAGGGGCGGGGCCTAACGAATTTAAACCCCCAATGCTATTTCAATGGGTTTAGGGTCTTCTAGGCAAAAGGGGCGTGGCTAAAATAATCTCAAATCTCAGCCAGGTCATGGTCTATACTCTGAATGGTATTCTGGGCTTCTGGACGCAAAGGGGCGGGGCCTAACGAATTTAAACCCCCAATGCTATTTCAATGGGTTTAGGGGCTTCTAGGCAAAAGGGGCGTGGCCAAACGTATCTCAACCCTCAGCCATGTCATGGTCTATACTCTGAATGGTATTTTGGGCTTCTGGACCCAAAGGGGCGGGGCCTAACGAATTTAAACCCCCAATGCTATTTCAATGGGTTTAGGGGCTTCTAGGCAAAAGGGGCGTGGCCAAACGTATCTCAACCCTCAGCCATGTCATGGTCTATACTCTGAATGGCATTCTGAGCTTCTGGACCCAAAGGGGCGGGGCCTAACGAATTTAAACCCCCAATGCTATTTCAATGGGTTTAGGGGCTTCTAGGCTAGGGGCGTGGCCAAAAGTATCTCAACCCTCAGCCATGTCATGGTCTATACTCTGAATGGTATTCTGGGCTTCTGGACCCAAAGGGGCGGGGCATAACGAATTTAAACCCCCAATGCTATTTCAATGGGTTTAGGGGCTTCTAGGCAAAATGGGCGTGGCCAAACGTATCTCAACCCTCAGCCATGTCAAGGTCTATACTCTGAATGGTATTCTGGGCTTCTGGACCCAAAGGGGCGGGGCCTAACGAATTTAAACCCCCAATGCTATTTCAATGGGTTTAGGGGCTTCTAGGCAAAGGGGCGTGGCCAAAAGTATCTCAACCCTCAGCCATGTCATGGTCTATACTCTGAATGGCATTCTGGGCTTCTGGACCCAAAGGGGCGGGGCCTAACGAATTTAAACCCCCAATGCTATTTCAATGGGTTTAGGGGCTTCTAGGCAAAAGGGGCGTGGCCAAAAGTATCTCAACCCTCAGCCATGTCATGGTCTATACTTTGAATGGTATTCTGGGCTTCTGGACCCAAAGGGGCGGGGCCTAAATAATTTAAACCCCCAATGCTATTTCAATGGGTTTAGGGGCTTCTAGGCAAAAGGGGCGTGGCTAAAATAATCTCAACCCTCAGCCAGGTCATGGTCTATACTCTGAATGGCATTCTGGGCTTCTGGACCCAAAGGGGCGGGGCCTAACGAATTTAAACCCCCAATGCTATTTCAATGGGTTTATGGGCTTCTAGGCAAAAGGGGAGTGTCCAAAAGTATCTCAACCCTCAGCCATGTCATGGTCTATACTCTGAATGGTATTCTGGGCTTCTGGACCCAAAGGGGCGGGGCCTAACGAATTTAAACCCCCAATGCTATTTCAATGGGTTTAGGGTCTTCTAGGCAAAAGGGGCGTGGCTAAAATAATCTCAAATCTCAGCCAGGTCATGGTCTATACTCTGAATGGTATTCTGGGCTTCTGGACGCAAAGGGGCGGGGCCTAACGAATTTAAACCCCCAATGCTATTTCAATGGGTTTAGGGGCTTCTAGGCAAAGGGGCGTGGCCAAAAGTATCTCAACCCTCAGCCATGTCATGGTCTATACTCTGAATGGCATTCTGGGCTTCTGGACCCAACGGGGCGGGGCCTAACGAATTTAAACCCCCAATGCTATTTCAATGGGTTTAGGGGCTTCTAGGCAAAAGGGGCGTGGCTAAAATAATCTCAACCCTCAGCCAGGTCATGTTCTATACTCTGAATTGTATTCTGGGCTTCTGGAACCAAAGGGGCGGGGCCTAACGAATTTAAACCCCCAATGCTATTTCAATGGGTTTAGGGGCTTCTAGGCAAAGGGGCGTGGCCAAAAGTATCTCAACCCTCAGCCAGGTCATGGTCTATACTCTGAATGGTATTCTGGGCTTCTGGACCCAAAGGGGCGGGGCCTAACGAATTTAAACCCCCAATGCTATTTCAATGGGTTTAGGTGCTTCTAGGCAAAAGGGGCGTGGCCAAAAGTATCTCAACCCTCAGCCATGTCATGGTCTATACTCTGAATGGTATTCTGGGCTTCTGGACGCAAAGGGGCGGGGCCTAACGAATTTAAACCCCCAATGCTATTTCAATGGGTTTAGGGGCTTCTAGGCAAAGGGGCGTGGCCAAAAGTATCTCAACCCTCAGCCATGTCATGGTCTATACTCTGAATGGCATTCTGGGCTTCTGGACCCAAAGGGGCGGGGCCTAACGAATTTAAACCCCCAATGCTATTTCAATGGGTTTAGGGGCTTCTAGGCAAAGGGGCGTGGCCAAAAGTATCTCAACCCTCAGCCATGTCATGGTCTATACTCTGAATGGTATTCTGGGCTTCTGGACCCAAAGGGGCGGGGCCTAACGAATTTAAACCCCCAATGCTATTTCAATGGGTTTAGGGGCTTCTAGGCAAAAGGGGCGTGGCTAAAATAATCTCAACCCTCAGCCAGGTCATGTTCTATACTCTGAATGGTATTCTGGGCTTCTGGAACCAAAGGGGCGGGGCCTAACGAATTTAAACCCCCAATGCTATTTCAATGGGTTTAGGGGCTTCTAGGCAAAGGGGCGTGGCCAAAAGTATCTCAAACCTCAGCCAGGTCATGGTCTATACTCTGAATGGTATTCTGGGCTTCTGGACCCAAAGGGGCGGGGCCTAACGAATTTAAACCCCCAATGCTATATCAATGGGTTTAGGTGCTTCTAGGCAAAAGGGGCGTGGCCAAAAGTATTTCAACCCTCAGCCATGTCATGGTCTATACTCTGAATGGTATTCTGGGCTTCTGGACGCAAAGGGGCGGGGCCTAACGAATTTAAACCCCCAATGCTATTTCAATGGGTTTAGGGGCTTCTAGGCAAAGGGGCGTGGCCAAAAGTATCTCAACCCTCAGCCATGTCATGGTCTATACTCTGAATGGCATTCTGGGCTTCTGGACCCAAAGGGGCGGGGCCTAACGAATTTAAACCCCCAATGCTATTTCAATGGGTTTAGGGGCTTCTAGGCAAAAGGAGCGTGGCTAAAATAATCTCAACCCTCAGCCAGGTCATGTTCTATACTCCGAATGGTATTCTGGGCTTCTGGACCCAAAGGGGCGGGGCCTAACGAATTTAAACCCCCAATGCTATTTCAATGGGTTTAGGGGCTTCTAGGCAAAGGGGCGTGGCCAAAAGTATCTCAACCCTCAGACAGGTCATGGTCTATACTCCGAATGGTATTCTGGGCTTCTGGACCCAAAGGGGCGGGGCCTAACGAATTTAAACCCCCAATGCTATTTCAATGGGTTTAGGGGCTTCTAGACAAAGGGGCGTGGCCAAAAGTATCTCAACCCTCAGCCATGTCATGGTCTATACTCTGAATGGTATTCTGGGCTTCTGGACCCAAAGGGGCGGGGCCTAACGAATTTAAACCCCCAATGCTATTTCAATGGGTTTAGGTGCTTCTAGGCAAAAGGGGCGTGGCCAAAAGTATCTCAACCCTCAGCCATGTCATGGTCTATACTCTGAATGGTATTTTGGGCTTCTGGACCCAAAGGGGCGGGGCCTAACGAATTTAAACCCCCAATGCTATTTCAATGGGTTTAGGGGCTTCTAGGCAAAAGGGGAGTGTCCAAAAGTATCTCAACCCTCAGCCATGTCATGGTCTATACTCTGAATGGTATTCTGGGCTTCTGGACCCAAAGGGGCGGGGCCTAACGAATTTAAACCCCCAATGCTATTTCAATGGGTTTAGGGTCTTCTAGGCAAAAGGGGCGTGGCTAAAATAATCTCAAATCTCAGCCAGGTCATGGTCTATACTCTGAATGGTATTCTGGGCTTCTGGACGCAAAGGGGCGGGGCCTAACGAATTTAAACCCCCAATGCTATTTCAATGGGTTTAGGGGCTTCTAGGCAAAGGGGCGTGGCCAAAAGTATCTCAACCCTCAGCCATGTCATGGTCTATACTCTGAATGGCATTCTGGGCTTCTGGACCCAAAGGGGCGGGGCCTAACGAATTTAAACCCCCAATGCTATTTCAATGGGTTTAGGGGCTTCTAGGCAAAAGGGGCGTGGCTAAAATAATCTCAACCCTCAGCCAGGTCATGTTCTATACTCTGAATTGTATTCTGGGCTTCTGGAACCAAAGGGGCGGGGCCTAACGAATTTAAACCCCCAATGCTATTTCAATGGGTTTAGGGGCTTCTAGGCAAAGGGGCGTGGCCAAAAGTATCTCAACCCTCAGCCAGGTCATGGTCTATACTCTGAATGGTATTCTGGGCTTCTGGACCCAAAGGGGCGGGGCCTAACGAATTTAAACCCCCAATGCTATTTCAATGGGTTTAGGTGCTTCTAGGCAAAAGGGGCGTGGCCAAAAGTATCTCAACCCTCAGCCATGTCATGGTCTATACTCTGAATGGTATTCTGGGCTTCTGGACGCAAAGGGGCGGGGCCTAACGAATTTAAACCCCAATGCTATTTCAATGGGTTTAGGGGCTTCTAGGCAAAGGGGCGTGGCCAAAAGTATCTCAACCCTCAGCCATGTCATGGTCTATACTCTGAATGGCATTCTGGGCTTCTGGACCCAAAGGGGCGGGGCCTAACGAATTTAAACCCCCAATGCTATTTCAATGGGTTTAGGGGCTTCTAGGCAAAGGGGCGTGGCCAAAAGTATCTCAACCCTCAGCCATGTCATGGTCTATACTCTGAATGGTATTCTGGGCTTCTGGACCCAAAGGGGCGGGGCCTAACGAATTTAAACCCCCAATGCTATTTCAATGGGTTTAGGGGCTTCTAGGCAAAAGGGGCGTGGCTAAAATAATCTCAACCCTCAGCCAGGTCATGTTCTATACTCTGAATGGTATTCTGGGCTTCTGGAACCAAAGGGGCGGGGCCTAACGAATTTAAACCCCCAATGCTATTTCAATGGGTTTAGGGGCTTCTAGGCAAAGGGGCGTGGCCAAAAGTATCTCAAACCTCAGCCAGGTCATGGTCTATACTCTGAATGGTATTCTGGGCTTCTGGACCCAAAGGGGCGGGGCCTAACGAATTTAAACCCCCAATGCTATATCAATGGGTTTAGGTGCTTCTAGGCAAAAGGGGCGTGGCCAAAAGTATTTCAACCCTCAGCCATGTCATGGTCTATACTCTGAATGGTATTCTGGGCTTCTGGACGCAAAGGGGCGGGGCCTAACGAATTTAAACCCCCAATGCTATTTCAATGGGTTTAGGGGCTTCTAGGCAAAGGGGCGTGGCCAAAAGTATCTCAACCCTCAGCCATGTCATGGTCTATACTCTGAATGGCATTCTGGGCTTCTGGACCCAAAGGGGCGGGGCCTAACGAATTTAAACCCCCAATGCTATTTCAATGGGTTTAGGGGCTTCTAGGCAAAAGGAGCGTGGCTAAAATAATCTCAACCCTCAGCCAGGTCATGTTCTATACTCCGAATGGTATTCTGGGCTTCTGGACCCAAAGGGGCGGGGCCTAACGAATTTAAACCCCCAATGCTATTTCAATGGGTTTAGGGGCTTCTAGGCAAAGGGGCGTGGCCAAAAGTATCTCAACCCTCAGACAGGTCATGGTCTATACTCCGAATGGTATTCTGGGCTTCTGGACCCAAAGGGGCGGGGCCTAACGAATTTAAACCCCCAATGCTATTTCAATGGGTTTAGGTGCTTCTAGGCAAAAGGGGCGTGGCCAAAAGTATCTCAACCCTCAGCCATGTCATGGTCTATACTCTGAATGGCATTCTGGGCTTCTGGACCCAAAGGGGCGGGGCCTAACGAATTTAAACCCCCAATGCTATTTCAATGGGTTTAGGGGCTTCTAGGCAAAAGGGGCGTGGCCAAACGTATCTCAACCCTCAGCCATGTCATGGTCTATACTCTGAATGGCATTCTGGGCTTCTGGACCCAAAGGGGCGGGGCCTAACGAATTTAAACCCCCAATGCTATTTCAATGGGTTTAGGGGCTTCTAGGCTAGGGGCGTGGCCAAAAGTATCTCAACCCTCAGCCATGTCATGGTCTATACTCTGAATGGTATTCTGGGCTTCTGGACCCAAAGGGGCGGGGCATAACGAATTTAAACCCCCAATGCTATTTCAATGGGTTTAGGGGCTTCTAGGCAAAAGGGGCGTGGCCAAACGTATCTCAACCCTCAGCCATGTCATGGTCTATACTCTGAATGGTATTTTGGGCTTCTGGACCCAAAGGGGCGGGGCCTAACGAATTTAAACCCCCAATGCTATTTCAATGGGTTTAGGGGCTTCTAGGCAAAAGGGGCGTGGCCAAACGTATCTCAACCCTCAGCCATGTCATGGTCTATACTCTGAATGGCATTCTGAGCTTCTGGACCCAAAGGGGCGGGGCCTAACGAATTTAAACCCCCAATGCTATTTCAATGGGTTTAGGGGCTTCTAGGCTAGGGGCGTGGCCAAAAGTATCTCAACCCTCAGCCATGTCATGGTCTATACTCTGAATGGTATTCTGGGCTTCTGGACCCAAAGGGGCGGGGCATAACGAATTTAAACCCCCAATGCTATTTCAATGGGTTTAGGGGCTTCTAGGCAAAAGGGGCGTGGCCAAACGTATCTCAACCCTCAGCCATGTCATGGTCTATACTCTGAATGGTATTTTGGGCTTCTGGACCCAAAGGGGCGGGGCCTAACGAATTTAAACCCCCAATGCTATTTCAATGGGTTTAGGGGCTTCTAGGCAAAAGGGGCGTGGCCAAACGTATCTCAACCCTCAGCCATGTCATGGTCTATACTCTGAATGGCATTCTGAGCTTCTGGACCCAAAGGGGCGGGGCCTAACGAATTTAAACCCCCAATGCTATTTCAATGGGTTTAGGGGCTTCTAGGCTAGGGGCGTGGCCAAAAGTATCTCAACCCTCAGCCATGTCATGGTCTATACTCTGAATGGTATTCTGGGCTTCTGGACCCAAAGGGGCGGGGCATAACGAATTTAAACCCCCAATGCTATTTCAATGGGTTTAGGGGCTTCTAGGCAAAATGGGCGTGGCCAAACGTATGTCAACCCTCAGCCATGTCAAGGTCTATACTCTGAATGGTATTCTGGGCTTCTGGACCCAAAGGGGCGGGGCCTAACGAATTTAAACCCCCAATGCTATTTCAATGGGTTTAGGGGCTTCTAGGCAAAGGGGCGTGGCCAAAAGTATCTCAACCCTCAGCCATGTCATGGTCTATACTCTGAATGGCATTCTGGGCTTCTGGACCCAAAGGGGCGGGGCCTAACGAATTTAAACCCCCAATGCTATTTCAATGGGTTTAGGGGCTTCTAGGCAAAAGGGGCGTGGCCAAAAGTATCTCAACCCTCAGCCATGTCATGGTCTATACTTTGAATGGTATTCTGGGCTTCTGGACCCAAAGGGGCGGGGCCTAAATAATTTAAACCCCCAATGCTATTTCAATGGGTTTAGGGGCTTCTAGGCAAAAGGGGCGTGGCTAAAATAATCTCAACCCTCAGCCAGGTCATGGTCTATACTCTGAATGGCATTCTGGGCTTCTGGACCCAAAGGGGCGGGGCCTAACGAATTTAAACCCCCAATGCTATTTCAATGGGTTTAGGGGCTTCTAGGCAAAAGGGGAGTGTCCAAAAGTATCTCAACCCTCAGCCATGTCATGGTCTATACTCTGAATGGTATTCTGGGCTTCTGGACCCAAAGGGGCGGGGCCTAACGAATTTAAACCCCCAATGCTATTTCAATGGGTTTAGGGTCTTCTAGGCAAAAGGGGCGTGGCTAAAATAATCTCAAATCTCAGCCAGGTCATGGTCTATACTCTGAATGGTATTCTGGGCTTCTGGACGCAAAGGGGCGGGGCCTAACGAATTTAAACCCCCAATGCTATTTCAATGGGTTTAGGGGCTTCTAGGCAAAGGGGCGTGGCCAAAAGTATCTCAACCCTCAGCCATGTCATGGTCTATACTCTGAATGGTATTCTGGGCTTCTGGACCCAAAGGGGCGGGGCCTAACGAATTTAAACCCCCAATGCTATTTCAATGGGTTTAGGGTCTTCTAGGCAAAAGGGGCGTGGCTAAAATAATCTCAAATCTCAGCCAGGTCATGGTCTATACTCTGAATGGTATTCTGGGCTTCTGGACGCAAAGGGGCGGGGCCTAACGAATTTAAACCCCCAATGCTATTTCAATGGGTTTAGGGGCTTCTAGGCAAAAGGGGCGTGGCCAAACGTATCTCAACCCTCAGCCATGTCATGGTCTATACTCTGAATGGTATTTTGGGCTTCTGGACCCAAAGGGGCGGGGCCTAACGAATTTAAACCCCCAATGCTATTTCAATGGGTTTAGGGGCTTCTAGGCAAAAGGGGCGTGGCCAAACGTATCTCAACCCTCAGCCATGTCATGGTCTATACTCTGAATGGCATTCTGAGCTTCTGGACCCAAAGGGGCGGGGCCTAACGAATTTAAACCCCCAATGCTATTTCAATGGGTTTAGGGGCTTCTAGGCTAGGGGCGTGGCCAAAAGTATCTCAACCCTCAGCCATGTCATGGTCTATACTCTGAATGGTATTCTGGGCTTCTGGACCCAAAGGGGCGGGGCATAACGAATTTAAACCCCCAATGCTATTTCAATGGGTTTAGGGGCTTCTAGGCAAAATGGGCGTGGCCAAACGTATCTCAACCCTCAGCCATGTCAAGGTCTATACTCTGAATGGTATTCTGGGCTTCTGGACCCAAAGGGGCGGGGCCTAACGAATTTAAACCCCCAATGCTATTTCAATGGGTTTAGGGGCTTCTAGGCAAAGGGGCGTGGCCAAAAGTATCTCAACCCTCAGCCATGTCATGGTCTATACTCTGAATGGCATTCTGGGCTTCTGGACCCAAAGGGGCGGGGCCTAACGAATTTAAACCCCCAATGCTATTTCAATGGGTTTAGGGGCTTCTAGGCAAAAGGGGCGTGGCCAAAAGTATCTCAACCCTCAGCCATGTCATGGTCTATACTTTGAATGGTATTCTGGGCTTCTGGACCCAAAGGGGCGGGGCCTAAATAATTTAAACCCCCAATGCTATTTCAATGGGTTTAGGGGCTTCTAGGCAAAAGGGGCGTGGCTAAAATAATCTCAACCCTCAGCCAGGTCATGGTCTATACTCTGAATGGCATTCTGGGCTTCTGGACCCAAAGGGGCGGGGCCTAACGAATTTAAACCCCCAATGCTATTTCAATGGGTTTAGGGGCTTCTAGGCAAAAGGGGAGTGTCCAAAAGTATCTCAACCCTCAGCCATGTCATGGTCTATACTCTGAATGGTATTCTGGGCTTCTGGACCCAAAGGGGCGGGGCCTAACGAATTTAAACCCCCAATGCTATTTCAATGGGTTTAGGGTCTTCTAGGCAAAAGGGGCGTGGCTAAAATAATCTCAAATCTCAGCCAGGTCATGGTCTATACTCTGAATGGTATTCTGGGCTTCTGGACGCAAAGGGGCGGGGCCTAACGAATTTAAACCCCCAATGCTATTTCAATGGGTTTAGGGGCTTCTAGGCAAAGGGGCGTGGCCAAAAGTATCTCAACCCTCAGCCATGTCATGGTCTATACTCTGAATGGCATTCTGGGCTTCTGGACCCAACGGGGCGGGGCCTAACGAATTTAAACCCCCAATGCTATTTCAATGGGTTTAGGGGCTTCTAGGCAAAAGGGGCGTGGCTAAAATAATCTCAACCCTCAGCCAGGTCATGTTCTATACTCTGAATTGTATTCTGGGCTTCTGGAACCAAAGGGGCGGGGCCTAACGAATTTAAACCCCCAATGCTATTTCAATGGGTTTAGGGGCTTCTAGGCAAAGGGGCGTGGCCAAAAGTATCTCAACCCTCAGCCAGGTCATGGTCTATACTCTGAATGGTATTCTGGGCTTCTGGACCCAAAGGGGCGGGGCCTAACGAATTTAAACCCCCAATGCTATTTCAATGGGTTTAGGTGCTTCTAGGCAAAAGGGGCGTGGCCAAAAGTATCTCAACCCTCAGCCATGTCATGGTCTATACTCTGAATGGTATTCTGGGCTTCTGGACGCAAAGGGGCGGGGCCTAACGAATTTAAACCCCCAATGCTATTTCAATGGGTTTAGGGGCTTCTAGGCAAAGGGGCGTGGCCAAAAGTATCTCAACCCTCAGCCATGTCATGGTCTATACTCTGAATGGCATTCTGGGCTTCTGGACCCAAAGGGGCGGGGCCTAACGAATTTAAACCCCCAATGCTATTTCAATGGGTTTAGGGGCTTCTAGGCAAAGGGGCGTGGCCAAAAGTATCTCAACCCTCAGCCATGTCATGGTCTATACTCTGAATGGTATTCTGGGCTTCTGGACCCAAAGGGGCGGGGCCTAACGAATTTAAACCCCCAATGCTATTTCAATGGGTTTAGGGGCTTCTAGGCAAAAGGGGCGTGGCTAAAATAATCTCAACCCTCAGCCAGGTCATGTTCTATACTCTGAATGGTATTCTGGGCTTCTGGAACCAAAGGGGCGGGGCCTAACGAATTTAAACCCCCAATGCTATTTCAATGGGTTTAGGGGCTTCTAGGCAAAGGGGCGTGGCCAAAAGTATCTCAAACCTCAGCCAGGTCATGGTCTATACTCTGAATGGTATTCTGGGCTTCTGGACCCAAAGGGGCGGGGCCTAACGAATTTAAACCCCCAATGCTATATCAATGGGTTTAGGTGCTTCTAGGCAAAAGGGGCGTGGCCAAAAGTATTTCAACCCTCAGCCATGTCATGGTCTATACTCTGAATGGTATTCTGGGCTTCTGGACGCAAAGGGGCGGGGCCTAACGAATTTAAACCCCCAATGCTATTTCAATGGGTTTAGGGGCTTCTAGGCAAAGGGGCGTGGCCAAAAGTATCTCAACCCTCAGCCATGTCATGGTCTATACTCTGAATGGCATTCTGGGCTTCTGGACCCAAAGGGGCGGGGCCTAACGAATTTAAACCCCCAATGCTATTTCAATGGGTTTAGGGGCTTCTAGGCAAAAGGAGCGTGGCTAAAATAATCTCAACCCTCAGCCAGGTCATGTTCTATACTCCGAATGGTATTCTGGGCTTCTGGACCCAAAGGGGCGGGGCCTAACGAATTTAAACCCCCAATGCTATTTCAATGGGTTTAGGGGCTTCTAGGCAAAGGGGCGTGGCCAAAAGTATCTCAACCCTCAGACAGGTCATGGTCTATACTCCGAATGGTATTCTGGGCTTCTGGACCCAAAGGGGCGGGGCCTAACGAATTTAAACCCCCAATGCTATTTCAATGGGTTTAGGGGCTTCTAGACAAAGGGGCGTGGCCAAAAGTATCTCAACCCTCAGCCATGTCATGGTCTATACTCTGAATGGTATTCTGGGCTTCTGGACCCAAAGGGGCGGGGCCTAACGAATTTAAACCCCCAATGCTATTTCAATGGGTTTAGGTGCTTCTAGGCAAAAGGGGCGTGGCCAAAAGTATCTCAACCCTCAGCCATGTCATGGTCTATACTCTGAATGGCATTCTGGGCTTCTGGACCCAAAGGGGCGGGGCCTAATGAATTTAAACCCCCAATGCTATTTCAATGGGTTTAGGGGCTTCTAGGCTAGGGGCGTGGCCAAAAGTATCTCAACCCTCAGCCATGTCATGGTCTATACTCTGAATGGTATTCTGGGCTTCTGGACCCAAAGGGGCGGGGCATAACGAATTTAAACCCCCAATGCTATTTCAATGGGTTTAGGGGCTTCTAGGCAAAAGGGGCGTGGCCAAACGTATCTCAACCCTCAGCCATGTCATGGTCTATACTCTGAATGGTATTTTGGGCTTCTGGACCCAAAGGGGCGGGGCCTAACGAATTTAAACCCCCAATGCTATTTCAATGGGTTTAGGGGCTTCTAGGCAAAAGGGGCGTGGCCAAAAGTATCTCAACCCTCAGCCATGTCATGGTCTATATTCTGAATGGTATTCTGGGCTTCTGGACCCAAAGGGGCGGGGCCTAACGAATTTAAACCCCCAATGCTATTTCAATGGGTTTAGGGGCTTCTAGGCAAAAGGGGCGTGGCCAAAAGTATCTCAACCCTTAGCCATGTCATGGTCTATACTCTGAATGGTATTCTGGGCTTCTGGACCCAGAGGGGCGGGGCCTAACGAATTTAAACCCCCAATGCTATTTCAATGGGTTTAGGGGCTTCTAGGCAAAAGGGGCGTGGCTAAAATAATCTCAACCCTCAGCCAGGTCATGGTCTATACTCTGAATGGTATTCTGGGCTTCTGGACCCAAAGGGGCGGGGCCTAACGAATTTAAACCCCCAATGCTATTTCAATGGGTTTAGGGGCTTCTAGGCAAAGGGGCGTGGCCAAAAGTATCTCAACCCTCAGCCATGTCATGGTCTATACTCTGAATGGTATTCTGGGCTTCTGGACCCAAAGGGGCGTGGCCTAACGAATTTAAACCCCCAATGCTATTTCAATGGGTTTAGGGGCTTCTAGGCAAAAGGGGCGTGGCCAAACGTATCTCAACCCTCAGCCATGTCATGGTCTATACTCTGAATGGTATTCTGGGCTTCTGGACCCAAAGGGGCGGGGCCTAACGAATTTAAACCCCCAATGCTATTTCAATGGGTTTAGGGGCTTCTAGGCAAAGGGGCGTGGCCAAAAGTATCTCAACCCTCAGCCATGTCATGGTCTATACTCTGAATGGCATTCTGGGCTTCTGGACCCAAAGGGGCGGGGCCTAACGAATTTAAACCCCCAATGCTATTTCAATGGGTTTAGGGGCTTCTAGGCAAAAGGGGCGTGGCCAAAAGTATCTCAACCCTCAGCCATGTCATGGTCTATACTATGAATGGTATTCTGGGCTTCTGGACCCAAAGGGGCGGGGCCTAACGAATTTAAACCCCCAATGCTATTTCAATGGGTTTAGGTGCTTCTAGGCAAAAGGGGCGTGGCCAAAAGTATCTCAACCCTCAGCCATGTCATGGTCTATACTCTGAATGGCATTCTGGGCTTCTGGACCCAAAGGGGCGGGGCCTAACGAATTTAAACCCCCAATGCTATTTCAATGGGTTTAGGGGCTTCTAGGCAAAAGGGGCGTGGCCAAAAGTATCTCAACCCTCAGCCATGTCATGGTCTATACTATGAATGGTATTCTGGGCTTCTGGACCCAAAGGGGCGGGGCCTAACGAATTTAAACCCCCAATGCTATTTCAATGGGTTTAGGTGCTTCTAGGCAAAAGGGGCGTGGCCAAAAGTATCTCAACCCTCAGCCATGTCATGGTCTATACTCTGAATGGCATTCTGGGCTTCTGGACCCAAAGGGGCGGGGCCTAACGAATTTAAACCCCCAATGCTATTTCAATGGGTTTAGGGGCTTATAGGCAAAAGGGGCGTGGCCAAACGTATCTCAACCCTCAGCCATGTCATGGTCTATACTCTGAATGGCATTCTGGGCTTCTGGACCCAAAGGGGCGGGGCCTAACGAATTTAAACCCCCAATGCTATTTCAATGGGTTTAGGGGCTTCTAGGCAAAAGGGGCGTGGCCAAAAGTATCTCAACCCTCAGCCATGTCATGGTCTATACTCTGAATGGCATTCTGGGCATCTGGACCCAAAGGGGCGGGGCCTAACGAATTTAAACCCCCAATGCTATTTCAATGGGTTTAGGGGCTTCTAGGCAAAAGGGGCGGGGCCTAACGAATTTAAACCCCCAATGCTATTTCAATGGATTTAGGGGCTTCTAGGCAAAAGGGGTGTGGCCAAAAGTATCTCAACCCTCAGCCATGTCATGGTCTATACTCTGAATGGTATTCTGGGCTTCTGGACCCAAAGGGGCGGGGCCTAACGAATTTAAACCCCCAATGCTATTTCAATGGGTTTAGGGGCTTCTAGGCAAAAGGGGCGTGGCCAAACGTATCTCAACCCTCAGCCATGTCATGGTCTATACTCTGAATGGTATTTTGGGCTTCTGGACCCAAAGGGGCGGGGCCTAACGAATTTAAACCCCCAATGCTATTTCAATAGGTTTAGGGGCTTCTAGGCAAAAGGGGCGTGGCCAAAAGTATCTCAACCCTCAGCCATGTCATGGTCTATATTCTGAATGGTATTCTGGGCTTCTGGACCCAAAGGGGCGGGGCCTAACGAATTTAAACCCCCAATGCTATTTCAATGGGTTTAGGGGCTTCTAGGCAAAAGGGGCGTGGCTAAAAGAATCTCAACCCTCAGCCAGGTCATGGTCTATACTCTGAATGGTATTCTGGGCTTCTGGACCCAAAGGGGCGGGGCCTAACGAATTTAAACCCCCAATGCTATTTCAATGGGTTTAGGGGCTTCTAGGCAAAGGGGCGTGGCCAAAAGTATCTCAACCCTCAGCCAGGTCATGGTCTATACTCTAAATGGTATTCTGGGCTTCTGGACCCAAAGGGGCGGGGCCTAACGAATTTAAACCCCCAATGCTATTTCAATGGGTTTAGGGGCTTCTAGGCAAAAGGGGCGTGGCCAAAAGTATCTCAACCCTCAGCCATGTCATGGTCTATACTCTGAATGGTATTCTGGGCTTCTGGACGCAAAGGGGCGGGGCCTAACGAATTTAAACCCCCAATGCTATTTCAATGGGTTTAGGGGCTTCTAGGCAAAGGGGCGTGGCCAAAAGTATCTCAACCCTCAGCCATGTCATGGTCTATACTCTGAATGGCATTCTGGGCTTCTGGACCCAAAGGGGCGGGGCCTAACGAATTTAAACCCCCAATGCTGTTTCAATGGGTTTAGGGGCTTCTAGGCAAAGGGGCGTTGCCAAAAGCATCTCAACCCTCAGCCATGTCATGGTCTATACTCTCAATGGTATTCTGGGCTTCTGGACCCAAACGAATTTAAACCCCCAATGCTATTTCAATGGGTTTAGGGGCTTCTAGGCAAAAGGAGCGTGGCTAAAATAATCTCAACCCTCAGCCAGGTCATGTTCTATACTCCGAATGGTATTCTGGGCTTCTGGACCCAAAGGGGCGGGGCCTAACGAATTTAAACCCCCAATGCTATTTCAATGGGTTTAGGGGCTTCTAGGCAAAGAGGCGTGGCCAAAAGTATCTCAACCCTCAGCCAGGTCATGGTCTATACTCCGAATGGTATTCTGGGCTTCTGGACCCAAAGGGGCGGGGCCTAACGAATTTAAACCCCCAATGCTATTTCAATGGGTTTAGGGGCTTCTAGACAAAGGGGCGTGGCCAAAAGTATCTCAACCATCAGCCATGTCATGGTCTATACTCTGAATGGTATTCTGGGCTTCTGGACCCAAAGGGGCGGGGCCTAACGAATTTAAACCCCAATGCTATTTCAATGGGTTTAGGTGCTTCTAGGCAAAAGGGGCGTGGCCAAAAGTATCTCAACCCTCAGCCATGTCATGGTCTATACTCTGAATGGCATTCTGGGCTTCTGGACCCAAAGGGGCGGGGCCTAACGAATTTAAACCCCCAATGCTATTTCAATGGGTTTAGGGGCTTCTAGGCAAAAGGGGCGTGGCCAAACGTATCTCAACCCTCAGCCATGTCATGGTCTATACTCTGAATGGCATTCTGGGCTTCTGGACCCAAAGGGGCGGGGCCTAACGAATTTAAACCCCCAATGCTATTTCAATGGGTTTAGGGGCTTCTAGGCTAGGGGCGTGGCCAAAAGTATCTCAACCCTCAGCCATGTCATGGTCTATACTCTGAATGGTATTCTGGGCTTCTGGACCCAAAGGGGCGGGGCATAACGAATTTAAACCCCCAATGCTATTTCAATGGGTTTAGGGGCTTCTAGGCAAAAGGGGCGTGGCCAAACGTATCTCAACCCTCAGCCATGTCATGGTCTATACTCTGAATGGTATTTTGGGCTTCTGGACCCAAAGGGGCGGGGCCTAACGAATTTAAACCCCCAATGCTATTTCAATGGGTTTAGGGGCTTCTAGGCAAAAGGGGCGTGGCCAAAAGTATCTCAACCCTCAGCCATGTCATGGTCTATACTCTGAATGGTATTCTGGGCTTCTGGACCCAGAGGGGCGGGGCCTAACGAATTTAAACCACCAATGCTATTTCAATGGGTTTAGGGGCTTCTAGGCAAAAGGGGCGTGGCTAAAATAATCTCAACCCTCAGCCAGGTCATGGTCTATACGCTGAATGGTATTCTGGGCTTCTGGACCCAAAGGGGCGGGGCCTAACGAATTTAAACCCCCAATGCTATTTCAATGGGTTTAGGGGCTTCTAGGCAAAAGGGGCGTGGCCAAAAGTATCTCAACCCTCAGCCATGTCATGGTGTATACTATGAATGGTATTCTGGGCTTCTAGACCCAAAGGGGCATGGCCTAACGAATTTAAACCCCCAATGCTATTTCAATGGGTTTAGGGGCTTCTAGGCAAAAGGGGCGTGGCCAAAAGAATCTCAACCCTCAGCCAGGTCATGGTCTATACTCTGAATGGTATTCTGGGCTTCTGGACCCAAAGGGCGGGGCCTAACGAATTTAAACCCCCAATGCTATTTCAATGGGTTTAGGGGCTTCTAGGCAAAGGGGCGTGGCCAAAAGTATCTCAACCCTCAGACATGTCATGGTCTATACTCTGAATGGCATTCTGGGCTTCTGGACCCAAAGGGGCGGGGCCTAACGAATTTAAACCCCCAATGCTATTTCAATGGGTTTAGGGGCTTCTAGGCAAAGGGGCGTGGCCAAAAGTATCTCAACCCTCAGCCATGTCATGGTCTATACTCTGAATGGCATTCTGGGCTTCTGGACCCAAAGGGGCGGGGCCTAACGAATTTAAACCCCCAATGCTATTTCAATGGGTTTAGGGGCTTCTAGGCAAAAGGGGCGTGGCCAAAAGTATCTCAACCCTCAGCCATGTCATGGTCTATACTATGAATGGTATTCTGGGCTTCTGGACCCAAAGGGGCGGGGCCTAACGAATTTAAACCCCCAATGCTATTTCAATGGGTTTAGGTGCTTCTAGGCAAAAGGGGCGTGGCCAAAAGTATCTCAACCCTCAGCCATGTCATGGTCTATACTCTGAATGGCATTCTGGGCTTCTGGACCCAAAGGGGCGGGGCCTAACGAATTTAAACCCCCAATGCTATTTCAATGGGTTTAGGGGCTTATAGGCAAAAGGGGCGTGGCCAAACGTATCTCAACCCTCAGCCATGTCATGGTCTATATTCTGAATGGTATTCTGGGCTTCTGGACCCAAAGGGGCGGGGCCTAACGAATTTAAACCCCCAATGCTATTTCAATGGGTTTAGGGGCTTCTAGGCAAAAGGGGCGTGGCTAAAATAATCTCAACCCTCAGCCAGGTCATGGTCTATACTCTGAATGGTATTCTGGGCTTCTGGACCCAAAGGGGCGGGGCCTAACGAATTTAAACCCCAATGCTATTTCAATGGGTTTAGGGGCTTCTAGGCAAAGGGGCGTGGCCAAAAGTATCTCAACCCTCAGCCAGGTCATGGTCTATACTCTGAATGGTATTCTGGGCTTCTGGACCCAAAGGGGCGGGGCCTAACGAATTTAAACCCCCAATGCTATTTCAATGGGTTTAGGGGCTTCTAGGCAAAAGGGGCGTGGCCAAAAGTATCTCAACCCTCAGCCATGTCATGGTCTATACTCTGAATGGTATTCTGGGCTTCTGGACGCAAAGGGGCGGGGCCTAACGAATTTAAACCCCCAATGCTATTTCAATGGGTTTAGGGGCTTCTAGGCAAAGGGGCGTGGCCAAAAGTATCTCAACCCTCAGCCATGTCATGGTCTATACTCTGAATGGCATTCTGGGCTTCTGGACCCAAAGGGGCGGGGCCTAACGAATTTAAACCCCCAATGCTATTTCAATGGGTTTAGGGGCTTCTAGGCAAAGGGGCGTGGCCAAAAGCATCTCAACCCTCAGCCATGTCATGGTCTATACTCTGAATGGTATTCTGGGCTTCTGGACCCAAAGGGGCGGGGCCTAACGAATTTAAACCCCCAATGCTATTTCAATGGGTTTAGGGGCTTCTAGGCAAAAGGAGCGTGGCTAAAATAATCTCAACCCTCAGCCAGGTCATGTTCTATACTCCGAATGGTATTCTGGGCTTCTGGACCCAAAGGGGCGGGGCCTAACGAATTTAAACCCCCAATGCTATTTCAATGGGTTTAGGGGCTTCTAGGCAAAGAGGCGTGGCCAAAAGTATCTCAACCCTCAGCCAGGTCATGGTCTATACTCCGAATGGTATTCTGGGCTTCTGGACCCAAAGGGGCGGGGCCTAACGAATTTAAACCCCCAATGCTATTTCAATGGGTTTATGGGCTTCTAGACAAAGGGGCGTGGCCAAAAGTATCTCAACCCTCAGCCATGTCATGGTCTATACTCTGAATGGTATTCTGGGCTTCTGGACCCAAAGGGGCGGGGCCTAACGAATTTAAACCCCAATGCTATTTCAATGGGTTTAGGTGCTTCTAGGCAAAAGGGGCGTGGCCAAAAGTATCTCAACCCTCAGCCATGTCATGGTCTATACTCTGAATGGCATTCTGGGCTTCTGGACCCAAAGGGGCGGGGCCTAACGAATTTAAACCCCCAATGCTATTTCAATGGGTTTAGGGGCTTCTAGGCAAAAGGGGCGTGGCCAAACGTATCTCAACCCTCAGCCATGTCATGGTCTATACTCTGAATGGCATTCTGGGCTTCTGGACCCAAAGGGGCGGGGCCTAACGAATTTAAACCCCCAATGCTATTTCAATGGGTTTAGGGGCTTCTAGGCTAGGGGCGTGGCCAAAATTATCTCAACCCTCAGCCATGTCATGGTCTATACTCCGAATGGTATTCTGGGCTTCTGGACCCAAAGGGGCGGGGCCTAACGAATTTAAACCCCCAATGCTATTTCAATGGGTTTAGGGGCTTCTAGGCAAAAGGGGCGTGGCCAAAAGTATCTCAACCCTCAGCCATGTCATGGTCTATACTCTGAATGGTATTCTGGGCTTCTGGACCCAAAGGGGCGGGGCCTAACGAATTTAAACCCCAATGCTATTTCAATGGGTTTAGGTGCTTCTAGGCAAAAGGGGCGTGGCTAAAATAATCTCAACCCTCAGCCATGTCATGGTCTATACTCTGAATGGCATTCTGGGCTTCTGGACCCAAAGGGGCGGGGCCTAACGAATTTAAACCCCCAATGCTATTTCAATGGGTTTAGGGGCTTCTAGGCAAAAGGGGCGTGGCCAAAAGTATCTCAACCCTCAGCCATGTCATGGTCTATACTCTGAATGGCATTCTGGGCTTCTGGACCCAAAGGGGCGGGGCCTAACGAATTTAAACCCCCAATGCTATTTCAATGGGTTTAGGGGCTTCTAGGCAAAAGGGGCGTGGCCAAAAGTATCTCAACCCTCAGCCATGTCATGGTCTATACTATGAATGGTATTCTGGGCTTCTGGACCCAAAGGGGCGGGGCCTAACGAATTTAAACCCCCAATGCTATTTCAATGGGTTTAGGTGCTTCTAGGCAAAAGGGGCGTGGCCAAAAGTATCTCAACCCTCAGCCATGTCATGGTCTATACTCTGAATGGCATTCTGGGCTTCTGGACCCAAAGGGGCGGGGCCTAACGAATTTAAACCCCCAATGCTATTTCAATGGGTTTAGGGGCTTATAGGCAAAAGGGGCGTGGCCAAACGTATCTCAACCCTCAGCCATGTCATGGTCTATATTCTGAATGGTATTCTGGGCTTCTGGACCCAAAGGGGCGGGGCCTAACGAATTTAAACCCCCAATGCTATTTCAATGGGTTTAGGGGATTCTAGGCAAAAGGGGCGTGGCTAAAATAATCTCAACCCTCAGCCAGGTCATGGTCTATACTCTGAATGGTATTCTGGGCTTCTGGACCCAAAGGGGCGGGGCCTAACGAATTTAAACCCCCAATGCTATTTCAATGGGTTTAGGGGCTTCTAGGCAAAGGGGCGTGGCCAAAAGTATCTCAACCCTCAGCCAGGTCATGGTCTATACTCTGAATGGTATTCTGGGCTTCTGGACCCAAAGGGGCGGGGCCTAACGAATTTAAACCCCCAATGCTATTTCAATGGGTTTAGGGGCTTCTAGGCAAAAGGGGTGTGGCCAAAAGTATCTCAACCCTCAGCCATGTCATGGTCTATACTCTGAATGGTATTCTGGGCTTCTGGACGCAAAGGGGCGGGGCCTAACGAATTTAAACCCCCAATGCTATTTCAATGGGTTTAGGGGCTTCTAGGCAAAGGGGCGTGGCCAAAAGTATCTCAACCCTCAGCCATGTCATGGTCTATACTCTGAATGGCATTCTGGGCTTCTGGACCCAAAGGGGCGGGGCCTAACGAATTTAAACCCCCAATGCTATTTCAATGGGTTTAGGGGCTTCTAGGCAAAGGGGCGTGGCCAAAAGCATCTCAACCCTCAGCCATGTCATGGTCTATACTCTGAATGGTATTCTGGGCTTCTGGACCCAAAGGGGCGGGGCCTAACGAATTTAAACCCCCAATGCTATTTCAATGGGTTTAGGGGCTTCTAGGCAAAAGGAGCGTGGCTAAAATAATCTCAACCCTCAGCCAGGTCATGTTCTATACTCCGAATGGTATTCTGGGCTTCTGGACCCAAAGGGGCGGGGCCTAACGAATTTAAACCCCCAATGCTATTTCAATGGGTTTAGGGGCTTCTAGGCAAAGAGGCGTGGCCAAAAGTATCTCAACCCTCAGCCAGGTCATGGTCTATACTCCGAATGGTATTCTGGGCTTCTGGACCCAAAGGGGCGGGGCCTAACGAATTTAAACCCCCAATGCTATTTCAATGGGTTTAGGGGCTTCTAGGCAAAAGGGGCGTGGCCAAACGTATCTCAACCCTCAGCCATGTCATGGTCTATACTCTGAATGGTATTTTGGGCTTCTGGACCCAAAGGGGCGGGGCCTAACGAATTTAAACCCCAAATGCTATTTCAATGGGTTTAGGGGCTTCTAGGCAAAAGGGGCGTGGCCAAAAGTATCTCAACCCTCAGCCATGTCATGGTCTATATTCTGAATGGTATTCTGGGCTTCTGGACCCAAAGGGGCGGGGCCTAACGAATTTAAACCCCCAATGCTATTTCAATGGGTTTAGGGGCTTCTAGGCAAAAGGGGCGTGGCTAAAATAATCTCAACCCTCAGCCAGGTCATGGTCTATACTCTGAATGGTATTCTGGGCTTCTGGACCCAAAGGGGCGGGGCCTAACGAATTTAAACCCCCAATGCTATTTCAATGGGTTTAGGGGCTTCTAGGCAAAGGGGCGTGGCCAAAAGTATCTCAACCCTCAGCCAGGTCATGGTCTATACTCTGAATGGTATTCTGGGCTTCTGGACCCAAAGGGGCGGGGCCTAACGAATTTAAACCCCCAATGCTATTTCAATGGGTTTAGGGGCTTCTAGGCAAAGGGGCGTGGCCAAAAGTATCTCAACCCTCAGCCATGTCATGGTCTATACTCTGAATGGCATTCTGGGCTTCTGGACCCAAAGGGGCGGGGCCTAACGAATTTAAACCCCCAATGCTATTTCAATGTGTTTAGGGGCTTCTAGGCAAAGGGGCGTGGCCAAAATTATCTCAACCCTCAGCCATGTCATGGTCTATACTCTGAATGGCATTCTGGGCTTCTGGACCCAAAGGGGCGGGGCCTAACGAATTTAAACCCCCAATGCTATTTCAATGGGTTTAGGGGCTTCTAGGCAAAGGGGCGTGGCCAAAAGTATCTCAACCCTCAGCCATGTCATGGTCTATACTCTGAATGGTATTCTGGGCTTCTGGACCCAAAGGGGCGGGGCCTAACGAATTTAAACCCCCAATGCTATTTCAATGGGTTTAGGGGCTTCTAGGCAAAAGGGGCGTGGCTAAAATAATCTCAACCCTCAGACAGGTCATGGTCTATACTCTGAATGGTATTCTGGGCTTCTGGACCCAAAGGGGCGGGGCCTAACGAATTTAAACCCCCAATGCTATTTCAGTGGATTTAGGGGCTTCTAGGCAAAGGGGCGTGGCCAAAAGTATCTCAACCCTCAGCCATGTCATGGTCTATACTCTGAATGGTATTCTGGGCTTCTGGACCCAAAGGGGCGTGGCCTAACGAATTTAAACCCCCAATGCTATTTCAATGGGTTTAGGGGTTTCTAGGCAAAAGGGGCGTGGCCAAACGTATCTCAACCCTCAGCCATGTCAAGGTCTATACTCTGAATGGTATTCTGGGCTTCTGTACCCAAAGGGGCGGGGCCTAACGAATTTAAACCCCCAATGCTATTTCAATGGGTTTAGGGGCTTCTAGGCAAAGGGGCGTGGCCAAAAGTATCTCAACACTCAGCCATGTCATGGTCTATACTCTGAATGGCATTCTGGGCTTCTGGACCCAAAGGGGCGGGGCCTAACGAATTTAAACCCCCAATGCTATTTCAATGGGTTTAGGGGCTTCTAGGCAAAGGGGCGTGGCCAAAAGTATCTCAACCCTCAGCCATGTCATGGTCTATACTCTGAATGGTATTCTGGGCTTCTGGACCCAAAGGGGCGGGGCCTAACGAATTTAAACCCCCAATGCTATTTCAATGGGTTTAGGGGCTTCTAGGCAAAAGGGGCGTGGCTAAAAGAATCTCAACCCTCAGCCAGGTCATGGTCTATACTCTGAATGGTATTCTGGGCTTCTGGACCCAAAGGGGCGGGGCCTAACGAATTTAAACCCCCAATGCTATTTCAATGGGTTTAGGGGCTTCTAGGCAAAGGGGCGTGGCCAAAAGTATCTCAACCCTCAGCCATGTCATGGTCTATACTCTGAATGGCATTCTGGGCTTCTGGACCCAAAGGGGCGGGGCCTAACGAATTTAATCCCACAATGCTATTTCAATGGGTTTAGGGGCTTCTAGGCAAAGGGGCGTGGCCAAAAGTATCTCAACCCTCAGCCATGTCATGGTCTATACTCTGAATGGTATTCTGGGCTTCTGGACCCAAAGGGGCGGGGCCTAACGAATTTAAACCCCAATGCTATTTCAATGGGTTTAGGTGCTTCTAGGCAAAAGGGGCGTGGCCAAACGTATCTCAACCCTCAGCCATGTCATGGTCTATACTCTGAATGGCATTCTGGGCTTCTGGACCCAAAGGGGCGGGGCCTAACGAATTTAAACCCCCAATGCTATTTCAATGGGTTTAGGGGCTTCTAGGCTAGGGGCGTGGCCAAAATTATCTCAACCCTCAGCCATGTCATGGTCTATACTCTGAATGGTATTCTGGGCTTCTGGACCCAAAGGGGCGGGGCATAACGAATTTAAACCCCCAATGCTATTTCAATGGGTTTAGGGGCTTCTAGGCAAAAGGGGCGTGGCCAAACGTATCTCAACCCTCAGCCATGTCATGGTCTATACTCTGAATGGTATTTTGGGCTTCTGGACCCAAAGGGGCGGGGCCTAACGAATTTAAACCCCCAATGCTATTTCAATGGGTTTAGGGGCTTCTAGGCAAAAGGGGCGTGGCTAAAATAATCTCAACCCTCAGCCATGTCATGGTCTATATTCTGAATGGTATTCTGGGCTTCTGGACCCAAAGGGGCGGGGCCTAACGAATTTAAACCCCCAATGCTATTTCAATGGGTTTAGGGGCTTCTAGGCAAAAGGGGCGTGGCCAAAAGTATCTCAACCCTCAGCCATGTCATGGTCTATACTCTGAATGGTATTCTGGGCTTCTGGACCCAAAGGGGCGGGGCCTAACGAATTTAAACCCCCAATGCTATTTCAATGGGTTTAGGTGCTTCTAGGCAAACGGGGCGTGGCCAAAAGTATCTCACCCCTCAGCCATGTCATGGTCTATACTCTGAATGGCATTCTGGGCTTCTGGACCCAAAGGGGCGGGGCCTAACGAATTTAAACCCCCAATGCTATTTCAATGGGTTTAGGGGCTTATAGGCAAAAGGGGCGTGGCCAAACGTATCTCAACCCTCAGCCATGTCATGGTCTATACTCTGAATGGCATTCTGGGCTTCTGGACCCAAAGGGGCGGGGCCTAACGAATTTAAACCCCCAATGCTATTTCAATGGGTTTAGGGGCTTCTAGGCAAAAGGGGCGTGGCCAAAAGTATCTCAACCCTCAGCCATGTCATGGTCTATACTCTGAATGGCATTCTGGGCTTCTGGACCCAAAGGGGCGGGGCCTAACGAATTTAAACCCCCAATGCTATTTCAATGGGTTTAGGGGCTTCTAGGCAAAAGGGGCGTGGCCAAAAGTATCTCAACCCTCAGCCATGTCATGGTCTATATTCTGAATGGTATTCTGGGCTTCTGGACCCAAAGGGGCGGGGCCTAACGAATTTACACCCCCAATGCTATTTCAATGGGTTTAGGGGCTTCTAGGCAAAAGGGGCGTGGCCAAACGTATCTCAACCCTCAGCCATGTCATGGTCTATACTCTGAATGGTATTTTGGGCTTCTGGACCCAAAGGGGCGGGGCCTAACGAATTTAAACCCCAAATGCTATTTCAATGGGTTTAGGGGCTTCTAGGCAAAAGGGGCGTGGCCAAAAGTATCTCAACCCTCAGCCATGTCATGGTCTATATTCTGAATGGTATTCTGGGCTTCTGGACCCAAAGGGGCGGGGCCTAACGAATTTAAACCCCCAATGCTATTTCAATGGGTTTAGGGGCTTCTAGGCAAAAGGGGCGTGGCTAAAATAATCTCAACCCTCAGCCAGGTCATGGTCTATACTCTGAATGGTATTCTGGGCTTCTGGACCCAAAGGGGCGGGGCCTAACGAATTTAAACCCCCAATGCTATTTCAATGGGTTTAGGGGCTTCTAGGCAAAGGGGCGTGGCCAAAAGTATCTCAACCCTCAGCCAGGTCATGGTCTATACTCTGAATGGTATTCTGGGCTTCTGGACCCAAAGGGGCGGGGCCTAACGAATTTAAACCCCCAATGCTATTTCAATGGGTTTAGGGGCTTCTAGGCAAAGGGGCGTGGCCAAAAGTATCTCAACCCTCAGCCATGTCATGGTCTATACTCTGAATGGCATTCTGGGCTTCTGGACCCAAAGGGGCGGGGCCTAACGAATTTAAACCTCCAATGCTATTTCAATGTGTTTAGGGGCTTCTAGGCAAAGGGGCGTGGCCAAAATTATCTCAACCCTCAGCCATGTCATGGTCTATACTCTGAATGGCATTCTGGGCTTCTGGACCCAAAGGGGCGGGGCCTAACGAATTTAAACCCCCAATGCTATTTCAATGGGTTTAGGGGCTTCTAGGCAAAGGGGCGTGGCCAAAAGTATCTCAACCCTCAGCCATGTCATGGTCTATACTCTGAATGGTATTCTGGGCTTCTGGACCCAAAGGGGCGGGGCCTAACGAATTTAAACCCCCAATGCTATTTCAATGGGTTTAGGGGCTTCTAGGCAAAAGGGGCGTGGCTAAAATAATCTCAACCCTCAGACAGGTCATGGTCTATACTCTGAATGGTATTCTGGGCTTCTGGACCCAAAGGGGCGGGGCCTAACGAATTTAAACCCCCAATGCTATTTCAGTGGATTTAGGGGCTTCTAGGCAAAGGGGCGTGGCCAAAAGTATCTCAACCCTCAGCCATGTCATGGTCTATACTCTGAATGGTATTTTGGGCTTCTGGACCCAAAGGGGCGGGGCCTAACGAATTTAAACCCCAAATGCTATTTCAATGGGTTTAGGGGCTTCTAGGCAAAAGGGGCGTGGCCAAAAGTATCTCAACCCTCAGCCATGTCATGGTCTATATTCTGAATGGTATTCTGGGCTTCTGGACCCAAAGGGGCGGGGCCTAACGAATTTAAACCCCCAATGCTATTTCAATGGGTTTAGGGGCTTCTAGGCAAAAGGGGCGTGGCTAAAATAATCTCAACCCTCAGCCAGGTCATGGTCTATACTCTGAATGGTATTCTGGGCTTCTGGACCCAAAGGGGCGGGGCATAACGAATTTAAACCCCCAATGCTATTTCAATGGGTTTAGGGGCTTCTAGGCAAAAGGGGCGTGGCCAAACGTATCTCAACCCTCAGCCATGTCATGGTCTATACTCTGAATGGTATTTTGGGCTTCTGGACCCAAAGGGGCGGGGCCTAACGAATTTAAACCCCCAATGCTATTTCAATGGGTTTAGGGGCTTCTAGGCAAAAGGGGCGTGGCCAAAAGTATCTCAACCCTCAGCCATGTCATGGTCTATATTCTGAATGGTATTCTGGGCTTCTGGACCCAAAGGGGCGGGGCCTAACGAATTTAAACCCCCAATGCTATTTCAATGGGTTTAGGGGCTTCTAGGCAAAAGGGGCGTGGCCAAAAGTATTTCAACCCTCAGCCATGTCATGGTCTATACTCTGAATGGTATTCTGGGCTTCTGGACCCAAAGGGGCGGGGCCTAACGAATTTAAACCCCCAATGCTATTTCAATGGGTTTAGGTGCTTCTAGGCAAACGGGGCGTGGCCAAAAGTATCTCACCCCTCAGCCATGTCATGGTCTATACTCTGAATGGCATTCTGGGCTTCTGGACCCAAAGGGGCGGGGCCTAACGAATTTAAACCCCCAATGCTATTTCAATGGGTTTAGGGGCTTCTAGGCAAAAGGGGCGTGGCCAAACGTATCTCAACCCTCAGCCATGTCATGGTCTATACTCTGAATGGCATTCTGGGCTTCTGGACCCAAAGGGGCGGGGCCTAACGAATTTAAACCCCCAATGCTATTTCAATGGGTTTAGGGGCTTCTAGGCTAGGGGCGTGGCCAAAAGTATCTCAACCCTCAGCCATGTCATGGTCTATACTCTGAATGGTATTCTGGGCTTCTGGACCCAAAGGGGCGGGGCATAACGAATTTAAACCCCCAATGCTATTTCAATGGGTTTAGGGGCTTCTAGGCAAAAGGGGCGTGGCCAAACGTATCTCAACCCTCAGCCATGTCATGGTCTATACTCTGAATGGTATTTTGGGCTTCTGGACCCAAAGGGGCGGGGCCTAACGAATTTAAACCCCCAATGCTATTTCAATGGGTTTAGGGGCTTCTAGGCAAAAGGGGCGTGGCCAAAAGTATCTCAACCCTCAGCCATGTCATGGTCTATATTCTGAATGGTATTCTGGGCTTCTGGACCCAAAGGGGCGGGGCCTAACGAATTTAAACCCCCAATGCTATTTCAATGGGTTTAGGGGCTTCTAGGCAAAGGGGCGTGGCCAAAAGTATCTCAACCCTCAGCCATGTCATGGTCTATACTCTGAATGGTATTCTGGGCTTCTGGACCCAAAGGGGCGTGGCCTAACGAATTTAAACCCCCAATGCTATTTCAATGGGTTTAGGGGCTTCTAGGCAAAAGGGGCGTGGCCAAACGTATCTCAACCCTCAGCCATGTCATGGTCTATACTCTGAATGGTATTCTGGGCTTCTGGACCCAAAGGGGCGGGGCCTAACGAATTTAAACCCCCAATGCTATTTCAATGGGTTTAGGGGCTTCTAGGCAAAGGGGCGTGGCCAAAAGTATCTCAACCCTCAGCCATGTCATGGTCTATACTCTGAATGGCATTCTGGGCTTCTGGACCCAAAGGGGCGGGGCCTAACGAATTTAAACCCCCAATGCTATTTCAATGGGTTTAGGGGCTTCTAGGCAAAAGGGGCGTGGCCAAAAGTATCTCAACCCTCAGCCATGTCATGGTCTATACTATGAATGGTATTCTGGGCTTCTGGACCCAAAGGGGCGGGGCCTAACGAATTTAAACCCCCAATGCTATTTCAATGGGTTTAGGTGCTTCTAGGCAAAAGGGGCGTGGCCAAAAGTATCTCAACCCTCAGCCATGTCATGGTCTATACTCTGAATGGCATTCTGGGCTTCTGGACCCAAAGGGGCGGGGCCTAACGAATTTAAACCCCCAATGCTATTTCAATGGGTTTAGGGGCTTCTAGGCAAAAAGGGCGTGGCCAAAAGTATCTCAACCCTCAGCCATGTCATGGTCTATACTATGAATGGTATTCTGGGCTTCTGGACCCAAAGGGGCGGGGCCTAACGAATTTAAACCCCCAATGCTATTTCAATGGGTTTAGGTGCTTCTAGGCAAAAGGGGCGTGGCCAAAAGTATCTCAACCCTCAGCCATGTCATGGTCTATACTCTGAATGGCATTCTGGGCTTCTGGACCCAAAGGGGCGGGGCCTAACGAATTTAAACCCCCAATGCTATTTCAATGGGTTTAGGGGCTTATAGGCAAAAGGGGCGTGGCCAAACGTATCTCAACCCTCAGCCATGTCATGGTCTATACTCTGAATGGCATTCTGGGCTTCTGGACCCAAAGGGGAGGGGCCTAACGAATTTAAACCCCCAATGCTATTTCAATGGGTTTAGGGGCTTCTAGGCAAAAGGGGCGTGGCCAAAAGTATCTCAACCCTCAGCCATGTCATGGTCTATACTCTGAATGGCATTCTGGGCATCTGGACCCAAAGGGGCGGGGCCTAACGAATTTAAACCCCCAATGCTATTTCAATGGGTTTAGGGGCTTCTAGGCAAAAGGGGCGGGGCCTAACGAATTTAAACCCCCAATGCTATTTCAATGGATTTAGGGGCTTCTAGGCAAAAGGGGTGTGGCCAAAAGTATCTCAACCCTCAGCCATGTCATGGTCTATACTCTGAATGGAATTCTGGGCTTCTGGACCCAAAGGGGCGGGGCCTAACGAATTTAAACCCCCAATGCTATTTCAATGGGTTTAGGGGCTTCTAGGCAAAAGGGGCGTGGCCAAACGTATCTCAACCCTCAGCCATGTCATGTTCTATACTCTGAATGGTATTTTGGGCTTCTGGACCCAAAGGGGCGGGGCCTAACGAATTTAAACCCCCAATGCTATTTCAATAGGTTTAGGGGCTTCTAGGCAAAAGGGGCGTGGCCAAAAGTATCTCAACCCTCAGCCATGTCATGGTCTATATTCTGAATGGTATTCTGGGCTTCTGGACCCAAAGGGGCGGGGCCTAACGAATTTAAACCCCCAATGCTATTTCAATGGGTTTAGGGGCTTCTAGGCAAAAGGGGCGTGGCCAAAAGTATCTCAACCCTCAGCCATGTCATGGTGTATACTATGAATGGTATTCTGGGCTTCTAGACCCAAAGGGGCGTGGCCTAACGAATTTAAACCCCCAATGCTATTTCAATGGGTTTAGGGGCTTCTAGGCAAAAGGGGCGTGGCTAAAAGAATCTCAACCCTCAGCCAGGTCATGGTCTATACTCTGAATGGTATTCTGGGCTTCTGGACCCAAAGGGCGGGGCCTAACGAATTTAAACCCCCAATGCTATTTCAATGGGTTTAGGGGCTTCTAGGCAAAGGGGCGTGGCCAAAAGTATCTCAACCCTCAGCCATGTCATGGTCTATACTCTGAATGGCATTCTGGGCTTCTGGACCCAAAGGGGCGGGGCCTAACGAATTTAAACCCCCAATGCTATTTCAATGGGTTTAGGGGCTTCTAGGCAAAGGGGCGTGGCCAAAAGTATCTCAACCCTCAGCCATGTCATGGTCTATACTCTGAATGGCATTCTGGGCTTCTGGACCCAAAGGGGCGGGGCCTAACGAATTTAAACCCCCAATGCTATTTCAATGGGTTTAGGGGCTTCTAGGCAAAAGGGGCGTGGCCAAAAGTATCTCAACCCTCAGCCATGTCATGGTCTATACTATGAATGGTATTCTGGGCTTCTGGACCCAAAGGGGCGGGGCCTAACGAATTTAAACCCCCAATGCTATTTCAATGGGTTTAGGTGCTTCTAGGCAAACGGGGCGTGGCCAAAAGTATCTCACCCCTCAGCCATGTCATGGTCTATACTCTGAATGGCATTCTGGGCTTCTGGACCCAAAGGGGCGGGGCCTAACGAATTTAAACCCCCAATGCTATTTCAATGGGTTTAGGGGCTTATAGGCAAAAGGGGCGTGGCCAAACGTATCTCAACCCTCAGCCATGTCATGGTCTATACTCTGAATGGCATTCTGGGCTTCTGGACCCAAAGGGGCGGGGCCTAACGAATTTAAACCCCCAATGCTATTTCAATGGGTTTAGGGGCTTCTAGGCAAAAGGGGCGTGGCCAAAAGTATCTCAACCCTCAGCCATGTCATGGTCTATACTCTGAATGGCATTCTGGGCTTCTGGACCCAAAGGGGCGGGGCCTAACGAATTTAAACCCCCAATGCTAATTCAATGGGTTTAGGGGCTTCTAGGCAAAAGGGGCGTGGCCAAAAGTATCTCAACCCTCAGCCATGTCATGGTCTATATTCTGAATGGTATTCTGGGCTTCTGGACCCAAAGGGGCGGGGCCTAACGAATTTAAACCCCCAATGCTATTTCAATGGGTTTAGGGGCTTCTAGGCAAAAGGGGCGTGGCCAAACGTATCTCAACCCTCAGCCATGTCATGGTCTATACTCTGAATGGTATTTTGGGCTTCTGGACCCAAAGGGGCGGGGCCTAACGAATTTAAACCCCAAATGCTATTTCAATGGGTTTAGGGGCTTCTAGGCAAAAGGGGCGTGGCCAAAAGTATCTCAACCCTCAGCCATGTCATGGTCTATATTCTGAATGGTATTCTGGGCTTCTGGACCCAAAGGGGCGGGGCCTAACGAATTTAAACCCCCAATGCTATTTCAATGGGTTTAGGGGCTTCTAGGCAAAAGGGGCGTGGCTAAAATAATCTCAACCCTCAGCCAGGTCATGGTCTATACTCTGAATGGTATTCTGGGCTTCTGGACCCAAAGGGGCGGGGCCTAACGAATTTAAACCCCCAATGCTATTTCAATGGGTTTAGGGGCTTCTAGGCAAAGGGGCGTGGCCAAAAGTATCTCAACCCTCAGCCAGGTCATGGTCTATACTCTGAATGGTATTCTGGGCTTCTGGACCCAAAGGGGCGGGGCCTAACGAATTTAAACCCCCAATGCTATTTCAATGGGTTTAGGGGCTTCTAGGCAAAGGGGCGTGGCCAAAAGTATCTCAACCCTCAGCCATGTCATGGTCTATACTCTGAATGGCATTCTGGGCTTCTGGACCCAAAGGGGCGGGGCCTAACGAATTTAAACCCCCAATGCTATTTCAATGTGTTTAGGGGCTTCTAGGCAAAGGGGCGTGGCCAAAATTATCTCAACCCTCAGCCATGTCATGGTCTATACTCTGAATGGCATTCTGGGCTTCTGGACCCAAAGGGGCGGGGCCTAACGAATTTAAACCCCCAATGCTATTTCAATGGGTTTAGGGGCTTCTAGGCAAAGGGGCGTGGCCAAAAGTATCTCAACCCTCAGCCATGTCATGGTCTATACTCTGAATGGTATTCTGGGCTTCTGGACCCAAAGGGGCGGGGCCTAACGAATTTAAACCCCCAATGCTATTTCAATGGGTTTAGGGGCTTCTAGGCAAAAGGGGCGTGGCTAAAATAATCTCAACCCTCAGACAGGTCATGGTCTATACTCTGAATGGTATTCTGGGCTTCTGGACCCAAAGGGGCGGGGCCTAACGAATTTAAACCCCCAATGCTATTTCAGTGGATTTAGGGGCTTCTAGGCAAAGGGGCGTGGCCAAAAGTATCTCAACCCTCAGCCATGTCATGGTCTATACTCTGAATGGTATTCTGGGCTTCTGGACCCAAAGGGGCGTGGCCTAACGAATTTAAACCCCCAATGCTATTTCAATGGGTTTAGGGGTTTCTAGGCAAAAGGGGCGTGGCCAAACGTATCTCAACCCTCAGCCATGTCAAGGTCTATACTCTGAATGGTATTCTGGGCTTCTGTACCCAAAGGGGCGGGGCCTAACGAATTTAAACCCCCAATGCTATTTCAATGGGTTTAGGGGCTTCTAGGCAAAGGGGCGTGGCCAAAAGTATCTCAACCCTCAGCCATGTCATGGTCTATACTCTGAATGGCATTCTGGGCTTCTGGACCCAAAGGGGCGGGGCCTAACGAATTTAAACCCCCAATGCTATTTCAATGGGTTTAGGGGCTTCTAGGCAAAGGGGCGTGGCCAAAAGTATCTCAACCCTCAGCCATGTCATGGTCTATACTCTGAATGGTATTCTGGGCTTCTGGACCCAAAGGGGCGGGGCCTAACGAATTTAAACCCCCAATGCTATTTCAATGGGTTTAGGGGCTTCTAGGCAAAAGGGGCGTGGCCAAAAGTATCTCAACCCTCAGCCATGTCATGGTCTATACTCTGAATGGTATTTTGGGCTTCTGGACCCAAAGGGGCGGGGCCTAACGAATTTAAACCCCAAATGCTATTTCAATGGGTTTAGGGGCTTCTAGGCAAAAGGGGCGTGGCCAAAAGTATCTCAACCCTCAGCCATGTCATGGTCTATATTCTGAATGGTATTCTGGGCTTCTGGACCCAAAGGGGCGGGGCCTAACGAATTTAAACCCCCAATGCTATTTCAATGGGTTTAGGGGCTTCTAGGCAAAAGGGGCGTGGCTAAAATAATCTCAACCCTCAGCCAGGTCATGGTCTATACTCTGAATGGTATTCTGGGCTTCTGGACCCAAAGGGGCGGGGCCTAACGAATTTAAACCCCCAATGCTATTTCAATGGGTTTAGGGGCTTCTAGGCAAAGGGGCGTGGCCAAAAGTATCTCAACCCTCAGCCAGGTCATGGTCTATACTCTGAATGGTATTCTGGGCTTCTGGACCCAAAGGGGCGGGGCCTAACGAATTTAAACCCCCAATGCTATTTCAATGGGTTTAGGGGCTTCTAGGCAAAGGGGCGTGGCCAAAAGTATCTCAACCCTCAGCCATGTCATGGTCTATACTCTGAATGGCATTCTGGGCTTCTGGACCCAAAGGGGCGGGGCCTAACGAATTTAAACCTCCAATGCTATTTCAATGTGTTTAGGGGCTTCTAGGCAAAGGGGCGTGGCCAAAATTATCTCAACCCTCAGCCATGTCATGGTCTATACTCTGAATGGCATTCTGGGCTTCTGGACCCAAAGGGGCGGGGCCTAACGAATTTAAACCCCCAATGCTATTTCAATGGGTTTAGGGGCTTCTAGGCAAAGGGGCGTGGCCAAAAGTATCTCAACCCTCAGCCATGTCATGGTCTATACTCTGAATGGTATTCTGGGCTTCTGGACCCAAAGGGGCGGGGCCTAACGAATTTAAACCCCCAATGCTATTTCAATGGGTTTAGGGGCTTCTAGGCAAAAGGGGCGTGGCTAAAATAATCTCAACCCTCAGACAGGTCATGGTCTATACTCTGAATGGTATTCTGGGCTTCTGGACCCAAAGGGGCGGGGCCTAACGAATTTAAACCCCCAATGCTATTTCAGTGGATTTAGGGGCTTCTAGGCAAAGGGGCGTGGCCAAAAGTATCTCAACCCTCAGCCATGTCATGGTCTATACTCTGAATGGTATTTTGGGCTTCTGGACCCAAAGGGGCGGGGCCTAACGAATTTAAACCCCAAATGCTATTTCAATGGGTTTAGGGGCTTCTAGGCAAAAGGGGCGTGGCCAAAAGTATCTCAACCCTCAGCCATGTCATGGTCTATATTCTGAATGGTATTCTGGGCTTCTGGACCCAAAGGGGCGGGGCCTAACGAATTTAAACCCCCAATGCTATTTCAATGGGTTTAGGGGCTTCTAGGCAAAAGGGGCGTGGCTAAAATAATCTCAACCCTCAGCCAGGTCATGGTCTATACTCTGAATGGTATTCTGGGCTTCTGGACCCAAAGGGGCGGGGCATAACGAATTTAAACCCCCAATGCTATTTCAATGGGTTTAGGGGCTTCTAGGCAAAAGGGGCGTGGCCAAACGTATCTCAACCCTCAGCCATGTCATGGTCTATACTCTGAATGGTATTTTGGGCTTCTGGACCCAAAGGGGCGGGGCCTAACGAATTTAAACCCCCAATGCTATTTCAATGGGTTTAGGGGCTTCTAGGCAAAAGGGGCGTGGCCAAAAGTATCTCAACCCTCAGCCATGTCATGGTCTATATTCTGAATGGTATTCTGGGCTTCTGGACCCAAAGGGGCGGGGCCTAACGAATTTAAACCCCCAATGCTATTTCAATGGGTTTAGGGGCTTCTAGGCAAAAGGGGCGTGGCCAAAAGTATTTCAACCCTCAGCCATGTCATGGTCTATACTCTGAATGGTATTCTGGGCTTCTGGACCCAAAGGGGCGGGGCCTAACGAATTTAAACCCCCAATGCTATTTCAATGGGTTTAGGTGCTTCTAGGCAAACGGGGCGTGGCCAAAAGTATCTCACCCCTCAGCCATGTCATGGTCTATACTCTGAATGGCATTCTGGGCTTCTGGACCCAAAGGGGCGGGGCCTAACGAATTTAAACCCCCAATGCTATTTCAATGGGTTTAGGGGCTTCTAGGCAAAAGGGGCGTGGCCAAACGTATCTCAACCCTCAGCCATGTCATGGTCTATACTCTGAATGGCATTCTGGGCTTCTGGACCCAAAGGGGCGGGGCCTAACGAATTTAAACCCCCAATGCTATTTCAATGGGTTTAGGGGCTTCTAGGCTAGGGGCGTGGCCAAAAGTATCTCAACCCTCAGCCATGTCATGGTCTATACTCTGAATGGTATTCTGGGCTTCTGGACCCAAAGGGGTGGGGCATAACGAATTTAAACCCCCAATGCTATTTCAATGGGTTTAGGGGCTTCTAGGCAAAAGGGGCGTGGCCAAACGTATCTCAACCCTCAGCCATGTCATGGTCTATACTCTGAATGGTATTTTGGGCTTCTGGACCCAAAGGGGCGGGGCCTAACGAATTTAAACCCCCAATGCTATTTCAATGGGTTTAGGGGCTTCTAGGCAAAAGGGGCGTGGCCAAAAGTATCTCAACCCTCAGCCATGTCATGGTCTATATTCTGAATGGTATTCTGGGCTTCTGGACCCAAAGGGGCGGGGCCTAACGAATTTAAACCCCCAATGCTATTTCAATGGGTTTAGGGGCTTCTAGGCAAAGGGGCGTGGCCAAAAGTATCTCAACCCTCAGCCATGTCATGGTCTATACTCTGAATGGTATTCTGGGCTTCTGGACCCAAAGGGGCGTGGCCTAACGAATTTAAACCCCCAATGCTATTTCAATGGGTTTAGGGGCTTCTAGGCAAAAGGGGCGTGGCCAAACGTATCTCAACCCTCAGCCATGTCATGGTCTATACTCTGAATGGTATTCTGGGCTTCTGGACCCAAAGGGGCGGGGCCTAACGAATTTAAACCCCCAATGCTATTTCAATGGGTTTAGGGGCTTCTAGGCAAAGGGGCGTGGCCAAAAGTATCTCAACCCTCAGCCATGTCATGGTCTATACTCTGAATGGCATTCTGGGCTTCTGGACCCAAAGGGGCGGGGCCTAACGAATTTAAACCCCCAATGCTATTTCAATGGGTTTAGGGGCTTCTAGGCAAAAGGGGCGTGGCCAAAAGTATCTCAACCCTCAGCCATGTCATGGTCTATACTATGAATGGTATTCTGGGCTTCTGGACCCAAAGGGGCGGGGCCTAACGAATTTAAACCCCCAATGCTATTTCAATGGGTTTAGGTGCTTCTAGGCAAAAGGGGCGTGGCCAAAAGTATCTCAACCCTCAGCCATGTCATGGTCTATACTCTGAATGGCATTCTGGGCTTCTGGACCCAAAGGGGCGGGGCCTAACGAATTTAAACCCCCAATGCTATTTCAATGGGTTTAGGGGCTTCTAGGCAAAAGGGGCGTGGCCAAAAGTATCTCAACCCTCAGCCATGTCATGGTCTATACTATGAATGGTATTCTGGGCTTCTGGACCCAAAGGGGCGGGGCCTAACGAATTTAAACCCCCAATGCTATTTCAATGGGTTTAGGTGCTTCTAGGCAAAAGGGGCGTGGCCAAAAGTATCTCAACCCTCAGCCATGTCATGGTCTATACTCTGAATGGCATTCTGGGCTTCTGGACCCAAAGGGGCGGGGCCTAACGAATTTAAACCCCCAATGCTATTTCAATGGGTTTAGGGGCTTATAGGCAAAAGGGGCGTGGCCAAACGTATCTCAACCCTCAGCCATGTCATGGTCTATACTCTGAATGGCATTCTGGGCTTCTGGACCCAAAGGGGAGGGGCCTAACGAATTTAAACCCCCAATGCTATTTCAATGGGTTTAGGGGCTTCTAGGCAAAAGGGGCGTGGCCAAAAGTATCTCAACCCTCAGCCATGTCATGGTCTATACTCTGAATGGCATTCTGGGCATCTGGACCCAAAGGGGCGGGGCCTAACGAATTTAAACCCCCAATGCTATTTCAATGGGTTTAGGGGCTTCTAGGCAAAAGGGGCGGGGCCTAACGAATTTAAACCCCCAATGCTATTTCAATGGATTTAGGGGCTTCTAGGCAAAAGGGGTGTGGCCAAAAGTATCTCAACCCTCAGCCATGTCATGGTCTATACTCTGAATGGAATTCTGGGCTTCTGGACCCAAAGGGGCGGGGCCTAACGAATTTAAACCCCCAATGCTATTTCAATGGGTTTAGGGGCTTCTAGGCAAAAGGGGCGTGGCCAAACGTATCTCAACCCTCAGCCATGTCATGTTCTATACTCTGAATGGTATTTTGGGCTTCTGGACCCAAAGGGGCGGGGCCTAACGAATTTAAACCCCCAATGCTATTTCAATAGGTTTAGGGGCTTCTAGGCAAAAGGGGCGTGGCCAAAAGTATCTCAACCCTCAGCCATGTCATGGTCTATATTCTGAATGGTATTCTGGGCTTCTGGACCCAAAGGGGCGGGGCCTAACGAATTTAAACCCCCAATGCTATTTCAATGGGTTTAGGGGCTTCTAGGCAAAAGGGGCGTGGCCAAAAGTATCTCAACCCTCAGCCATGTCATGGTGTATACTATGAATGGTATTCTGGGCTTCTAGACCCAAAGGGGCGTGGCCTAACGAATTTAAACCCCCAATGCTATTTCAATGGGTTTAGGGGCTTCTAGGCAAAAGGGGCGTGGCTAAAAGAATCTCAACCCTCAGCCAGGTCATGGTCTATACTCTGAATGGTATTCTGGGCTTCTGGACCCAAAGGGCGGGGCCTAACGAATTTAAACCCCCAATGCTATTTCAATGGGTTTAGGGGCTTCTAGGCAAAGGGGCGTGGCCAAAAGTATCTCAACCCTCAGCCATGTCATGGTCTATACTCTGAATGGCATTCTGGGCTTCTGGACCCAAAGGGGCGGGGCCTAACGAATTTAAACCCCCAATGCTATTTCAATGGGTTTAGGGGCTTCTAGGCAAAGGGGCGTGGCCAAAAGTATCTCAACCCTCAGCCATGTCATGGTCTATACTCTGAATGGCATTCTGGGCTTCTGGACCCAAAGGGGCGGGGCCTAACGAATTTAAACCCCCAATGCTATTTCAATGGGTTTAGGGGCTTCTAGGCAAAAGGGGCGTGGCCAAAAGTATCTCAACCCTCAGCCATGTCATGGTCTATACTATGAATGGTATTCTGGGCTTCTGGACCCAAAGGGGCGGGGCCTAACGAATTTAAACCCCCAATGCTATTTCAATGGGTTTAGGTGCTTCTAGGCAAACGGGGCGTGGCCAAAAGTATCTCACCCCTCAGCCATGTCATGGTCTATACTCTGAATGGCATTCTGGGCTTCTGGACCCAAAGGGGCGGGGCCTAACGAATTTAAACCCCCAATGCTATTTCAATGGGTTTAGGGGCTTATAGGCAAAAGGGGCGTGGCCAAACGTATCTCAACCCTCAGCCATGTCATGGTCTATACTCTGAATGGCATTCTGGGCTTCTGGACCCAAAGGGGCGGGGCCTAACGAATTTAAACCCCCAATGCTATTTCAATGGGTTTAGGGGCTTCTAGGCAAAAGGGGCGTGGCCAAAAGTATCTCAACCCTCAGCCATGTCATGGTCTATACTCTGAATGGCATTCTGGGCTTCTGGACCCAAAGGGGCGGGGCCTAACGAATTTAAACCCCCAATGCTAATTCAATGGGTTTAGGGGCTTCTAGGCAAAAGGGGCGTGGCCAAAAGTATCTCAACCCTCAGCCATGTCATGGTCTATATTCTGAATGGTATTCTGGGCTTCTGGACCCAAAGGGGCGGGGCCTAACGAATTTAAACCCCCAATGCTATTTCAATGGGTTTAGGGGCTTCTAGGCAAAAGGGGCGTGGCCAAACGTATCTCAACCCTCAGCCATGTCATGGTCTATACTCTGAATGGTATTTTGGGCTTCTGGACCCAAAGGGGCGGGGCCTAACGAATTTAAACCCCAAATGCTATTTCAATGGGTTTAGGGGCTTCTAGGCAAAAGGGGCGTGGCCAAAAGTATCTCAACCCTCAGCCATGTCATGGTCTATATTCTGAATGGTATTCTGGGCTTCTGGACCCAAAGGGGCGGGGCCTAACGAATTTAAACCCCCAATGCTATTTCAATGGGTTTAGGGGCTTCTAGGCAAAAGGGGCGTGGCTAAAATAATCTCAACCCTCAGCCAGGTCATGGTCTATACTCTGAATGGTATTCTGGGCTTCTGGACCCAAAGGGGCGGGGCCTAACGAATTTAAACCCCCAATGCTATTTCAATGGGTTTAGGGGCTTCTAGGCAAAGGGGCGTGGCCAAAAGTATCTCAACCCTCAGCCAGGTCATGGTCTATACTCTGAATGGTATTCTGGGCTTCTGGACCCAAAGGGGCGGGGCCTAACGAATTTAAACCCCCAATGCTATTTCAATGGGTTTAGGGGCTTCTAGGCAAAGGGGCGTGGCCAAAAGTATCTCAACCCTCAGCCATGTCATGGTCTATACTCTGAATGGCATTCTGGGCTTCTGGACCCAAAGGGGCGGGGCCTAACGAATTTAAACCCCCAATGCTATTTCAATGTGTTTAGGGGCTTCTAGGCAAAGGGGCGTGGCCAAAATTATCTCAACCCTCAGCCATGTCATGGTCTATACTCTGAATGGCATTCTGGGCTTCTGGACCCAAAGGGGCGGGGCCTAACGAATTTAAACCCCCAATGCTATTTCAATGGGTTTAGGGGCTTCTAGGCAAAGGGGCGTGGCCAAAAGTATCTCAACCCTCAGCCATGTCATGGTCTATACTCTGAATGGTATTCTGGGCTTCTGGACCCAAAGGGGCGGGGCCTAACGAATTTAAACCCCCAATGCTATTTCAATGGGTTTAGGGGCTTCTAGGCAAAAGGGGCGTGGCTAAAATAATCTCAACCCTCAGACAGGTCATGGTCTATACTCTGAATGGTATTCTGGGCTTCTGGACCCAAAGGGGCGGGGCCTAACGAATTTAAACCCCCAATGCTATTTCAGTGGATTTAGGGGCTTCTAGGCAAAGGGGCGTGGCCAAAAGTATCTCAACCCTCAGCCATGTCATGGTCTATACTCTGAATGGTATTCTGGGCTTCTGGACCCAAAGGGGCGTGGCCTAACGAATTTAAACCCCCAATGCTATTTCAATGGGTTTAGGGGTTTCTAGGCAAAAGGGGCGTGGCCAAACGTATCTCAACCCTCAGCCATGTCAAGGTCTATACTCTGAATGGTATTCTGGGCTTCTGTACCCAAAGGGGCGGGGCCTAACGAATTTAAACCCCCAATGCTATTTCAATGGGTTTAGGGGCTTCTAGGCAAAGGGGCGTGGCCAAAAGTATCTCAACCCTCAGCCATGTCATGGTCTATACTCTGAATGGCATTCTGGGCTTCTGGACCCAAAGGGGCGGGGCCTAACGAATTTAAACCCCCAATGCTATTTCAATGGGTTTAGGGGCTTCTAGGCAAAGGGGCGTGGCCAAAAGTATCTCAACCCTCAGCCATGTCATGGTCTATACTCTGAATGGTATTCTGGGCTTCTGGACCCAAAGGGGCGGGGCCTAACGAATTTAAACCCCCAATGCTATTTCAATGGGTTTAGGGGCTTCTAGGCAAAAGGGGCGTGGCCAAAAGTATCTCAACCCTCAGCCATGTCATGGTCTATACTCTGAATGGCATTCTGGGCTTCTGGACCCAAAGGGGCGGGGCCTAACGAATTTAAACCCCCAATGCTATTTCAATGGGTTTAGGGGCTTCTAGGCAAAGGGGCGTGGCCAAACGTATCTCAACCCTCAGCCATGTCATGGTCTATACTCTGAATGGCATTCTGGGCTTCTGGACCCAAAGGGGCGGGGCCTAACGAATTTAAACCCCCAATGCTATTTCAATGGGTTTAGGGGCTTCTAGGCAAAAGGGGCGTGGCCAAAAGTATCTCAACCCTCAGCCATGTCATGGTCTATACTCTGAATGGCATTCTGGGCATCTGGACCCAAAGGGGCGGGGCCTAACGAATTTAAACCCCCAATGCTATTTCAATGGGTTTAGGGGCTTCTAGGCAAAAGGGGCGGGGCCTAACGAATTTAAACCCCCAATGCTATTTCAATGGATTTAGGGGCTTCTAGGCAAAAGGGGTGTGGCCAAAAGTATCTCAACCCTCAGCCATGTCATGGTCTATACTCTGAATGGAATTCTGGGCTTCTGGACCCAAAGGGGCGGGGCCTAACGAATTTAAACCCCCAATGCTATTTCAATGGGTTTAGGGGCTTCTAGGCAAAAGGGGCGTGGCCAAAAGTATCTCAACCCTCAGCCATGTCATGGTGTATACTATGAATGGTATTCTGGGCTTCTAGACCCAAAGGGGCGTGGCCTAACGAATTTAAACCCCCAATGCTATTTCAATGGGTTTAGGGGCTTCTAGGCAAAAGGGGCGTGGCTAAAAGAATCTCAACCCTCAGCCAGGTCATGGTCTATACTCTGAATGGTATTCTGGGCTTCTGGACCCAAAGGGCGGGGCCTAACGAATTTAAACCCCCAATGCTATTTCAATGGGTTTAGGGGCTTCTAGGCAAAGGGGCGTGGCCAAAAGTATCTCAACCCTCAGCCATGTCATGGTCTATACTCTGAATGGCATTCTGGGCTTCTGGACCCAAAGGGGCGGGGCCTAACGAATTTAAACCCCCAATGCTATTTCAATGGGTTTAGGGGCTTCTAGGCAAAGGGGCGTGGCCAAAAGTATCTCAACCCTCAGCCATGTCATGGTCTATACTCTGAATGGCATTCTGGGCTTCTGGACCCAAAGGGGCGGGGCCTAACGAATTTAAACCCCCAATGCTATTTCAATGGGTTTAGGGGCTTCTAGGCAAAAGGGGCGTGGCCAAAAGTATCTCAACCCTCAGCCATGTCATGGTCTATACTATGAATGGTATTCTGGGCTTCTGGACCCAAAGGGGCGGGGCCTAACGAATTTAAACCCCCAATGCTATTTCAATGGGTTTAGGTGCTTCTAGGCAAACGGGGCGTGGCCAAAAGTATCTCACCCCTCAGCCATGTCATGGTCTATACTCTGAATGGCATTCTGGGCTTCTGGACCCAAAGGGGCGGGGCCTAACGAATTTAAACCCCCAATGCTATTTCAATGGGTTTAGGGGCTTATAGGCAAAAGGGGCGTGGCCAAACGTATCTCAACCCTCAGCCATGTCATGGTCTATACTCTGAATGGCATTCTGGGCTTCTGGACCCAAAGGGGCGGGGCCTAACGAATTTAAACCCCCAATGCTATTTCAATGGGTTTAGGGGCTTCTAGGCAAAAGGGGCGTGGCCAAAAGTATCTCAACCCTCAGCCATGTCATGGTCTATACTCTGAATGGCATTCTGGGCTTCTGGACCCAAAGGGGCGGGGCCTAACGAATTTAAACCCCCAATGCTATTTCAATGGGTTTAGGGGCTTCTAGGCAAAAGGGGCGTGGCCAAAAGTATCTCAACCCTCAGCCATGTCATGGTCTATATTCTGAATGGTATTCTGGGCTTCTGGACCCAAAGGGGCGGGGCCTAACGAATTTAAACCCCCAATGCTATTTCAATGGGTTTAGGGGCTTCTAGGCAAAAGGGGCGTGGCCAAACGTATCTCAACCCTCAGCCATGTCATGGTCTATACTCTGAATGGTATTTTGGGCTTCTGGACCCAAAGGGGCGGGGCCTAACGAATTTAAACCCCAAATGCTATTTCAATGGGTTTAGGGGCTTCTAGGCAAAAGGGGCGTGGCCAAAAGTATCTCAACCCTCAGCCATGTCATGGTCTATATTCTGAATGGTATTCTGGGCTTCTGGACCCAAAGGGGCGGGGCCTAACGAATTTAAACCCCCAATGCTATTTCAATGGGTTTAGGGGCTTCTAGGCAAAAGGGGCGTGGCTAAAATAATCTCAACCCTCAGCCAGGTCATGGTCTATACTCTGAATGGTATTCTGGGCTTCTGGACCCAAAGGGGCGGGGCCTAACGAATTTAAACCCCCAATGCTATTTCAATGGGTTTAGGGGCTTCTAGGCAAAGGGGCGTGGCCAAAAGTATCTCAACCCTCAGCCAGGTCATGGTCTATACTCTGAATGGTATTCTGGGCTTCTGGACCCAAAGGGGCGGGGCCTAACGAATTTAAACCCCCAATGCTATTTCAATGGGTTTAGGGGCTTCTAGGCAAAGGGGCGTGGCCAAAAGTATCTCAACCCTCAGCCATGTCATGGTCTATACTCTGAATGGCATTCTGGGCTTCTGGACCCAAAGGGGCGGGGCCTAACGAATTTAAACCCCCAATGCTATTTCAATGTGTTTAGGGGCTTCTAGGCAAAGGGGCGTGGCCAAAATTATCTCAACCCTCAGCCATGTCATGGTCTATACTCTGAATGGCATTCTGGGCTTCTGGACCCAAAGGGGCGGGGCCTAACGAATTTAAACCCCCAATGCTATTTCAATGGGTTTAGGGGCTTCTAGGCAAAGGGGCGTGGCCAAAAGTATCTCAACCCTCAGCCATGTCATGGTCTATACTCTGAATGGTATTCTGGGCTTCTGGACCCAAAGGGGCGGGGCCTAACGAATTTAAACCCCCAATGCTATTTCAATGGGTTTAGGGGCTTCTAGGCAAAAGGGGCGTGGCTAAAATAATCTCAACCCTCAGACAGGTCATGGTCTATACTCTGAATGGTATTCTGGGCTTCTGGACCCAAAGGGGCGGGGCCTAACGAATTTAAACCCCCAATGCTATTTCAGTGGATTTAGGGGCTTCTAGGCAAAGGGGCGTGGCCAAAAGTATCTCAACCCTCAGCCATGTCATGGTCTATACTCTGAATGGTATTCTGGGCTTCTGGACCCAAAGGGGCGTGGCCTAACGAATTTAAACCCCCAATGCTATTTCAATGGGTTTAGGGGTTTCTAGGCAAAAGGGGCGTGGCCAAACGTATCTCAACCCTCAGCCATGTCAAGGTCTATACTCTGAATGGTATTCTGGGCTTCTGTACCCAAAGGGGCGGGGCCTAACGAATTTAAACCCCCAATGCTATTTCAATGGGTTTAGGGGCTTCTAGGCAAAGGGGCGTGGCCAAAAGTATCTCAACCCTCAGCCATGTCATGGTCTATACTCTGAATGGCATTCTGGGCTTCTGGACCCAAAGGGGCGGGGCCTAACGAATTTAAACCCCCAATGCTATTTCAATGGGTTTAGGGGCTTCTAGGCAAAGGGGCGTGGCCAAAAGTATCTCAACCCTCAGCCATGTCATGGTCTATACTCTGAATGGTATTCTGGGCTTCTGGACCCAAAGGGGCGGGGCCTAACGAATTTAAACCCCCAATGCTATTTCAATGGGTTTAGGGGCTTCTAGGCAAAAGGGGCGTGGCTAAAAGAATCTCAACCCTCAGCCAGGTCATGGTCTATACTCTGAATGGTATTCTGGGCTTCTGGACCCAAAGGGGCGGGGCCTAACGAATTTAAACCCCCAATGCTATTTCAATGGGTTTAGGGGCTTCTAGGCAAAGGGGCGTGGCCAAAAGTATCTCAACCCTCAGCCATGTCATGGTCTATACTCTGAATGGCATTCTGGGCTTCTGGACCCAAAGGGGCGGGGCCTAACGAATTTAATCCCACAATGCTATTTCAATGGGTTTAGGGGCTTCTAGGCAAAGGGGCGTGGCCAAAAGTATCTCAACCCTCAGCCATGTCATGGTCTATACTCTGAATGGCATTCTGGGCTTCTGGACCCAAAGGGGCGGGGCCTAACGAATTTAAACCCCCAATGCTATTTCAATGGGTTTAGGGGCTTCTAGGCAAAAGGGGCGTGGCCAAAAGTATCTCAACCCTCAGCCATGTCATGGTGTATACTATGAATGGTATTCTGGGCTTCTGGACCCAAAGGGGCGGGGCCTAACGAATTTAAACCCCCAATGCTATTTCAATGGGTTTAGGGGCTTCTAGGCAAAAGGGGCGTGGCCAAAAGTATCTCAACCCTCAGCCATGTCATGGTCTATACTCTGAATGGCATTCTGGGCTTCTGGACCCAAAGGGGCGGGGCCTAACGAATTTAAACCCCCAATGCTATTTCAATGGGTTTAGGGGCTTCTAGGCAAAAGGGGCGTGGCCAAAAGTATCTCAACCCTCAGCCATGTCATGGTCTATACTCTGAATGGTATTCTGGGCTTCTGGACCCAAAGGGGCGGGGCCTAACGAATTTAAACCCCCAATGCTATTTCAATGGGTTTAGGGGCTTCTAGGCAAAAGGGGCGTGGCTAAAAGAATCTCAACCCTCAGCCAGGTCATGGTCTATACTCTGAATGGTATTCTGGGCTTCTGGACCCAAAGGGGCGGGGCCTAACGAATTTAAACCCCCAATGCTATTTCAATGGGTTTAGGGGCTTCTAGGCAAAAGGGGCGTGGCCAAAAGTATCTCAACCCTCAGCCATGTCATGGTCTATACTCTGAATGGCATTCTGGGCTTCTGGACCCAAAGGGGCGGGGCCTAACGAATTTAATCCCACAATGCTATTTCAATGGGTTTAGGGGCTTCTAGGCAAAGGGGCGTGGCCAAAAGTATCTCAACCCTCAGCCATGTCATGGTCTATACTCTGAATGGCATTCTGGGCTTCTGGACCCAAAGGGGCGGGGCCTAACGAATTTAAACCCCCAATGCTATTTCAATGGGTTTAGGGGCTTCTAGGCAAAAGGGGCGTGGCCAAAAGTATCTCAACCCTCAGCCATGTCATGGTGTATACTATGAATGGTATTCTGGGCTTCTGGACCCAAAGGGGCGGGGCCTAACGAATTTAAACCCCCAATGCTATTTCAATGGGTTTAGGGGCTTCTAGGCAAAAGGGGCGTGGCCAAAAGTATCTCAACCCTCAGCCATGTCATGGTCTATACTCTGAATGGTATTCTGGGCTTCTGGACCCAAAGGGGCGGGGCCTAACGAATTTAAACCCCCAATGCTATTTCAATGGGTTTAGGGGCTTCTAGGCAAAAGGGGCGTGGCTAAAAGAATCTCAACCCTCAGCCAGGTCATGGTCTATACTCTGAATGGTATTCTGGGCTTCTGGACCCAAAGGGGCGGGGCCTAACGAATTTAAACCCCCAATGCTATTTCAATGGGTTTAGGGGCTTCTAGGCAAAGGGGCGTGGCCAAAAGTATCTCAACCCTCAGCCATGTCATGGTGTATACTATGAATGGTATTCTGGGCTTCTGGACCCAAAGGGGCGGGGCCTAACGAATTTAAACCCCCAATGCTATTTCAATGGGTTTAGGGGCTTCTAGGCAAAAGGGGCGTGGCCAAAAGTATCTCAACCCTCAGCCATGTCATGGTCTATACTCTGAATGGCATTCTGGGCTTCTGGACCCAAAGGGGCGGGGCCTAACGAATTTAAACCCCCAATGCTATTTCAATGGGTTTAGGGGCTTATAGGCAAAAGGGGCGTGGCCAAACGTATCTCAACCCTCAGCCATGTCATGGTCTATACTCTGAATGGCATTCTGGGCTTCTGGACCCAAAGGGGCGGGGCCTAACGAATTTAAACCCCCAATGCTATTTCAATGGGTTTAGGTGCTTCTACGCAAAAGGGGCGTGGCCAAAAGTATCTCAACCCTCAGCCATGTCATGGTCTATACTCTGAATGGCATTCTGGGCTTCTGGACTCAAAGGGGCGGGGCCTAACGAATTTAAACCCCCAATGCTATTTCAATGGGTTTAGGGGCTTCTAGGCAAAAGGGGCGTGGCCAAACGTATCTCAACTCTCAGCCATGTCATGGTCTATACTCTGAATGGTATTTTGGGCTTCTGGACCCAAAGGGGCGGGGCCTAACGAATTTAAACCTCCAATGCTATTTCAATGGATTTAGGGGCTTCTAGGCAAAAGGGGCGTGGCCAAAAGTATCTCAACCCTCAGCCATGTCATGGTCTATACTCTGAATGGTATTCTGGGCTTCTGGACCCAAAGGGGCGGGGCCAAACGAATTTAAACCCCCAATGCTTTTTCAATGGGTTTAGGGGCTTCTAGGCAAAGGGGCGTGGCCAAAAGTATCTCAACCCTCAGCCAGGTGATGGTCTATACTCTGAATGGTATTCTGGGCTTCTGGACCCAAAGGGGCGGGGCCTAACGAATTTAAACCCCCAATGCTATTTCAATGGGTTTAGGGGCTTCTAGGCAAAGGGGCGTGGCCAAAAGTATCTCAACCCTCAGCCATGTCATGGTCTATACTCTGAATGGCATTCTGGGCTTCTGGACCCAAAGGGGCGGGGCCTAACGAATTTAAACCCCCAATGCTATTTCAATGGGTTTAGGGGCTTCTAGGCAAAGGGGCGTGACCAAAAGTATCTCAACCCTCAGCCATGTCATGGTCTATACTCTGAATGGCATTCTGGGCTTCTGGACCCAAAGGGGCGGGGCCTAACGAATTTAAACCCCCAATGATATTTCAATGGGTTTAGGGTCTTCTAGGCAAAAGGGGCGTGGCTAAAATAATCTCAACCCTCAGCCAGGTCATGGTCTATACTCTGAATGGTATTCTGGGCTTCTGGACCCAAAGGGGCGGGGCCTAACGAATTTAAACCCCCAATGCTATTTCAATGGGTTTAGGGGCTTCTAGGCAAAAGGGGTGTGGCCAAAAGTATCTCAACCCTCAGCCATGTCATGGTCTATACTATGAATGGTATTCTGGGCTTCTGGACCCAAAGGGGCGGGGCCTAACGAATTTAAACCCCCATTGCTATTTCAATGGGTTTAGGTGCTTCTAGGCAAAAGGGGCGTGGCCAAAAGTATCTCAACCCTCAGCCATGTCATGGTCTATACTATGAATGGTATTCTGGGCTTCTGGACCCAAAGGGGCGGGGCCTAACGAATTTAAACCCCCAATGCTATTTCAATGGGTTTAGGTGCTTCTAGGCAAAAGGGGCGTGGCCAAAAGTATCTCAACCCTCAGCCATGTCATGGTCTATACTCTGAATGGTATTCTGGGCTTCTGGACGCAAAGGGGCGGGCCTAACGAATTTAAACCCCCAATGCTATTTCAATGGGTTTAGGGGCTTCTATGCAAAGGGGCGTGGCCAAAAGTATCTCAACCCTCAGCCATGTCATGGTCTATACTCTGAATGGCATTCTGGGCTTCTGGACCCAAAGGGGCGGGGCCTAACGAATTTAAACCCCCAATGCTATTTCAATAGGTTCAGGGGCTTCTAGGCAAAGGGGCGTGGCCAAAAGTATCTCAACCCTCAGCCATGTCATGGTCTATACTCTGAATGGTATTCTGGGCTTCTGGACCCAAAGGGGCGGGGCCTAACGAATTTAAACCCCCAATGCTATTTCAATGGGTTTAGGGGCTTCTAGGCAAAAGGGGCGTGGCTAAAATAATCTCAACCAGGTCATGTTCTATAATCTGAATGGTATTCTGGGCTTCTGGACCCAAAGGGGCGGGGCCTAACGAATTTAAACCCCCAATGCTATTTCAATGGGTTTAGGGGCTTCTAGGCAAAGGGGCGTGGCCAAAAGAATCTCAACCCTCAGCCATGTCATGGTCTATACTCTGAATGGTATTCTGGGCTTCTGGACCCAAAGGGGCGGGGCCTAACGAATTTAAACCCCCAATGCTATTTCAATGGGTTTAGGGGCTTCTAGGCAAAGGGGCGTGGCCAAAAGTATCTCAACCCTCAGCCATGTCATGGTCTATACTCTGAATGGCATTCTGGGCTTCTGGACCCAAAGGGGCGGGGCCTAACGAATTTAAACCCCCAATGCTATTTCAATGGGTTTAGGGGCTTCTAGGCAAAAGGGGCGTGGCCAAAAGTATCTCAACCCTCAGCCATGTCATGGTCTATACTATGAATGGTATTCTGGGCTTCTGGACCCAAAGGGGCGGGGCCTAACGAATTTAAACCCCCAATGCTATTTCAATGGGTTTAGGGGCTTCTAGGCAAAAGGGGCGTGGCCAAAAGTATCTCAACCCTCAGCCATGTCATGGTCTATACTATGAATGGTATTCTGGGCTTCTGGACGCAAAGGGGCGGGGCCTAACGAATTTAAACCCCAATGCTATTTCAATGGGTTTAGGGGTTTCTAGGCAAAGGGGCGTGGCCAAAAGTATCTCAACCCTCAGCCATGTCATGGTCTATACTCTGAATGGCATTCTGGGCTTCTGGACCCAAAGGGGCGGGGCCTAACGAATTTAAACCCCCAATGCTATTTCAATGGGTTTAGGGGCTTCTAGGCAAAGGGGCGTGGCCAAAAGTATCTCAACCCTCAGCCATGTCATGGTCTATACTCTGAATGGTATTCTGGGCTTCTGGACCCAAAGGGGCGGGGCCTAACGAATTTAAACCCCAAATGCTATTTCAATGGGTTTAGGGGCTTCTAGGCAAAAGGGGCGTGGCTAAAATAATCTCAACCCTCAGCCAGGTCATGGTCTATACTCTGAATGGTATTCTGGGCTTCTGGACCCAAAGGGGCGGGGCCTAACGAATTTAAACCCCCAATGCTATTTCAATGGGTTTAGGGGCTTCTAGGCAAAGGGGCGTGGCTAAAAGTATCTCAACCCTCAGCCATGTCATGGTCTATACTCTGAATGGTATTCTGGGCTTCTGGACCAAAAGGGGCGGGGCCTAACGAATTTAAACCCCCAATGCTTTTTCAATGGGTTTAGGGGCTTCTAGGCAAAAGGGGCGTGGCCAAAAGTATCTCAACCCTCAGCCATGTCATGGTCTATACTCTGAATGGCATTCTGGGCTTCTGGACCCAAAGGGGCGGGGCCTAACGAATTTAAACCCCCAATGCTATTTCAATGGGTTTAGGGGCTTCTAGGCAAAAGGGGCGTGGCCAAAAGAATCTCAACCCTCAGCCAGGTCATGGTCTATACTCTGAATGGTATTCTGGGCTTCTGGACCCAAAGGGGCGGGGCCTAACGAATTTAAACCCCCAATGCTATTTCAATGGGTTTAGGGGCTTCTAGGCAAAAGGGGCGTGGCCAAAAGTATCTCATCCCTCAGCCATGTCATGGTCTATACTCTGAATGGCATTCTGGGCTTCTGGACCCAAAGGGGCGGGGCCTAACGAATTTAAACCCCCAATGCTATTTCAATGGGTTTACTGGCTTCTATGCAAAGGGGCGTGGCCAAAAGTATCTCAACCCTCAGCCATGTCATGGTCTATACTCTGAATGGTATTCTGGGCTTCTGGACCCAAAGGGGCGGGGCCTAACGAATTTAAACCCCCAATGCTATTTCAATGGGTTTAGGGGCTTCTAGGCAAAAGGGGCGTGGCTAAAATAATCTCAACCAGGTCATGTTCTATAATCTGAATGGTATTCTGGGCTTCTGGACCCAAAGGGGCGGGGCCTAACGAATTTAAACCCCCAATGCTATTTCAATGGGTTTAGGGGCTTCTAGGCAAAGGGGCGTGTCCAAAAGTATCTCAACCCTCAGCCATGTCATGGTCTATACTCTGAATGGTATTCTGGGCTTCTGGACCCAAAGGGGCGGGGCCTAACGAATTTAAACCCCCAATGCTATTTCAATGGGTTTAGGGGCTTCTAGGCAAAGGGGCGTGGCCAAAAGTATCTCAACCCTCAGCCATGTCATGGTCTATACTCTGAATGGCATTCTGGGCTTCTGGACCCAAAGGGGCGGGGCCTAACGAATTTAAACCCCCAATGCTATTTCAATGGGTTTAGGGGCTTCTAGGCAAAAGGGGCGTGGCCAAAAGTATCTCAACCCTCAGCCATGTCATGGTCTATACTATGAATGGTATTCTGGGCTTCTGGACCCAAAGGGGCGGGGCCTAACGAATTTAAACCCCCAATGCTATTTCAATGGGTTTAGGTGCTTCTAGGCAAAAGGGGCGTGGCCAAAAGTATCTCAACCCTCAGCCATGTCATGGTCTATACTCTGAATGGTATTCTGGGCTTCTGGACGCAAAGGGGCGGGGCCTAACGAATTTAAACCCCCAATGCTATTTCAATGGGTTTAGGGGTTTCTAGGCAAAGGGGCGTGGCCAAAAGTATCTCAACCCTCAGCCATGTCATGGTCTATACTCTGAATGGCATTCTGGGCTTCTGGACCCAAAGGGGCGGGGCCTAACGAATTTAAACCCCCAATGCTATTTCAATGGGTTTAGGGGCTTCTAGGCAAAGGGGCGTGGCCAAAAGTATCTCAACCCTCAGCCATGTCATGGTCTATACTCTGAATGGTATTCTGGGCTTCTGGACCCAAAGGGGCGGGGCCTAACGAATTTAAACCCCCAATGCTATTTCAATGGGTTTAGGGGTTTCTAGGCAAAGGGGCGTGGCCAAAAGTATCTCAACCCTCAGCCATGTCATGGTCTATACTCTGAATGGCATTCTGGGCTTCTGGACCCAAAGGGGCGGGGCCTAACGAATTTAAACCCCCAATGCTATTTCAATGGGTTTAGGGGCTTCTAGGCAAAGGGGCGTGGCCAAAAGTATCTCAACCCTCAGCCATGTCATGGTCTATACTCTGAATGGCATTCTGGGCTTCTGGACCCAAAGGGGCGGGGCCTAACGAATTTAAACCCCAAATGCTATTTCAATGGGTTTAGGGGCTTCTAGGCAAAAGGGGCGTGGCTAAAATAATCTCAACCCTCAGCCAGGTCATGGTCTATACTCTGAATGGTATTCTGGGCTTCTGGACCCAAAGGGGCGGGGCCTAACGAATTTAAACCCCCAATGCTATTTCAATGGGTTTATGGGCTTCTAGGCAAAGGGGCGTGGCTAAAAGTATCTCAACCCTCAGCCATGTCATGGTCTATACTCTGAATGGTATTCTGGGCTTCTGGACCCAAAGGGGCGGGGCCTAACGAATTTAAACCCCCAATGCTTTTTCAATGGGTTTAGGGGCTTCTAGGCAAAAGGGGCGTGGCCAAAAGTATCTCAACCCTCAGCCATGTCATGGTCTATACTCTGAATGGCATTCTGGGCTTCTGGACCCAAAGGGGCGGGGCCTAACGAATTTAAACCCCCAATGCTATTTCAATGGGTTTAGGGGCTTCTATGCAAAGGGGCGTGGCCAAAAGAATCTCAACCCTCAGCCAGGTCATGGTCTATACTCTGAATGGTATTCTGGGCTTCTGGACCCAAAGGGGCGGGGCCTAACGAATTTAAACCCCCAATGCTATTTCAATGGGTTTAGGGGCTTCTAGGCAAAAGGGGCGTGGCCAAAAGTATCTCATCCCTCAGCCATGTCATGGTCTATACTCTGAATGGCATTCTGGGCTTCTGGACCCAAAGGGGCGGGGCCTAACGAATTTAAACCCCCAATGCTATTTCAATGGGTTTACTGGCTTCTATGCAAAGGGGCGTGGCCAAAAGTATCTCAACCCTCAGCCATGTCATGGTCTATACTCTGAATGGTATTCTGGGCTTCTGGACCCAAAGGGGCGGGGCCTAACGAATTTAAACCCCCAATGCTATTTCAATGGGTTTAGGGGCTTCTAGGCAAAAGGGGCGTGGCTAAAATAATCTCAACCAGGTCATGTTCTATAATCTGAATGGTATTCTGGGCTTCTGGACCCAAAGGGGCGGGGCCTAACGAATTTAAACCCCCAATGCTATTTCAATGGGTTTAGGGGCTTCTAGGCAAAGGGGCGTGTCCAAAAGTATCTCAACCCTCAGCCATGTCATGGTCTATACTCTGAATGGTATTCTGGGCTTCTGGACCCAAAGGGGCGGGGCCTAACGAATTTAAACCCCCAATGCTATTTCAATGGGTTTAGGGGCTTCTAGGCAAAGGGGCGTGGCCAAAAGTATCTCAACCCTCAGCCATGTCATGGTCTATACTCTGAATGGCATTCTGGGCTTCTGGACCCAAAGGGGCGGGGCCTAACGAATTTAAACCCCCAATGCTATTTCAATGGGTTTAGGGGCTTCTAGGCAAAAGGGGCGTGGCCAAAAGTATCTCAACCCTCAGCCATGTCATGGTCTATACTATGAATGGTATTCTGGGCTTCTGGACCCAAAGGGGCGGGGCCTAACGAATTTAAACCCCCAATGCTATTTCAATGGGTTTAGGTGCTTCTAGGCAAAAGGGGCGTGGCCAAAAGTATCTCAACCCTCAGCCATGTCATGGTCTATACTCTGAATGGTATTCTGGGCTTCTGGACGCAAAGGGGCGGGGCCTAACGAATTTAAACCCCCAATGCTATTTCAATGGGTTTAGGGGTTTCTAGGCAAAGGGGCGTGGCCAAAAGTATCTCAACCCTCAGCCATGTCATGGTCTATACTCTGAATGGCATTCTGGGCTTCTGGACCCAAAGGGGCGGGGCCTAACGAATTTAAACCCCCAATGCTATTTCAATGGGTTTAGGGGCTTCTAGGCAAAGGGGCGTGGCCAAAAGTATCTCAACCCTCAGCCATGTCATGGTCTATACTCTGAATGGTATTCTGGGCTTCTGGACCCAAAGGGGCGGGGCCTAACGAATTTAAACCCCCAATGCTATTTCAATGGGTTTAGGGGTTTCTAGGCAAAGGGGCGTGGCCAAAAGTATCTCAACCCTCAGCCATGTCATGGTCTATACTCTGAATGGCATTCTGGGCTTCTGGACCCAAAGGGGCGGGGCCTAACGAATTTAAACCCCCAATGCTATTTCAATGGGTTTAGGGGCTTCTAGGCAAAGGGGCGTGGCCAAAAGTATCTCAACCCTCAGCCATGTCATGGTCTATACTCTGAATGGCATTCTGGGCTTCTGGACCCAAAGGGGCGGGGCCTAACGAATTTAAACCCCAAATGCTATTTCAATGGGTTTAGGGGCTTCTAGGCAAAAGGGGCGTGGCTAAAATAATCTCAACCCTCAGCCAGGTCATGGTCTATACTCTGAATGGTATTCTGGGCTTCTGGACCCAAAGGGGCGGGGCCTAACGAATTTAAACCCCCAATGCTATTTCAATGGGTTTATGGGCTTCTAGGCAAAGGGGCGTGGCTAAAAGTATCTCAACCCTCAGCCATGTCATGGTCTATACTCTGAATGGTATTCTGGGCTTCTGGACCCAAAGGGGCGGGGCCTAACGAATTTAAACCCCCAATGCTTTTTCAATGGGTTTAGGGGCTTCTAGGCAAAAGGGGCGTGGCCAAAAGTATCTCAACCCTCAGCCATGTCATGGTCTATACTCTGAATGGCATTCTGGGCTTCTGGACCCAAAGGGGCGGGGCCTAACGAATTTAAACCCCCAATGCTATTTCAATGGGTTTAGGGGCTTCTATGCAAAGGGGCGTGGCCAAAAGAATCTCAACCCTCAGCCAGGTCATGGTCTATACTCTGAATGGTATTCTGGGCTTCTGGACCCAAAGGGGCGGGGCCTAACGAATTTAAACCCCCAATGCTATTTCAATGGGTTTAGGGGCTTCTAGGCAAAAGGGGCGTGGCCAAAAGTATCTCATCCCTCAGCCATGTCATGGTCTATACTCTGAATGGCATTCTGGGCTTCTGGACCCAAAGGGGCTGGGCCTAACGAATTTAAACCCCCAATGCTATTTCAATGGGTTTAGGGGCTTCTATGCAAAGGGGCGTGGCCAAAAGTATCTCAACCCTCAGCCATGTCATGGTCTATACTCTGAATGGTATTCTGGGCTTCTGGACCCAAAGGGGCGGGGCCTAACGAATTTAAACCCCCAATGCTATTTCAATGGGTTTAGGGGCTTCTAGGCAAAAGGGGCGTGGCTAAAATAATCTCAACCAGGTCATGTTCTATAATCTGAATGGTATTCTGGGCTTCTGGACCCAAAGGGGCGGGGCCTAACGAATTTAAACCCCCAATGCTATTTCAATGGGTTTAGGGGCTTCTAGGCAAAGGGGCGTGGCTAAAAGTATCTCAACCCTCAGCCATGTCATGGTCTATACTCTGAATGGTATTCTGGGCTTCTGGACCCAAAGGGGCGGGGCCTAACGAATTTAAACCCCCAATGCTTTTTCAATGGGTTTAGGGGCTTCTAGGCAAAAGGGGCGTGGCCAAAAGTATCTCAACCCTCAGCCATGTCATGGTCTATACTCTGAATGGCATTCTGGGCTTCTGGACCCAAAGGGGCGGGGCCTAACGAATTTAAACCCCCAATGCTATTTCAATGGGTTTAGGGGCTTCTAGGCAAAGGGGCGTTTCCAAAAGTATCTCAACCCTCAGCCATGTCATGGTCTATACTCTGAATGGCATTCTGGGCTTCTGGACCAAAAGGGGCGGGTCCTAACGAATTTAAACCCCCAATGCTATTTCAATGGATTTAGGGGCTTCTAGGCAAAGGGACGTGGCCAAAAGTATCTCAACCCTCAGCCATGTCATGGTCTATACTCTGAATGGCATTCTGGGCTTCTGGACCCAAAGGGGCGGGGCCTAACGAATTTAAACCCCCAATGCTATTTCAATGGGTTTAGGGGCTTCTAGGCAAAAGGGGCGTGGCAAAACGTATCTCAACTGTCAGCCATGTCATGGTCTATACTCTGAATGGTATTTTGGGCTTCTGGACCCAAAGGGGCGGGGCCTAACGAATTTAAACCCCCAATGCTATTTCAATGGGTTTAGGGGCTTCTAGGCAAAAGGGGCGTGGCCAAAAGTATCTCAACCCTCAGCCATGTCATGGTCTATATTCTGAATGGTATTCTGGGCTTCTGGACCCAAAGGGGCGGGGCCTAACGAATTCAAACCCCCAATGCTATTTCAATGGGTTTAGGGGCTTCTAGGCAAAAGGGGCGTGGCTAAAATAATCTCAACCCTCAGCCAGGTCATGGTCTATACTCTGAATGGTATTCTGGGCTTCTGGACCCAAAGGGGCGGGGCCTAACGAATTTAAACCCCCAATGCTATTTCAATGGGTTTAGGGGCTTCTAGGCAAAGGGGCGTGGCCAAAAGTATCTCAACCCTCAGCCAGGCCATGGTCTATACTCTGAATGGTATTCTGGGCTTCTGGACCCAAAGGGGCGGGGCCTAACGAATTTAAACCCCCAATGCTATTTCAATGGGTTTAGGGGCTTCTAGGCAAAGGGGCGTGGCCAAAAGTATCTCAACCCTCAGCCATGTCATGGTCTATACTCTGAATGGCATTCTGGGCTTCTGGACCCAAAGGGGCGGGGCCTAACGAATTTAAACCCCCAATGCTATTTCAATGGGTTTAGGGGCTTCTAGGCAAAGGGGCGTGGCCAAAAGTATCTCAAACCTCAGCCATGTCATGGTCTATACTCTGAATGGCATTCTGGGCTTCTGTACCCAAAGGGGCGGGGCCTAACGAATTTAAACCCCCAATGCTATTTCAATGGGTTTAGGGGCTTCTAGGCAAAGGGGCGTGGCCAAAAGTATCTCAACCCTCAGCCATGTCATGGTCTATACTCTGAATGGTATTCTGGGCTTCTGGACCCAAAGGGGCGGGGCCTAACGAATTTAAACCCCCAATGCTATTTCAATGGGTTTAGGGGCTTCTAGGCAAAAGGGGCGTGGCTAAAATAATCTCAACCCTCAGCCATGTCATGGTCTATACTCTGAATGGCATTCTGGGCTTCTGGACCCAAAGGGGCGGGGCCTAACGAATTTAAACCCCCAATGCTATTTCAATGGGTTTAGGGGCTTCTAGGCAAAGGGGCGTGGCCAAAAGTATCTCAACCCTCAGCCATGTCATGCTCTATACTCTGAATGGCATTCTGGGCTTCTGGACCCAAAGGGGCGGGGCCTAACGAATTTAAACCCCCAATGCTATTTCAATGGGTTTAGGGGCTTCTAGGCAAAGGGGCGTGGCCAAAAGTATCTCAACCCTCAGCCATGTCATGGTCTATACTCTGAATGGTATTCTGGGCTTCTGGACCCAAAGGGGCGGGGCCTAACGAATTTAAACCCCCAATGCTATTTCAATGGGTTTAGGGGCTTCTAGGAAAAAGGGGCGTGGCTAAAATAATCTCAACCCTCAGCCAGGTCATGGTCTATACTCTGAATGGTATTCTGGGCTTCTGGACCCAAAGGGGCGGGGCCTAACGAATTTAAACCCCCAATGCTATTTCAATGGATTTAGGGGCTTCTAGGCAAAGGGGCGTGGCCAAAAGTATCTCAACCCTCAGCCATGTCATGGTCTATACTCTGAATGGTGTTCTGGGCTTCTGGACCCAAAGGGGCGTGGCCTAACGAATTTAAACCCCCAATGCTATTTCAATGGGTTTAGGGGTTTCTAGGCAAAAGGGGCGTGGCCAAACGTATCTCAACCCTCAGCCATGTCAAGGTCTATACTCTGAATGGTATTCTGGGCTTCTGGACCCAAAGGGGCGGGGCCTAACGAATTTAAACCCCCAATGCTATTTCAATGGGTTTAGGGGCTTCTAGGCAAAAGGGGCGTGGCCAAAAGAATCTCAACCCTCAGCCAGGTCATGGTCTATACTCTGAATGGTATTCTGGGCTTCTGGACCCAAAGGAGCGGGGCCTAACGAATTTAAACCCCCAATGCTATTTCAATGGGTTTTGGGGCTTCTAGGCAAAAGGGGCGTGGCCAAAAGTATCTCATCCCTCAGCCATGTCATGGTCTATACTCTGAATGGCATTCTGGGCTTCTGGACCCAAAGGGGCGGGGCCTAACGAATTTAAACCCCCAATGCTATTTCAATGGGTTTAGGGGCTTCTATGCAAAGGGGCGTGGCCAAAAGTATCTCAACCCTCAGCCATGTCATGGTCTATACTCTGAATGGTATTCTGGGCTTCTGGGCCCAAAGGGGCGGGGCCTAACGAATTTAAACCCCCAATGCTATTTCAATGGGTTTAGGGGCTTCTAGGCAAAAGGGGCGTGGCTAAAATAATCTCAACCAGGTCATGTTCTATAATCTGAATGGTATTCTGGGCTTCTGGACCCAAAGGGGCGGGGCCTAACGAATTTAAACCCCCAATGCTATTTCAATGGGTTTAGGGGCTTCTAGGCAAAGGGGCGTGGCCAAAAGTATCTCAACCCTCAGCCATGTCATGGTCTATACTCTGAATGGTATTCTGGGCTTCTGGACCCAAAGGGGCGGGGCCTAGCGAATTTAAACCCCCAATGCTATTTCAATGGGTTTAGGGGCTTCTAGGCAAAGGGGCGTGGCCAAAAGTATCTCAACCCTCAGCCATGTCATGGTCTATACTCTGAATGGCATTCTGGGCTTCTGGACCCAAAGGGGCGGGGCCTAACGAATTTAAACCCCCAATGCTATTTCAATGGGTTTAGGGGCTTCTAGGCAAAAGGGGCGTGGCCAAAAGTATCTCAACCCTCAGCCATGTCATGGTCTATACTATGAATGGTATTCTGGGCTTCTGGACCCAAAGGGGCGGGGACTAACGAATTTAAACCCCCAATGCTATTTCAATGGGTTTAGGGGCTTCTAGGCAAAGGGGCGTGGCCAAAAGTATCTCAACCCTCAGCCATGTCATGGTCTATACTCTGAATGGTATTCTGGGCTTCTGGACCCAAAGGGGCGGGGCCTAACGAATTTAAACCCCCAATGCTATTTCAATGGGTTTAGGGGCTTCTAGGAAAAAGGGGCGTGGCTAAAATAATCTCAACCCTCAGCCAGGTCATGGTCTATACTCTGAATGGTATTCTGGGCTTCTGGACCCAAAGGGGCGGGGCCTAACGAATTTAAACCCCCAATGCTATTTCAATGGATTTAGGGGCTTCTAGGCAAAGGGGCGTGGCCAAAAGTATCTCAACCCTCAGCCATGTCATGGTCTATACTCTGAATGGTGTTCTGGGCTTCTGGACCCAAAGGGGCGTGGCCTAACGAATTTAAACCCCCAATGCTATTTCAATGGGTTTAGGGGTTTCTAGGCAAAAGGGGCGTGGCCAAACGTATCTCAACCCTCAGCCATGTCAAGGTCTATACTCTGAATGGTATTCTGGGCTTCTGGACCCAAAGGGGCGGGGCCTAACGAATTTAAACCCCCAATGCTATTTCAATGGGTTTAGGGGCTTCTAGGCAAAAGGGGCGTGGCCAAAAGAATCTCAACCCTCAGCCAGGTCATGGTCTATACTCTGAATGGTATTCTGGGCTTCTGGACCCAAAGGAGCGGGGCCTAACGAATTTAAACCCCCAATGCTATTTCAATGGGTTTTGGGGCTTCTAGGCAAAAGGGGCGTGGCCAAAAGTATCTCATCCCTCAGCCATGTCATGGTCTATACTCTGAATGGCATTCTGGGCTTCTGGACCCAAAGGGGCGGGGCCTAACGAATTTAAACCCCCAATGCTATTTCAATGGGTTTAGGGGCTTCTATGCAAAGGGGCGTGGCCAAAAGTATCTCAACCCTCAGCCATGTCATGGTCTATACTCTGAATGGTATTCTGGGCTTCTGGGCCCAAAGGGGCGGGGCCTAACGAATTTAAACCCCCAATGCTATTTCAATGGGTTTAGGGGCTTCTAGGCAAAAGGGGCGTGGCTAAAATAATCTCAACCAGGTCATGTTCTATAATCTGAATGGTATTCTGGGCTTCTGGACCCAAAGGGGCGGGGCCTAACGAATTTAAACCCCCAATGCTATTTCAATGGGTTTAGGGGCTTCTAGGCAAAGGGGCGTGGCCAAAAGTATCTCAACCCTCAGCCATGTCATGGTCTATACTCTGAATGGTATTCTGGGCTTCTGGACCCAAAGGGGCGGGGCCTAACGAATTTAAACCCCCAATGCTATTTCAATGGGTTTAGGGGCTTCTAGGCAAAGGGGCGTGGCCAAAAGTATCTCAACCCTCAGCCATGTCATGGTCTATACTCTGAATGGCATTCTGGGCTTCTGGACCCAAAGGGGCGGGGCCTAACGAATTTAAACCCCCAATGCTATTTCAATGGGTTTAGGGGCTTCTAGGCAAAAGGGGCGTGGCCAAAAGTATTTTATCCCTCAGCCATGTCATGGTCTATATTCTGAATGGCATTCTGGGCTTCTGGACCCAAAGGGGCGGGGCCTAACGAATTTAAACCCCCAATGCTATTTCAATGGGTTTAGGGGCTTCTATGCAAAGGGGCGTGGCCAAAAGTATCTCAACCCTCAGCCATGTCATGGTCTATACTCTGAATGGTATTCTGGGCTTCTGGACCCAAAGGGGCGGGGCCTAACGAATTTAAACCCCCAATGCTATTTCAATGGGTTTAGGGGCTTCTAGGCAAAAGGGGCGTGGCTAAAATAATCTCAACCAGGTCATGTTCTATAATCTGAATGGTATTCTGGGCTTCTGGACCCAAAGGGGCGGGGCCTAACGAATTTAAACCCCCAATGCTATTTCAATGGGTTTAGGGGCTTCTAGGCAAAAGGGGCGTGGCCAAAAGTATCTCAACCCTCAGCCATGTCATGGTCTATACTCTGAATGGTATTCTGGGCTTCTGGACGCAAAGGGGCGGGGCCTAACGAATTTAAACCCCCAATGCTATTTCAATGGGTTTAGGGGTTTCTAGGCAAAGGGGCGTGGCCAAAAGTATCTCAACCCTCAGCCATGTCATGGTCTATACTCTGAATGGCATTCTGGGCTTCTGGACCCAAAGGGGCGGGGCCTAACGAATTTAAACCCCCAATGCTATTTCAATGGGTTTAGGGTCTTCTAGGCAAAGGGGCGTGGCCAAAAGTATCTCAACCCTCAGCCATGTCATGGTCTATACTCTGAATGGTATTCTGGGCTTCTGGACCCAAAGGGGCGGGGCCTAACGAATTTAAACCCCAAATGCTATTTCAATGGGTTTAGGGGCTTCTAGGCAAAAGGGGCGTGGCTAAAATAATCTCAACCCTCAGCCAGGTCATGGTCTATACTCTGAATGGTATTCTGGGCTTCTGGACCCAAAGGGGCGGGGCCTAACGAATTTAAACCCCCAATGCTATTTCAATGGGTTTAGGGGCTTCTAGGCAAAGGGGCGTGGCTTAAAGTATCTCAACCCTCAGCCATGTCATGGTCTATACTCTGAATGGTATTCTGGGCTTCTGGACCCAAAGGGGCGGGGCCTAACGAATTTAAACCCCCAATGCTTTTTCAATGGGTTTAGGGGCTTCTAGGCAAAAGGGGCGTGGCCAAAAGTATCTCAACCCTCAGCCATGTCATGGTCTATACTCTGAATGGCATTCTGGGCTTCTGGACCCAAAGGGGCGGGGCCTAACGAATTTAAACCCCCAATGCTATTTCAATGGGTTTAGGGGCTTCTAGGCAAAGGGACGTGGCCAAAAGTATCTCAACCCTCAGCCATGTCATGGTCTATACTCTGAATGGCATTCTGGGCTTCTGGACCCAAAGGGGCGGGGCCTAACGAATTTAAACCCCCAATGCTATTTCAATGGGTTTAGGGGCTTCTAGGCAAAAGGGGCGTGGCAAAACGTATCTCAACTGTCAGCCATGTCATGGTCTATACTCTGAATGGTATTTTGGGCTTCTGGACCCAAAGGGGCGGGGCCTAACGAATTTAAACCCCCAATGCTATTTCAATGGGTTTAGGGGCTTCTAGGCAAAAGGGGCGTGGCCAAAAGTATCTCAACCCTCAGCCATGTCATGGTCTATATTCTGAATGGTATTCTGGGCTTCTGGACCCAAAAGGGGCGGGGCCTAACGAATTTAAACCCCCAATGCTATTTCAATGGGTTTAGGGGCTTCTAGGCAAAAGGGGCGTGGCTAAAATAATCTCAACCCTCAGCCAGGTCATGGTCTATACTCTGAATGGTATTCTGGGCTTCTGGACCCAAAGGGGCGGGGCCTAACGAATTTAAACCCCCAATGCTATTTCAATGGGTTTAGGGGCTTCTAGGCAAAGGGGCGTGGCCAAAAGTATCTCAACCCTCAGCCAGGTCATGGTCTATACTCTGAATGGTATTCTGGGCTTCTGGACCCAAAGGGGCGGGGCCTAACGAATTTAAACCCCCAATGCTATTTCAATGGGTTTAGGGGCTTCTAGGCAAAGGGGCGTGGCCAAAAGTATCTCAACCCTCAGCCAGGTCATGGTCTATACTCTGAATGGCATTCTGGGCTTCTGGACCCAAAGGGGCGGGCCTAACGAATTTAAACCCCCAATGCTATTTCAATGGGTTTAGGGGCTTCTAGGCAAAGGGGCGTGGCCAAAAGTATCTCAAACCTCAGCCATGTCATGGTCTATACTCTGAATGGCATTCTGGGCTTCTGGACCCAAAGGGGCGGGGCCTAACGAATTTAAACCCCCAATGCTATTTCAATGGGTTTAGGGGCTTCTAGGCAAAGGGGCGTGGCAAAAAGTATCTCAACCCTCAGCCATGTCATGGTCTATACTCTGAATGGCATTCTGGGCTTCTGGACCCAAAGGGGCGGGGCCTAACGAATTTAAACCCCCAATGCTATTTCAATGGGTTTAGGGGCTTCTAGGCAAAGGGGCGTGGCCAAAAGTATCTCAACCCTCAGCCATGTCATGGTCTATACTCTGAATGGTATTCTGGGCTTCTGGACCCAAAGGGGCGGGGCCTAACGAATTTAAACCCCCAATGCTATTTCAATGGGTTTAGGGGCTTCTAGGCAAAAGGGGCGTGGCTAAAATAATCTCAACCCTCAGCCAGGTCATGGTCTATACTCTGAATGGTATTCTGGGCTTCTGGACCCAAAGGGGCGGGGCCTAACGAATTTAAACCCCCAATGCTATTTCAATGGGTTTAGGGGCTTCTATGCAAAGGGGCGTGGCCAAAAGTATCTCAACCCTCAGCCATGTCATGGTCTATACTCTGAATGGTATTCTGGGCTTCTGGGCTCAAAGGGGCGGGGCCTAACGAATTTAAACCCCCAATGCTATTTCAATGGGTTTAGGGGCTTCTAGGCAAAAGGGGCGTGGCTAAAATAATCTCAACCAGGTCATGTTCTAGAATCTGAATGGTATTCTGGGCTTCTGGACCCAAAGGGGCGGGGCCTAACGAATTTAAACCCCCAATGCTATTTCAATGGGTTTAGGGGCTTCTAGGCAAAGGGGCGTGGCCAAAAGTATCTCAACCCTCAGCCATGTCATGGTCTATACTCTGAATGGTATTCTGGGCTTCTGGGCTCAAAGGGGCGGGGCCTAACGAATTTAAACCCCCAATGCTATTTCAATGGGTTTAGGGGCTTCTAGGCAAAAGGGGCGTGGCTAAAATAATCTCAACCAGGTCATGTTCTAGAATCTGAATGGTATTCTGGGCTTCTGGACCCAAAGGGGCGGGGCCTAACGAATTTAAACCCCCAATGCTATTTCAATGGGTTTAGGGGCTTCTAGGCAAAGGGGCGTGGCCAAAAGTATCTCAACCCTCAGCCATGTCATGGTCTATACTCTGAATGGTATTCTGGGCTTCTGGACCCAAAGGGGCGGGGCCTAACGAATTTAAACCCCCAATGCTATTTCAATGGGTTTAGGGGCTTCTAGGCAAAGGGGCGTGGCTAAAATAATCTCAACCCTCAGCCAGGTCATGGTCTATACTCTGAATGGTATTCTGGGCTTCTGGACCCAAAGGGGCGGGGCCTAACGAATTTAAACCCCCAATGCTATTTCAATGGGTTTAGGGGCTTCTAGGCAAAGGGGCGTGGCTAAAAGTATCTCAACCCTCAGCCATGTCATGGTCTATACTCTGAATGGTATTCTGGGCTTCTGGACCCAAAGGGGCGGGGCCTAACGAATTTAAACCCCCAATGCTTTTTCAATGGGTTTAGGGGCTTCTAGGCAAAAGGGGCGTGGCCAAAAGTATCTCAACCCTCAGCCATGTCATGGTCTATACTCTGAATGGCATTCTGGGCTTCTGGACCCAAAGGGGCGGGGCCTAACGAATTTAAACCCCCAATGCTATTTCAATGGGTTTAGGGGCTTCTAGGCAAAGGGGCGTTTCCAAAAGTATCTCAACCCTCAGCCATGTCATGGTCTATACTCTGAATAGCATTCTGGGCTTCTGGACCAAAAGGGGCGGGTCCTAACGAATTTAAACCCCCAATGCTATTTCAATGGATTTAGGGGCTTCTAGGCAAAGGGACGTGGCCAAAAGTATCTCAACCCTCAGCCATGTCATGGTCTATACTCTGAATGGCATTCTGGGCTTCTGGACCCAAAGGGGCGGGGCCTAACGAATTTAAACCCCCAATGCTATTTCAATGGGTTTAGGGGCTTCTAGGCAAAAGGGGCGTGGCAAAACGTATCTCAACTGTCAGCCATGTCATGGTCTATACTCTGAATGGTATTTTGGGCTTCTGGACCCAAAGGGGCGGGGCCTAACGAATTTAAACCCCCAATGCTATTTCAATGGGTTTAGGGGCTTCTAGGCAAAAGGGGCGTGGCCAAAAGTATCTCAACCCTCAGCCATGTCATGGTCTATATTCTGAATGGTATTCTGGGCTTCTGGACCCAAAGGGGCGGGGCCTAACGAATTCAAACCCCCAATGCTATTTCAATGGGTTTAGGGGCTTCTAGGCAAAAGGGGCGTGGCTAAAATAATCTCAACCCTCAGCCAGGTCATGGTCTATACTCTGAATGGTATTCTGGGCTTCTGGACCCAAAGGGGCGGGGCCTAACGAATTTAAACCCCCAATGCTATTTCAATGGGTTTAGGGGCTTCTAGGCAAAGGGGCGTGGCCAAAAGTATCTCAACCCTCAGCCAGGTCATGGTCTATACTCTGAATGGTATTCTGGGCTTCTGGACCCAAAGGGGCGGGGCCTAACGAATTTAAACCCCCAATGCTATTTCAATGGGTTTAGGGGCTTCTAGGCAAAGGGGCGTGGCCAAAAGTATCTCAAACCTCAGCCATGTCATGGTCTATACTCTGAATGGCATTCTGGGCTTCTGGACCCAAAGGGGCGGGGCCTAACGAATTTAAACCCCCAATGCTATTTCAATGGGTTTAGGGGCTTCTAGGCAAAGGGGCGTGGCCAAAAGTATCTCAACCCTCAGCCATGTCATGGTCTATACTCTGAATGGTATTCTGGGCTTCTGGACCCAAAGGGGCGGGGCCTAACGAATTTAAACCCCCAATGCTATTTCAATGGGTTTAGGGGCTTCTAGGCAAAAGGGGCGTGGCTAAAATAATCTCAACCCTCAGCCATGTCATGGTCTATACTCTGAATGGCATTCTGGGCTTCTGGACCCAAAGGGGCGGGGCCTAACGAATTTAAACCCCCAATGCTATTTCAATGGGTTTAGGGGCTTCTAGGCAAAGGGGCGTTTCCAAAAGTATCTCAACCCTCAGCCATGTCATGGTCTATACTCTGAATAGCATTCTGGGCTTCTGGACCAAAAGGGGCGGGTCCTAACGAATTTAAACCCCCAATGCTATTTCAATGGATTTAGGGGCTTCTAGGCAAAGGGACGTGGCCAAAAGTATCTCAACCCTCAGCCATGTCATGGTCTATACTCTGAATGGCATTCTGGGCTTCTGGACCCAAAGGGGCGGGGCCTAACGAATTTAAACCCCCAATGCTATTTCAATGGGTTTAGGGGCTTCTAGGCAAAAGGGGCGTGGCAAAACGTATCTCAACTGTCAGCCATGTCATGGTCTATACTCTGAATGGTATTTTGGGCTTCTGGACCCAAAGGGGCGGGGCCTAACGAATTTAAACCCCCAATGCTATTTCAATGGGTTTAGGGGCTTCTAGGCAAAAGGGGCGTGGCCAAAAGTATCTCAACCCTCAGCCATGTCATGGTCTATATTCTGAATGGTATTCTGGGCTTCTGGACCCAAAGGGGCGGGGCCTAACGAATTCAAACCCCCAATGCTATTTCAATGGGTTTAGGGGCTTCTAGGCAAAAGGGGCGTGGCTAAAATAATCTCAACCCTCAGCCAGGTCATGGTCTATACTCTGAATGGTATTCTGGGCTTCTGGACCCAAAGGGGCGGGGCCTAACGAATTTAAACCCCCAATGCTATTTCAATGGGTTTAGGGGCTTCTAGGCAAAGGGGCGTGGCCAAAAGTATCTCAACCCTCAGCCAGGTCATGGTCTATACTCTGAATGGTATTCTGGGCTTCTGGACCCAAAGGGGCGGGGCCTAACGAATTTAAACCCCCAATGCTATTTCAATGGGTTTAGGGGCTTCTAGGCAAAGGGGCGTGGCCAAAAGTATCTCAAACCTCAGCCATGTCATGGTCTATACTCTGAATGGCATTCTGGGCTTCTGGACCCAAAGGGGCGGGGCCTAACGAATTTAAACCCCCAATGCTATTTCAATGGGTTTAGGGGCTTCTAGGCAAAAGGGGCGTGGCCAAAAGTATCTCAACCCTCAGCCATGTCATGGTCTATATTCTGAATGGTATTCTGGGCTTCTGGACCCAAAGGGGCGGGGCCTAACGAATTCAAACCCCCAATGCTATTTCAATGGGTTTAGGGGCTTCTAGGCAAAAGGGGCGTGGCTAAAATAATCTCAACCCTCAGCCAGGTCATGGTCTATACTCTGAATGGTATTCTGGGCTTCTGGACCCAAAGGGGCGGGGCCTAACGAATTTAAACCCCCAATGCTATTTCAATGGGTTTAGGGGCTTCTAGGCAAAGGGGCGTGGCCAAAAGTATCTCAACCCTCAGCCAGGTCATGGTCTATACTCTGAATGGTATTCTGGGCTTCTGGACCCAAAGGGGCGGGGCCTAACGAATTTAAACCCCCAATGCTATTTCAATGGGTTTAGGGGCTTCTAGGCAAAGGGGCGTGGCCAAAAGTATCTCAAACCTCAGCCATGTCATGGTCTATACTCTGAATGGCATTCTGGGCTTCTGGACCCAAAGGGGCGGGGCCTAACGAATTTAAACCCCCAATGCTATTTCAATGGGTTTAGGGGCTTCTAGGCAAAGGGGCGTGGCCAAAAGTATCTCAACCCTCAGCCATGTCATGGTCTATACTCTGAATGGTATTCTGGGCTTCTGGACCCAAAGGGGCGGGGCCTAACGAATTTAAACCCCCAATGCTATTTCAATGGGTTTAGGGGCTTCTAGGCAAAAGGGGCGTGGCTAAAATAATCTCAACCCTCAGCCATGTCATGGTCTATACTCTGAATGGCATTCTGGGCTTCTGGACCCAAAGGGGCGGGGCCTAACGAATTTAAACCCCCAATGCTATTTCAATGGGTTTAGGGGCTTCTAGGCAAAGGGGCGTTTCCAAAAGTATCTCAACCCTCAGCCATGTCATGGTCTATACTCTGAATAGCATTCTGGGCTTCTGGACCAAAAGGGGCGGGTCCTAACGAATTTAAACCCCCAATGCTATTTCAATGGATTTAGGGGCTTCTAGGCAAAGGGACGTGGCCAAAAGTATCTCAACCCTCAGCCATGTCATGGTCTATACTCTGAATGGCATTCTGGGCTTCTGGACCCAAAGGGGCGGGGCCTAACGAATTTAAACCCCCAATGCTATTTCAATGGGTTTAGGGGCTTCTAGGCAAAAGGGGCGTGGCAAAACGTATCTCAACTGTCAGCCATGTCATGGTCTATACTCTGAATGGTATTTTGGGCTTCTGGACCCAAAGGGGCGGGGCCTAACGAATTTAAACCCCCAATGCTATTTCAATGGGTTTAGGGGCTTCTAGGCAAAAGGGGCGTGGCCAAAAGTATCTCAACCCTCAGCCATGTCATGGTCTATATTCTGAATGGTATTCTGGGCTTCTGGACCCAAAGGGGCGGGGCCTAACGAATTCAAACCCCCAATGCTATTTCAATGGGTTTAGGGGCTTCTAGGCAAAAGGGGCGTGGCTAAAATAATCTCAACCCTCAGCCAGGTCATGGTCTATACTCTGAATGGTATTCTGGGCTTCTGGACCCAAAGGGGCGGGGCCTAACGAATTTAAACCCCCAATGCTATTTCAATGGGTTTAGGGGCTTCTAGGCAAAGGGGCGTGGCCAAAAGTATCTCAACCCTCAGCCAGGTCATGGTCTATACTCTGAATGGTATTCTGGGCTTCTGGACCCAAAGGGGCGGGGCCTAACGAATTTAAACCCCCAATGCTATTTCAATGGGTTTAGGGGCTTCTAGGCAAAGGGGCGTGGCCAAAAGTATCTCAAACCTCAGCCATGTCATGGTCTATACTCTGAATGGCATTCTGGGCTTCTGGACCCAAAGGGGCGGGGCCTAACGAATTTAAACCCCCAATGCTATTTCAATGGGTTTAGGGGCTTCTAGGCAAAGGGGCGTGGCCAAAAGTATCTCAACCCTCAGCCATGTCATGGTCTATACTCTGAATGGTATTCTGGGCTTCTGGACCCAAAGGGGCGGGGCCTAACGAATTTAAACCCCCAATGCTATTTCAATGGGTTTAGGGGCTTCTAGGCAAAGGGGCGTGGCCAAAAGTATCTCAACCCTCAGCCATGTCATGGTCTATACTCTGAATGGTATTCTGGGCTTCTGGACCCAAAGGGGCGGGGCCTAACGAATTTAAACCCCCAATGCTATTTCAATGGGTTTAGGGGCTTCTAGGCAAAAGGGGCGTGGCTAAAATAATCTCAACCCTCAGCCATGTCATGGTCTATACTCTGAATGGCATTCTGGGCTTCTGGACCCAAAGGGGCGGGGCCTAACGAATTTAAACCCCCAATGCTATTTCAATGGGTTTAGGGGCTTCTAGGCAAAGGGGCGTTTCCAAAAGTATCTCAACCCTCAGCCATGTCATGGTCTATACTCTGAATAGCATTCTGGGCTTCTGGACCAAAAGGGGCGGGTCCTAACGAATTTAAACCCCCAATGCTATTTCAATGGATTTAGGGGCTTCTAGGCAAAGGGACGTGGCCAAAAGTATCTCAACCCTCAGCCATGTCATGGTCTATACTCTGAATGGCATTCTGGGCTTCTGGACCCAAAGGGGCGGGGCCTAACGAATTTAAACCCCCAATGCTATTTCAATGGGTTTAGGGGCTTCTAGGCAAAAGGGGCGTGGCAAAACGTATCTCAACTGTCAGCCATGTCATGGTCTATACTCTGAATGGTATTTTGGGCTTCTGGACCCAAAGGGGCGGGGCCTAACGAATTTAAACCCCCAATGCTATTTCAATGGGTTTAGGGGCTTCTAGGCAAAAGGGGCGTGGCCAAAAGTATTTCAACCCTCAGCCATGTCATGGTCTATATTCTGAATGGTATTCTGGGCTTCTGGACCCAAAGGGGCGGGGCCTAACGAATTCAAACCCCCAATGCTATTTCAATGGGTTTAGGGGCTTCTAGGCAAAAGGGGCGTGGCTAAAATAATCTCAACCCTCAGCCAGGTCATGGTCTATACTCTGAATGGTATTCTGGGCTTCTGGACCCAAAGGGGCGGGGCCTAACGAATTTAAACCCCCAATGCTATTTCAATGGGTTTAGGGGCTTCTAGGCAAAGGGGCGTGGCCAAAAGTATCTCAACCCTCAGCCAGGTCATGGTCTATACTCTGAATGGTATTCTGGGCTTCTGGACCCAAAGGGGCGGGGCCTAACGAATTTAAACCCCCAATGCTATTTCAATGGGTTTAGGGGCTTCTAGGCAAAGGGGCGTGGCCAAAAGTATCTCAAACCTCAGCCATGTCATGGTCTATACTCTGAATGGCATTCTGGGCTTCTGGACCCAAAGGGGCGGGGCCTAACGAATTTAAACCCCCAATGCTATTTCAATGGGTTTAGGGGCTTCTAGGCAAAGGGGCGTGGCCAAAAGTATCTCAACCCTCAGCCATGTCATGGTCTATACTCTGAATGGTATTCTGGGCTTCTGGACCCAAAGGGGCGGGGCCTAACGAATTTAAACCCCCAATGCTATTTCAATGGGTTTAGGGGCTTCTAGGCAAAAGGGGCGTGGCTAAAATAATCTCAACCCTCAGCCATGTCATGGTCTATACTCTGAATGGCATTCTGGGCTTCTGGACCCAAAGGGGCGGGGCCTAACGAATTTAAACCCCCAATGCTATTTCAATGGGTTTAGGGGCTTCTAGGCAAAGGGGCGTGGCCAAAAGTATCTCAACCCTCAGCCATGTCATGGTCTATACTCTGAATGGCATTCTGGGCTTCTGGACCCAAAGGGGCGGGGCCTAACGAATTTAAACCCCCAATGCTATTTCAATGGATTTAGGGGCTTCTAGGCAAAGGGGCGTGGCCAAAAGTATCTCAACCCTCAGCCATGTCATGGTCTATACTCTGAATGGTGTTCTGGGCTTCTGGACCCAAAGGGGCGGGGCCTAACGAATTTAAACCCCCAATGCTATTTCAATGGGTTTAGGGGCTTCTAGGCAAAAGGGGCGTGGCCAAAAGAATCTCAACCCTCAGCCAGGTCATGGTCTATACTCTGAATGGTATTCTGGGCTTCTGGACCCAAAGGAGCGGGGCCTAACGAATTTAAACCCCCAATGCTATTTCAATGGGTTTTGGGGCTTCTAGGAAAAAGGGGCGTGGCCAAAAGTATCTCATCCCTCAGCCATGTCATGGTCTATACTCTGAATGGCATTCTGGGCTTCTGGACCCAAAGGGGCGGGGCCTAACGAATTCAAACCCCCAATGCTATTTCAATGGGTTTAGGGGCTTCTAGGCAAAAGGGGCGTGGCTAAAATAATCTCAACCCTCAGCCAGGTCATGGTCTATACTCTGAATGGTATTCTGGGCTTCTGGACCCAAAGGGGCGGGGCCTAACGAATTTAAACCCCCAATGCTATTTCAATGGGTTTAGGGGCTTCTAGGCAAAGGGGCGTGGCCAAAAGTATCTCAACCCTCAGCCAGGTCATGGTCTATACTCTGAATGGTATTCTGGGCTTCTGGACCCAAAGGGGCGGGGCCTAACGAATTTAAACCCCCAATGCTATTTCAATGGGTTTAGGGGCTTCTAGGCAAAGGGGCGTGGCCAAAAGTATCTCAAACCTCAGCCATGTCATGGTCTATACTCTGAATGGCATTCTGGGCTTCTGGACCCAAAGGGGCGGGGCCTAACGAATTTAAACCCCCAATGCTATTTCAATGGGTTTAGGGGCTTCTAGGCAAAGGGGCGTGGCCAAAAGTATCTCAACCCTCAGCCATGTCATGGTCTATACTCTGAATGGTATTCTGGGCTTCTGGACCCAAAGGGGCGGGGCCTAACGAATTTAAACCCCCAATGCTATTTCAATGGGTTTAGGGGCTTCTAGGCAAAAGGGGCGTGGCTAAAATAATCTCAACCCTCAGCCATGTCATGGTCTATACTCTGAATGGCATTCTGGGCTTCTGGACCCAAAGGGGCGGGGCCTAACGAATTTAAACCCCCAATGCTATTTCAATGGGTTTAGGGGCTTCTAGGCAAAGGGGCGTGGCCAAAAGTATCTCAACCCTCAGCCATGTCATGGTCTATACTCTGAATGGCATTCTGGGCTTCTGGACCCAAAGGGGCGGGGCCTAACGAATTTAAACCCCCAATGCTATTTCAATGGGTTTAGGGGCTTCTAGGCAAAGGGGCGTGGCCAAAAGTATCTCAACCCTCAGCCATGTCATGATCTATACTCTGAATGGTATTCTGGGCTTCTGGACCCAAAGGGGCGGGGCCTAACGAATTTAAACCCCCAATGCTATTTCAATGGGTTTAGGGGCTTCTAGGAAAAAGGGGCGTGGCTAAAATAATCTCAACCCTCAGCCAGGTCATGGTCTATACTCTGAATGGTATTCTGGGCTTCTGGACCCAAAGGGGCGGGGCCTAACGAATTTAAACCCCCAATGCTATTTCAATGGATTTAGGGGCTTCTAGGCAAAGGGGCGTGGCCAAAAGTATCTCAACCCTCAGCCATGTCATGGTCTATACTCTGAATGGCATTCTGGGCTTCTGGACCCAAAGGGGCGGGGCCTAACGAATTTAAACCCCCAATGCTATTTCAATGGGTTTAGGGGCTTCTAGGCAAAAGGGGCGTGGCAAAACGTATCTCAACTGTCAGCCATGTCATGGTCTATACTCTGAATGGTATTTTGGGCTTCTGGACCCAAAGGGGCGGGGCCTAACGAATTTAAACCCCCAATGCTATTTCAATGGGTTTAGGGGCTTCTAGGCAAAAGGGGCGTGGCCAAAAGTATTTCAACCCTCAGCCATGTCATGGTCTATATTCTGAATGGTATTCTGGGCTTCTGGACCCAAAGGGGCGGGGCCTAACGAATTCAAACCCCCAATGCTATTTCAATGGGTTTAGGGGCTTCTAGGCAAAAGGGGCGTGGCTAAAATAATCTCAACCCTCAGCCAGGTCATGGTCTATACTCTGAATGGTATTCTGGGCTTCTGGACCCAAAGGGGCGGGGCCTAACGAATTTAAACCCCCAATGCTATTTCAATGGGTTTAGGGGCTTCTAGGCAAAGGGGCGTGGCCAAAAGTATCTCAACCCTCAGCCAGGTCATGGTCTATACTCTGAATGGTATTCTGGGCTTCTGGACCCAAAGGGGCGGGGCCTAACGAATTTAAACCCCCAATGCTATTTCAATGGGTTTAGGGGCTTCTAGGCAAAGGGGCGTGGCCAAAAGTATCTCAAACCTCAGCCATGTCATGGTCTATACTCTGAATGGCATTCTGGGCTTCTGGACCCAAAGGGGCGGGGCCTAACGAATTTAAACCCCCAATGCTATTTCAATGGGTTTAGGGGCTTCTAGGCAAAGGGGCGTGGCCAAAAGTATCTCAACCCTCAGCCATGTCATGGTCTATACTCTGAATGGTATTCTGGGCTTCTGGACCCAAAGGGGCGGGGCCTAACGAATTTAAACCCCCAATGCTATTTCAATGGGTTTAGGGGCTTCTAGGCAAAAGGGGCGTGGCTAAAATAATCTCAACCCTCAGCCATGTCATGGTCTATACTCTGAATGGCATTCTGGGCTTCTGGACCCAAAGGGGCGGGGCCTAACGAATTTAAACCCCCAATGCTATTTCAATGGATTTAGGGGCTTCTAGGCAAAGGGGCGTGGCCAAAAGTATCTCAACCCTCAGCCATGTCATGGTCTATACTCTGAATGGTGTTCTGGGCTTCTGGACCCAAAGGGGCGGGGCCTAACGAATTTAAACCCCCAATGCTATTTCAATGGGTTTAGGGGCTTCTAGGCAAAAGGGGCGTGGCCAAAAGAATCTCAACCCTCAGCCAGGTCATGGTCTATACTCTGAATGGTATTCTGGGCTTCTGGACCCAAAGGAGCGGGGCCTAACGAATTTAAACCCCCAATGCTATTTCAATGGGTTTTGGGGCTTCTAGGCAAAAGGGGCGTGGCCAAAAGTATCTCATCCCTCAGCCATGTCATGGTCTATACTCTGAATGGCATTCTGGGCTTCTGGACCCAAAGGGGCGGGGCCTAACGAATTCAAACCCCCAATGCTATTTCAATGGGTTTAGGGGCTTCTAGGCAAAAGGGGCGTGGCTAAAATAATCTCAACCCTCAGCCAGGTCATGGTCTATACTCTGAATGGTATTCTGGGCTTCTGGACCCAAAGGGGCGGGGCCTAACGAATTTAAACCCCCAATGCTATTTCAATGGGTTTAGGGGCTTCTAGGCAAAGGGGCGTGGCCAAAAGTATCTCAACCCTCAGCCAGGTCATGGTCTATACTCTGAATGGTATTCTGGGCTTCTGGACCCAAAGGGGCGGGGCCTAACGAATTTAAACCCCCAATGCTATTTCAATGGGTTTAGGGGCTTCTAGGCAAAGGGGCGTGGCCAAAAGTATCTCAAACCTCAGCCATGTCATGGTCTATACTCTGAATGGCATTCTGGGCTTCTGGACCCAAAGGGGCGGGGCCTAACGAATTTAAACCCCCAATGCTATTTCAATGGGTTTAGGGGCTTCTAGGCAAAGGGGCGTGGCCAAAAGTATCTCAACCCTCAGCCATGTCATGGTCTATACTCTGAATGGTATTCTGGGCTTCTGGACCCAAAGGGGCGGGGCCTAACGAATTTAAACCCCCAATGCTATTTCAATGGGTTTAGGGGCTTCTAGGCAAAAGGGGCGTGGCTAAAATAATCTCAACCCTCAGCCATGTCATGGTCTATACTCTGAATGGCATTCTGGGCTTCTGGACCCAAAGGGGCGGGGCCTAACGAATTTAAACCCCCAATGCTATTTCAATGGGTTTAGGGGCTTCTAGGCAAAGGGGCGTGGCCAAAAGTATCTCAACCCTCAGCCATGTCATGGTCTATACTCTGAATGGCATTCTGGGCTTCTGGACCCAAAGGGGCGGGGCCTAACGAATTTAAACCCCCAATGCTATTTCAATGGGTTTAGGGGCTTCTAGGCAAAGGGGCGTGGCCAAAAGTATCTCAACCCTCAGCCATGTCATGGTCTATACTCTGAATGGTATTCTGGGCTTCTGGACCCAAAGGGGCGGGGCCTAACGAATTTAAACCCCCAATGCTATTTCAATGGGTTTAGGGGCTTCTAGGAAAAAGGGGCGTGGCTAAAATAATCTCAACCCTCAGCCAGGTCATGGTCTATACTCTGAATGGTATTCTGGGCTTCTGGACCCAAAGGGGCGGGGCCTAACGAATTTAAACCCCCAATGCTATTTCAATGGATTTAGGGGCTTCTAGGCAAAGGGGCGTGGCCAAAAGTATCTCAACCCTCAGCCATGTCATGGTCTATACTCTGAATGGTGTTCTGGGCTTCTGGACCCAAAGGGGCGTGGCCTAACGAATTTAAACCCCCAATGCTATTTCAATGGGTTTAGGGGTTTCTAGGCAAAAGGGGCGTGGCCAAACGTATCTCAACCCTCAGCCATGTCAAGGTCTATACTCTGAATGGTATTCTGGGCTTCTGGACCCAAAGGGGCGGGGCCTAACGAATTTAAACCCCCAATGCTATTTCAATGGGTTTAGGGGCTTCTAGGCAAAAGGGGCGTGGCCAAAAGAATCTCAACCCTCAGCCAGGTCATGGTCTATACTCTGAATGGTATTCTGGGCTTCTGGACCCAAAGGAGCGGGGCCTAACGAATTTAAACCCCCAATGCTATTTCAATGGGTTTTGGGGCTTCTAGGCAAAAGGGGCGTGGCCAAAAGTATCTCATCCCTCAGCCATGTCATGGTCTATACTCTAAATGGCATTCTGGGCTTCTGGACCCAAAGGGGCGGGGCCTAACGAATTTAAACCCCCAATGCTATTTCAATGGGTTTAGGGGCTTCTATGCAAAGGGGCGTGGCCAAAAGTATCTCAACCCTCAGCCATGTCATGGTCTATACTCTGAATGGTATTCTGGGCTTCTGGGCCCAAAGGGGCGGGGCCTAACGAATTTAAACCCCCAATGCTATTTCAATGGGTTTAGGGGCTTCTAGGCAAAAGGGGCGTGGCCAAAAGAATCTCAACCCTCAGCCAGGTCATGGTCTATACTCTGAATGGTATTCTGGGCTTCTGGACCCAAAGGAGCGGGGCCTAACGAATTTAAACCCCCAATGCTATTTCAATGGGTTTTGGGGCTTCTAGGCAAAAGGGGCGTGGCCAAAAGTATCTCATCCCTCAGCCATGTCATGGTCTATACTCTGAATGGCATTCTGGGCTTCTGGACCCAAAGGGGCGGGGCCTAACGAATTTAAACCCCCAATGCTATTTCAATGGGTTTAGGGGCTTCTATGCAAAGGGGCGTGGCCAAAAGTATCTCAACCCTCAGCCATGTCATGGTCTATACTCTGAATGGTATTCTGGGCTTCTGGGCCCAAAGGGGCGGGGCCTAACGAATTTAAACCCCCAATGCTATTTCAATGGGTTTAGGGGCTTCTAGGCAAAAGGGGCGTGGCTAAAATAATCTCAACCAGGTCATGTTCTATAATCTGAATGGTATTCTGGGCTTCTGGACCCAAAGGGGCGGGGCCTAACGAATTTAAACCCCCAATGCTATTTCAATGGGTTTAGGGGCTTCTAGGCAAAGGGGCGTGGCCAAAAGTATCTCAACCCTCAGCCATGTCATGGTCTATACTCTGAATGGTATTCTGGGCTTCTGGACCCAAAGGGGCGGGGCCTAACGAATTTAAACCCCCAATGCTATTTCAATGGGTTTAGGGGCTTCTAGGCAAAGGGGCGTGGCCAAAAGTATCTCAACCCTCAGCCATGTCATGGTCTATACTCTGAATGGCATTCTGGGCTTCTGGACCCAAAGGGGCGGGGCCTAACGAATTTAAACCCCCAATGCTATTTCAATGGGTTTAGGGGCTTCTAGGCAAAAGGGGCGTGGCCAAAAGTATCTCAACCCTCAGCCATGTCATGGTCTATACTATGAATGGTATTCTGGGCTTCTGGACCCAAAGGGGCGGGGCCTAACGAATTTAAACCCCCAATGCTATTTCAATGGGTTTAGGTGCTTCTAGGCAAAAGGGGCGTGGCCAAAAGTATCTCAACCCTCAGCCATGTCATGGTCTATACTATGAATGGTATTCTGGGCTTCTGGACCCAAAGCGGCGGGGCCTAACGAATTTAAACCCCCAATGCTATTTCAATGGGTTTAGGTGCTTCTAGGCAAAAGGGGCGTGGCCAAAAGTATCTCAACCCTCAGCCATGTCATGGTCTATACTCTGAATGGTATTCTGGGCTTCTGGACGCAAAGGGGCGGGGCCTAACGAATTTAAACCCCCAATGCTATTTCAATGGGTTTAGGGGTTTCTAGGCAAAGGGGCGTGGCCAAAAGTATCTCAACCCTCAGCCATGTCATGGTCTATACTCTGAATGGCATTCTGGGCTTCTGGACCCAAAGGGGCGGGGCCTAACGAATTTAAACCCCCAATGCTATTTCAATGGGTTTAGGGGCTTCTAGGCAAAGGGGCGTGGCCAAAAGTATCTCAACCCTCAGCCATGTCATGGTCTATACTCTGAATGGTATTCTGGGCTTCTGGACCCAAAGGGGCGGGGCCTAACGAATTTAAACCCCAAATGCTATTTCAATGGGTTTAGGGGCTTCTAGGCAAAAGGGGCGTGGCTAAAATAATCTCAACCCTCAGCCTGGTCATGGTCTATACTCTGAATGGTATTCTGGGCTTCTGGACCCAAAGGGGCGGGGCCTAACGAATTTAAACCCCCAATGCTATTTCAATGGGTTTAGGGGCTTCTAGGCAAAGGGGCGTGGCTAAAAGTATCTAAACCCTCAGCCATGTCATGGTCTATACTCTGAATGGTATTCTGGGCTTCTGGACCCAAAGGGGCGGGGCCTAACGAATTTAAACCCCCAATGCTTTTTCAATGGGTTTAGGGGCTTCTAGGCAAAAGGGGCGTGGCCAAAAGTATCTCAACCCTCAGCCATGTCATGGTCTATACTCTGAATGGCATTCTGGGCTTCTGGACCCAAAGGGGCGGGGCCTAACGAATTTAAACCCCCAATGCTATTTCAATGGATTTAGGGGCTTCTAGGCAAAGGGACGTGGCCAAAAGTATCTCAACCCTCAGCCATGTCATGGTCTATACTCTGAATGGCATTCTGGGCTTCTGGACCCAAAGGGGCGGGGCCTAACGAATTTAAACCCCCAATGCTATTTCAATGGGTTTAGGGGCTTCTAGGCAAAAGGGGCGTGGCAAAACGTATCTCAACTGTCAGCCATGTCATGGTCTATACTCTGAATGGTATTTTGGGCTTCTGGACCCAAAGGGGCGGGGCCTAACGAATTTAAACCCCCAATGCTATTTCAATGGGTTTAGGGGCTTCTAGGCAAAAGGGGCGTGGCCAAAAGTATCTCAACCCTCAGCCATGTCATGGTCTATACTCTGAATGGCATTCTGGGCTTCTGGACCCAAAGGGGCGGGGCCTAACGAATTTAAACCCCCAATGCTATTTCAATGGGTTTAGGGGCTTCTAGGCAAAGGGGCGTGGCCAAAAGTATCTCAAACCTCAGCCATGTCATGGTCTATACTCTGAATGGCATTCTGGGCTTCTGGACCCAAAGGGGCGGGGCCTAACGAATTTAAACCCCCAATGCTATTTCAATGGGTTTAGGGGCTTCTAGGCAAAGGGGCGTGGCCAAAAGTATCTCAACCCTCAGCCATGTCATGGTCTATACTCTGAATGGTATTCTGGGCTTCTGGACCCAAAGGGGCGGGGCCTAACGAATTTAAACCCCCAATGCTATTTCAATGGGTTTAGGGGCTTCTAGGCAAAAGGGGTGTGGCTAAAATAATCTCAACCCTCAGCCATGTCATGTTCTATACTCTGAATGGCATTCTGGGCTTCTGGACCCAAAGGGGCGGGGCCTAACGAATTTAAACCCCCAATGCTATTTCAATGGGTTTAGGGGCTTCTAGGCAAAGGGGCGTGGCCAAAAGTATCTCAACCCTCAGCCATGTCATGGTCTATACTCTGAATGGCATTCTGGGCTTCTGGACCCAAAGGGGCGGGGCCTAACGAATTTAAACCCCCAATGCTATTTCAATGGGTTTAGGGGCTTCTAGGCAAAGGGGCGTGGCCAAAAGTATCTCAACCCTCAGCCATGTCATGGTCTATACTCTGAATGGTATTCTGGGCTTCTGGACCCAAAGGGGCGGGGCCTAACGAATTTAAACCCCCAATGCTATTTCAATGGGTTTAGGGGCTTCTAGGAAAAAGGGGCGTGGCTAAAATAATCTCAACCCTCAGCCAGGTCATGGTCTATACTCTGAATGGTATTCTGGGCTTCTGGACCCAAAGGGGCGGGGCCTAACGAATTTAAACCCCCAATGCTATTTCAATGGATTTAGGGGCTTCTAGGCAAAGGGGCGTGGCCAAAAGTATCTCAACCCTCAGCCATGTCATGGTCTATACTCTGAATGGTGTTCTGGGCTTCTGGACCCAAAGGGGCGTGGCCTAACGAATTTAAACCCCCAATGCTATTTCAATGGGTTTAGGGGTTTCTAGGCAAAAGGGGCGTGGCCAAACGTATCTCAACCCTCAGCCATGTCAAGGTCTATACTCTGAATGGTATTCTGGGCTTCTGGACCCAAAGGGGCGGGGCCTAACGAATTTAAACCCCCAATGCTATTTCAATGGGTTTAGGGGCTTCTAGGCAAAAGGGGCGTGGCTAAAAGAATCTCAACCCTCAGCCAGGTCATGGTCTATACTCTGAATGGTATTCTGGGCTTCTGGACCCAAAGGAGCGGGGCCTAACGAATTTAAACCCCCAATGCTATTTCAATGGGTTTTGGGGCTTCTAGGAAAAAGGGGCGTGGCTAAAATAATCTCAACCCTCAGCCAGGTCATGGTCTATACTCTGAATGGTATTCTGGGCTTCTGGACCCAAAGGGGCGGGGCCTAACGAATTTAAACCCCCAATGCTATTTCAATGGATTTAGGGGCTTCTAGGCAAAGGGGCGTGGCCAAAAGTATCTCAACCCTCAGCCATGTCATGGTCTATACTCTGAATGGTGTTCTGGGCTTCTGGACCCAAAGGGGCGTGGCCTAACGAATTTAAACCCCCAATGCTATTTCAATGGGTTTAGGGGTTTCTAGGCAAAAGGGGCGTGGCCAAACGTATCTCAACCCTCAGCCATGTCAAGGTCTATACTCTGAATGGTATTCTGGGCTTCTGGACCCAAAGGGGCGGGGCCTAACGAATTTAAACCCCCAATGCTATTTCAATGGGTTTAGGGGCTTCTAGGCAAAAGGGGCGTGGCCAAAAGAATCTCAACCCTCAGCCAGGTCATGGTCTATACTCTGAATGGTATTCTGGGCTTCTGGACCCAAAGGAGCGGGGCCTAACGAATTTAAACCCCCAATGCTATTTCAATGGGTTTTGGGGCTTCTAGGCAAAAGGGGCGTGGCCAAAAGTATCTCATCCCTCAGCCATGTCATGGTCTATACTCTGAATGGCATTCTGGGCTTCTGGACCCAAAGGGGCGGGGCCTAACGAATTTAAACCCCCAATGCTATTTCAATGGGTTTAGGGGCTTCTATGCAAAGGGGCGTGGCCAAAAGTATCTCAACCCTCAGCCATGTCATGGTCTATACTCTGAATGGTATTCTGGGCTTCTGGGCCCAAAGGGGCGGGGCCTAACGAATTTAAACCCCCAATGCTATTTCAATGGGTTTAGGGGCTTCTAGGCAAAAGGGGCGTGGCTAAAATAATCTCAACCAGGTCATGTTCTATAATCTGAATGGTATTCTGGGCTTCTGGACCCAAAGGGGCGGGGCCTAACGAATTTAAACCCCCAATGCTATTTCAATGGGTTTAGGGGCTTCTAGGCAAAGGGGCGTGGCCAAAAGTATCTCAACCCTCAGCCATGTCATGGTCTATACTCTGAATGGTATTCTGGGCTTCTGGACCCAAAGGGGCGGGGCCTAACGAATTTAAACCCCCAATGCTATTTCAATGGGTTTAGGGGCTTCTAGGCAAAGGGGCGTGGCCAAAAGTATCTCAACCCTCAGCCATGTCATGGTCTATACTCTGAATGGCATTCTGGGCTTCTGGACCCAAAGGGGCGGGGCCTAACGAATTTAAACCCCCAATGCTATTTCAATGGGTTTAGGGGCTTCTAGGCAAAAGGGGCGTGGCCAAAAGTATCTCAACCCTCAGCCATGTCATGGTCTATACTATGAATGGTATTCTGGGCTTCTGGACCCAAAGGGGCGGGGCCTAACGAATTTAAACCCCCAATGCTATTTCAATGGGTTTAGGTGCTTCTAGGCAAAAGGGGCGTGGCCAAAAGTATCTCAACCCTCAGCCATGTCATGGTCTATACTATGAATGGTATTCTGGGCTTCTGGACCCAAAGCGGCGGGGCCTAACGAATTTAAACCCCCAATGCTATTTCAATGGGTTTAGGTGCTTCTAGGCAAAAGGGGCGTGGCCAAAAGTATCTCAACCCTCAGCCATGTCATGGTCTATACTCTGAATGGTATTCTGGGCTTCTGGACGCAAAGGGGCGGGGCCTAACGAATTTAAACCCCCAATGCTATTTCAATGGGTTTAGGGGTTTCTAGGCAAAGGGGCGTGGCCAAAAGTATCTCAACCCTCAGCCATGTCATGGTCTATACTCTGAATGGCATTCTGGGCTTCTGGACCCAAAGGGGCGGGGCCTAACGAATTTAAACCCCCAATGCTATTTCAATGGGTTTAGGGGCTTCTAGGCAAAGGGGCGTGGCCAAAAGTATCTCAACCCTCAGCCATGTCATGGTCTATACTCTGAATGGTATTCTGGGCTTCTGGACCCAAAGGGGCGGGGCCTAACGAATTTAAACCCCAAATGCTATTTCAATGGGTTTAGGGGCTTCTAGGCAAAAGGGGCGTGGCTAAAATAATCTCAACCCTCAGCCTGGTCATGGTCTATACTCTGAATGGTATTCTGGGCTTCTGGACCCAAAGGGGCGGGGCCTAACGAATTTAAACCCCCAATGCTATTTCAATGGGTTTAGGGGCTTCTAGGCAAAGGGGCGTGGCTAAAAGTATCTCAACCCTCAGCCATGTCATGGTCTATACTCTGAATGGTATTCTGGGCTTCTGGACCCAAAGGGGCGGGGCCTAACGAATTTAAACCCCCAATGCTTTTTCAATGGGTTTAGGGGCTTCTAGGCAAAAGGGGCGTGGCCAAAAGTATCTCAACCCTCAGCCATGTCATGGTCTATACTCTGAATGGCATTCTGGGCTTCTGGACCCAAAGGGGCGGGGCCTAACGAATTTAAACCCCCAATGCTATTTCAATGGATTTAGGGGCTTCTAGGCAAAGGGACGTGGCCAAAAGTATCTCAACCCTCAGCCATGTCATGGTCTATACTCTGAATGGCATTCTGGGCTTCTGGACCCAAAGGGGCGGGGCCTAACGAATTTAAACCCCCAATGCTATTTCAATGGGTTTAGGGGCTTCTAGGCAAAAGGGGCGTGGCAAAACGTATCTCAACTGTCAGCCATGTCATGGTCTATACTCTGAATGGTATTTTGGGCTTCTGGACCCAAAGGGGCGGGGCCTAACGAATTTAAACCCCCAATGCTATTTCAATGGGTTTAGGGGCTTCTAGGCAAAAGGGGCGTGGCCAAAAGTATCTCAACCCTCAGCCATGTCATGGTCTATACTCTGAATGGTATTCTGGGCTTCTGGACCCAAAGCGGCGGGGCCTAACGAATTTAAACCCCCAATGCTATTTCAATGGGTTTAGGTGCTTCTAGGCAAAAGGGGCGTGGCCAAAAGTATCTCAACCCTCAGCCATGTCATGGTCTATACTCTGAATGGTATTCTGGGCTTCTGGACGCAAAGGGGCGGGGCCTAACGAATTTAAACCCCCAATGCTATTTCAATGGGTTTAGGGGTTTCTAGGCAAAGGGGCGTGGCCAAAAGTATCTCAACCCTCAGCCATGTCATGGTCTATACTCTGAATGGCATTCTGGGCTTCTGGACCCAAAGGGGCGGGGCCTAACGAATTTAAACCCCCAATGCTATTTCAATGGGTTTAGGGGCTTCTAGGCAAAGGGGCGTGGCCAAAAGTATCTCAACCCTCAGCCATGTCATGGTCTATACTCTGAATGGTATTCTGGGCTTCTGGACCCAAAGGGGCGGGGCCTAACGAATTTAAACCCCAAATGCTATTTCAATGGGTTTAGGGGCTTCTAGGCAAAAGGGGCGTGGCTAAAATAATCTCAACCCTCAGCCTGGTCATGGTCTATACTCTGAATGGTATTCTGGGCTTCTGGACCCAAAGGGGCGGGGCCTAACGAATTTAAACCCCCAATGCTATTTCAATGGGTTTAGGGGCTTCTAGGCAAAGGGGCGTGGCTAAAAGTATCTCAACCCTCAGCCTTGTCATGGTCTATACTCTGAATGGTATTCTGGGCTTCTGGACCCAAAGGGGCGGGGCCTAACGAATTTAAACCCCCAATGCTTTTTCAATGGGTTTAGGGGCTTCTAGGCAAAAGGGGCGTGGCAAAAAGTATCTCAACCCTCAGCCATGTCATGGTCTATACTCTGAATGGCATTCTGGGCTTCTGGACCCAAAGGGGCGGGGCCTAACGAATTTAAACCCCCAATGCTATTTCAATGGATTTAGGGGCTTCTAGGCAAAGGGACGTGGCCAAAAGTATCTCAACCCTCAGCCATGTCATGGTCTATACTCTGAATGGCATTCTGGGCTTCTGGACCCAAAGGGGCGGGGCCTAACGAATTTAAACCCCCAATGCTATTTCAATGGGTTTAGGGGCTTCTAGGCAAAAGGGGCGTGGCAAAACGTATCTCAACTGTCAGCCATGTCATGGTCTATACTCTGAATGGTATTTTGGGCTTCTGGACCCAAAGGGGCGGGGCCTAACGAATTTAAACCCCCAATGCTATTTCAATGGGTTTAGGGGCTTCTAGGCAAAAGGGGCGTGGCCAAAAGTATCTCAACCCTCAGCCATGTCATGGTCTATATTCTGAATGGTATTCTGGGCTTCTGGACCCAAAGGGGCGGGGCCTAACGAATTTAAACCCCCAATGCTATTTCAATGGGTTTAGGGGCTTCTAGGCAAAGGGGCGTGGCCAAAAGTATCTCAACCCTCAGCCAGGTCATGGTCTATACTCTGAATGGTATTCTGGGCTTCTGGACCCAAAGGGGCGGGGCCTAACGAATTTAAACCCCCAATGCTATTTCAATGGGTTTAGGGGCTTCTAGGCAAAGGGGCGTGGCCAAAAGTATCTCAACCCTCAGCCATGTCATGGTCTATACTCTGAATGGCATTCTGGGCTTCTGGACCCAAAGGGGCGGGGCCTAACGAATTTAAACCCCCAATGCTATTTCAATGGGTTTAGGGGCTTCTAGGCAAAGGGGCGTGGCCAAAAGTATCTCAACCCTCAGCCATGTCATGGTCTATACTCTGAATGGCATTCTGGGCTTCTGGACCCAAAGGGGCGGGGCCTAACGAATTTAAACCCCCAATGCTATTTCAATGGGTTTAGGGGCTTCTAGGCAAAGGGGCGTGGCCAAAAGTATCTCAACCCTCAGCCATGTCATGGTCTATACTCTGAATGGTATTCTGGGCTTCTGGACCCAAAGGGGCGGGGCCTAACGAATTTAAACCCCCAATGCTATTTCAATGGGTTTAGGGGCTTCTAGGCAAAAGGGGCGTGGCTAAAATAATCTCAACCCTCAGCCATGTCATGGTCTATACTCTGAATGGCATTCTGGGCTTCTGGACCCAAAGGGGCGGGGCCTAACGAATTGAAACCCCCAATGCTATTTCAATGGGTTTAGGGGCTTCTAGGCAAAGGGGCGTGGCCAAAAGTATCTCAACCCTCAGCCATGTCATGGTCTATACTCTGAATGGCATTCTGGGCTTCTGTACCCAAAGGGGCGGGGCCTAACGAATTTAAACCCCCAATGCTATTTCAATGGGTTTAGGGGCTTCTAGGCAAAGGGGCGTGGCCAAAAGTATCTCAACCCTCAGCCATGTCATGGTCTATACTCTGAATGGTATTCTGGGCTTCTGGACCCAAAGGGGCGGGGCCTAACGAATTTAAACCCCCAATGCTATTTCAATGGGTTTAGGGGCTTCTAGGCAAAAGGGGCGTGGCTAAAATAATCTCAACCCTCAGCCAGGTCATGGTCTATACTCTGAATGGTATTCTGGGCTTCTGGACCCAAAGGGGCGGGGCCTAACGAATTTAAACCCCCAATGCTATTTCAATGGATTTAGGGGCTTCTAGGCAAAGGGGCGTGGCCAAAAGTATCTCAACCCTCAGCCATGTCATGGTCTATACTCTGAATGGTATTCTGGGCTTCTGGACCCAAAGGGGCGTGGCCTAACGAATTTAAACCCCCAATGCTATTTCAATGGGTTTAGGGGTTTCTAGGCAAAAGGGTCGTGGCCAAACGTATCTCAACCCTCAGCCATGTCAAGGTCTATACTCTGAATGGTATTCTGGGCTTCTGGACCCAAAGGGGCGGGGCCTAACGAATTTAAACCCCCAATGCTATTTCAATGGGTTTAGGGGCTTCTAGGCAAAGGGGCGTGGCCAAAAGTATCTCAACCCTCAGCCATGTCATGGTCTATACTCTGAATGGCATTCTGGGCTTCTGGACCCAAAGGGGCGGGGCCTAACGAATTTAAACCCCCAATGCTATTTCAATGGGTTTAGGGGCTTCTAGGCAAAGGGCGTGGCCAAAAGTATCTCAACCCTCAGCCATGTCATGGTCTATACTCTGAATGGCATTCTGGGCTTCTGGATCCAAAGGGGCGGGGCCTAACGAATTTAAACCCCCATTGCTATTTCAATGGGTTTAGGGGCTTCTAGGCAAAAGGGGCGTGGCCAAAAGTATCTCAACCCTCAGCCATGTCATGGTCTATACTCTGAATGGTATTCTGGGCTTCTGGACCCAAAGGGGCGGGGCCTAACGAATTTAAACCCCCAATGCTATTTCAATGGGTTTAGGGGCTTCTAGGCAAAGGGGCGTGGCCAAAAGTATCTCAACCCTCAGCCATGTCATGGTCTATACTCTGAATGGTATTCTGGGCTTCTGGACCCAAAGGGGCGGGGCCTAACGAATTTAAACCCCCAATGCTATTTCAATGGGTTTAGGGGCTTCTAGGCAAAGGGGCGTGGCCAAAAGTATCTCAACCCTTAGCCATGTCATGGTCTATACTCTGAATGGCATTCTGGGCTTCTGGACCCAAAGGGGCGGGGCCTAACGAATTTAAACCCCCAATGCTATTTCAATGGGTTTAGGGGCTTCTAGGCAAAAGGGGCGTGGCCAAAAGTATCTCAACCCTCAGCCATGTCATGGTCTATACTATGAATGGTATTCTGGGCTTCTGGACCCAAAGGGGCGGGGCCTAACGAATTTAAACCCCCAATGCTATTTCAATGGGTTTAGGTGCTTCTAGGCAAAAGGGGCGTGGCCAAAAGTATCTCAACCCTCAGCCATGTCATGGTCTATACTATGAATGGTATTCTGGGCTTCTGGACCCAAAGGGGCGGGGCCTAACGAATTTAAACCCCCAATGCTATTTCAATGGGTTTAGGTGCTTCTAGGCAAAAGGGGCGTGGCCAAAAGTATCTCAACCCTCAGCCATGTCATGGTCTATACTCTGAATGGTATTCTGGGCTTCTGGACGCAAAGGGGCGGGGCCTAACGAATTTAAACCCCCAATGCTATTTCAATGGGTTTAGGGGTTTCTAGGCAAAGGGGCGTGGCCAAAAGTATCTCAACCCTCAGCCATGTCATGGTCTATACTCTGAATGGCATTCTGGGCTTCTGGACCCAAAGGGGCGGGGCCTAACGAATTTAAACCCCCAATGCTATTTCAATGGGTTTAGGGGCTTCTAGGCAAAGGGGCGTGGCCAAAAGTATCTCAACCCTCAGCCATGTTATGGTCTATACTCTGAATGGTATTCTGGGCTTCTGGACCCAAAGGGGCGGGGCCTAACGAATTTAAACCCCAAATGCTATTTCAATGGGTTTAGGGGCTTCTAGGCAAAAGGGGCGTGGCTAAAATAATCTCAACCCTCAGCCAGGTCATGGTCTATACTCTGAATGGTATTCTGGGCTTCTGGACCCAAAGGGGCGGGGCCTAACGAATTTAAACCCCCAATGCTATTTCAATGGGTTCAGGGGCTTTTAGGCAAAGGGGCGTGGCTAAAAGTATCTCAACCCTCAGCCATGTCATGGTCTATACTCTGAATGGTATTCTGGGCTTCTGGACCCAAAGGGGCGGGGCCTAACGAATTTAAACCCCCAATGCTATTTCAATGGGTTTAGGGGCTTCTAGGCAAAAGGGGCGTGGCCAAAAGTATCTCAACCCTCAGCCATGTCATGGTCTATACTCTGAATGGCATTCTGGGCTTCTGGACCCAAAGGGGCGGGGCCTAACGAATTTAAACCCCCAATGCTATTTCAATGGGTTTAGGGGCTTCTAGGCAAAGGGGCGTTTCCAAAAGTATCTCAACCCTCAGCCATGTCATGGTCTATACTCTGAATGGCATTCTGGGCTTCTGGACCCAAAGGGGCGGGGCCTAACGAATTTAAACCCCCAATTCTATTTCAATGGGTTTAGGGGCTTCTAGGCAAAAGGGGCGTGGCCAAACGTATCTCAACCGTCAGCCATGTCATGGTCTATACTCTGAATGGTATTCTGGGCTTCTGGACCCAAAGGGGCGGGGCCTAACGAATTTAAACCCCCAATGCTATTTCAATGGGTTTAGGGGCTTCTAGGCAAAAGGGGCGTGGCCAAAAGTATCTCAACCCTCAGCCATGTCATGGTCTATACTCTGAATGGTATTCTGAGCTTCTGGACCCAAAGGGGCGGGGCCTAACGAATTTAAACCCCCAATGCTATTTCAATGGGTTTAGGGGCTTCTAGGCAAAAGGGGCGTGGCTAAAAGAATCTCAACCCTCAGCCAGGTCATGGTCTATACTCTGAATGGTATTCTGGTCTTCTGGACCCAAAGGGGCGGGGCCTAACGAATTTAAACCCCCAATGCTATTTCAATGGGTTTAGGGGCTTCTAGGCAAAAGGGGCGTGGCCAAAAGTATCTCAACCCTCAGCCATATCATGGTCTATACTCTGAATGGCATTCTGGGCTTCTGGACCCAAAGGGGCGGGGCCTAACGAATTTAAACCCCCAATGCTATTTCAATGGGTTTAGGGGTTTCTAGGCAAAAGGGGCGTGGCCAAAAGTATCTCAACCCTCAGCCATGTCATGGTCTATACTCTGAATGGTATTCTGGGATTCTAGACGCAAAGGGGCGGGGCCTAACGAATTTAAACCCCCAATGCTGTATCAATGGGTTTAGGGGCTTCTAGGCAAAGGGGCGTGGCCAAAAGTATCTCAACCCTCAGCCATGTCATGGTCTATACTCTGAATGGCATTCTGGGCTTCTGGACCAAAAGGGGCGGGGCCTAACGAATTTAAACCCCCAATGCTATTTCAATGGGTTTAGGGGCTTCTAGGCAAAAGGGGCGTGGCCAAAAGTATCTCAACCCTCAGCCATGTCATGGTCTATACTCTGAATGGTATTCTGGGCTTCTGGACCCAAAGGGGCGTGGCCTAACGAATTTAAACCCCCAATGCTATTTCAATGGGTTTAGGGGCTTCTAGGCAAAAGGGGCGTGGCTAAAAGAATCTCAACCCTCATCCATGTCATGGTCTATACTCTGAATGGTATTCTGGGCTTCTGGACCCAAAGGGGCGGGGCCTAACGAATTTAAACCCCCAATGCTATTTCAATGGGTTTAGGGGCTTCTAGGCAAAAGGGGCGTGGCCAAAAGTATCTCAACCCTCAGCCATGTCATGGTCTATACTCTGAATGGTATTCTGGGCTTCTGGACCCAAAGGGGCGGGGCCTAACGAATTTAAACCCCCAATGCTATTTCAATGGGTTTAGGTGCTTCTAGGCAAAAGGGGCGTGGCCAAAAGTATCTCAACCCTCAGCCATGTCATGGTCTATACTCTGAATGGTATTCTGGGCTTCTGGACCCAAAGGGGCGGGGCCTAACGAATTTAAACCCCCAATGCTATTTCAATGGGTTTAGGGTCTTCTAGGCAAAAGGGGCGTGGCTAAAATAATCTCAACCCTCAGCCAGGTCATGGTCTATACTCTGAATGGTATTCTGGGCTTCTGGACCCAAAGGGGCGGGGCCTAACGAATTTAAACCCCCAATGCTATTTCAATGGGTTTAGGGGCTTCTAGGCAAAAGGGGCGTGGCCAAAAGTATCTCAACCCTCAGCCATGTCATGGTCTATACTATGAATGGTATTCTGGGCTTCTGGACCCAAAGGGGCGGGGCCTAACGAATTTAAACCCCCAATGCTATTTCAATGGGTTTAGGGGCTTCTAGGCAAAAGGGGCGTGGCTAAAATAATCTCAACCCTCAGCCAGGTCATGGTCTATACTCTGAATGGTATTCTGGGCTTCTGGACCCAAAGGGGCGGGGCCTAACGAATTTAAACCCCCAATGCTATTTCAATGGATTTAGGGGCTTCTAGGCAAAGGGGCGTGGCCAAAAGTATCTCAACCCTCAGCCATGTCATGGTCTATACTCTGAATGGTGTTCTGGGCTTCTGGACCCAAAGGGGCGTGGCCTAACGAATTTAAACCCCCAATGCTATTTCAATGGGTTTAGTGGTTTCTAGGCAAAGGGGCGTGGCCAAAAGTATCTCAACCCTCAGCCATGTCATGGTCTATACTCTGAATGGCATTCTGGGCTTCTGGACCCAAAGGGGCGGGGCCTAACGAATTTAAACCCCCAATGCTATTTCAATGGGTTTAGGGGCTTCTAGGCAAAGGGGCGTGGCCAAAAGTATCTCAACCCTCAGCCATGTCATGGTCTATACTCTGAATGGCATTCTGGGCTTCTGGACCCAAAGGGGCGGGGCCTAACGAATTTAAACCCCCAATGCTATTTCAATGGGTTTAGGGGCTTCTAGGCAAAAGGGGCGTGGTCAAAAGAATCTCAACCCTCAGCCAGGTCATGGTCTATACTCTGAATGGTATTCTGGGCTTCTGGACCCAAAGGAGCGGGGCCTAACGAATTTAAACCCCCAATGCTATTTCAATGGGTTTTGGGGCTTCTAGGCAAAAGGGGCGTGGCCAAAAGGATCTCATCCCTCAGCCATGTCATGGTCTATACTCTGAATGGCATTCTGGGCTTCTGGACCCAAAGGGGCGGGGCCTAACGAATTTAAACCCCCAATGCTATTTCAATGGGTTTAGGGGCTTCTATGCAAAGGGGCGTGGCCAAAAGTATCTCAACCCTCAGCCATGTCATGGTCTATACTCTGAATGGTATTCTGGGCTTCTGGGCCCAAAGGGGCGGGGCCTAACGAATTTAAACCCCCAATGCTATTTCAATGGGTTTAGGGGCTTCTAGGCAAAAGGGGCGTGGCTAAAATAATCTCAACCAGGTCATGTTCTATAATCTGAATGGTATTCTGGGCTTCTGGACCCAAAGGGGCGGGGCCTAACGAATTTAAACCCCCAATGCTATTTCAATGGGTTTAGGGGCTTCTAGGCAAAGGGGCGTGGCCAAAAGTATCTCAACCCTCAGCCATGTCATGGTCTATACTCTGAATGGTATTCTGGGCTTCTGGACCCAAAGGGGCGGGGCCTAACGAATTTAAACCCCCAATGCTATTTCAATGGGTTTAGGGGCTTCTAGGCAAAGGGGCGTGGCCAAAAGTTTCTCAACCCTCAGCCATGTCATGGTCTATACTCTGAATGGCATTCTGGGCTTCTGGACCCAAAGGGGCGGGGCCTAACGAATTTAAACCCCCAATGCTATTTCAATGGGTTTAGGGGCTTCTAGGCAAAGGGGCGTGGCCAAAAGTTTCTCAACCCTCAGCCATGTCATGGTCTATACTCTGAATGGCATTCTGGGCTTCTGGACCCAAAGGGGCGGGGCCTAACGAATTTAAACCCCCAATGCTATTTCAATGGGTTTAGGGGCTTCTAGGCAAAAGGGGCGTGGCCAAAAGTATCTCAACCCTCAGCCATGTCATGGTCTATACTCTGAATGGTATTCTGGGCTTCTGGACCCAAAGGGGCGGGGCCTAACGAATTTAAACCCCCAATGCTATTTCAATGGGTTTAGGTGCTTCTAGGCAAAAGGGGCGTGGCCAAAAGTATCTCAACCCTCAGCCATGTCATGGTCTATACTCTGAATGGTATTCTGGGCTTCTGGACCCAAAGGGGCGGGGCCTAACGAATTTAAACCCCCAATGCTATTTCAATGGGTTTAGGTGCTTCTAGGCAAAAGGGGCGTGGCCAAAAGTATCTCAACCCTCAGCCATGTCATGGTCTATACTATGAATGGTATTCTGGGCTTCTGGACCCAAAGGGGCGGGGCCTAACGAATTTAAACCCCCAATGCTATTTCAATGGGTTTAGGTGCTTCTAGGCAAAAGGGGCGTGGCCAAAAGTATCTCAACCCTCAGCCATGTCATGGTCTATACTATGAATGGTATTCTGGGCTTCTGGACCCAAAGGGGCGGGGCCTAACGAATTTAAACCCCCAATGCTATTTCAATGGGTTTAGGGGCTTCTAGGCAAAGGGGCGTGGCCAAAAGTATCTCAACCCTCAGCCATGTCATGGTCTATACTCTGAATGGTATTCTGGGCTTCTGGACCCAAAGGGGCGTGGCCTAACGAATTTAAACCCCCAATGCTATTTCAATGGGTTTAGGGGCTTCTAGGCAAAAGGGGCGTGGCTAAAAGAATCTCAACCCTCAGCCATGTCATGGTCTATACTCTGAATGGTATTCTGGGCTTCTGGACCCAAAGGGGCGTGGCCTAACGAATTTAAACCCCCAATGCTATTTCAATGGGTTTAGGGGCTTCTAGGCAAAAGGGGCGTGGCTAAAATAATCTCAACCCTCAGCCATGTCATGGTCTATACTCTGAATGGTATTCTGGGCTTCTGGACACAAAGGGGCGGGGCCTAACGAATTTAAACCCCCAATGCTATTTCAATGGGTTTAGGGGCTTCTAGGCAAAAGGGGCGTGGCTAAAATAATCTCAACCCTCAGCCATGTCATGGTCTATACTCTGAATGGCATTCTGGGCTTCTGGACCCAAAGGGGCGGGGCCTAACGAATTTAAACCCCCAATGCTATTTCAATGGGTTTAGGGGCTTCTAGGCAAAGGGGCGTGGCCAAAAGTATCTCAACCCTCAGCCATGTCATGGTCTATACTCTGAATGGCATTCTGGGCTTCTGGACCCAAAGGGGCGGGGCCTAACGAATTTAAACCCCCAATGCTATTTCAATGGGTTTAGGGGCTTCTAGGCAAAGGGGCGTGGCCAAAAGTATCTCAACCCTCAGCCATGTCATGGTCTATACTCTGAATGGTATTCTGGGCTTCTGGACCCAAAGGGGCGGGGCCTAACGAATTTAAACCCCCAATGCTATTTCAATGGGTTTAGGGGCTTCTAGGCAAAAGGGGCGTGGCTAAAATAATCTCAACCCTCAGCCATGTCATGGTCTATACTCTGAATGGCATTCTGGGCTTCTGGACCCAAAGGGGCGGGGCCTAACGAATTTAAACCCCCAATGCTATTTCAATGGGTTTAGGGGCTTCTAGGCAAAGGGGCGTGGCCAAAAGTATCTCAACCCTCAGACATGTCATGGTCTATACTCTGAATGGTATTCTGGGCTTCTGGACCCAAAGGGGCGGGGCCTAACGAATTTAAACCCCCAATGCTATTTCAATGGGTTTAGGGGCTTCTAGGCAAAAGGGGCGTGGCTAAAATAATCTCAACCCTCAGCCATGTCATGGTCTATACTCTGAATGGTATTCTGGGCTTCTGGACCCAAAGGGGCGGGGCCTAACGAATTTAAACCCCCAATGCTATTTCAATGGATTTAGGGGCTTCTAGGCAAAGGGGCGTGGCCAAAAGTATCTCAACCCTCAGCCATGTCATGGTCTATACTCTGAATGGTGTTCTGGGCTTCTGGACCCAAAGGGGCGTGGCCTAACGAATTTAAACCCCCAATGCTATTTCAATGGGTTTAGGGGTTTCTAGGCAAAAGGGGCGTGGCCAAACGTATCTCAACCCTCAGCCATGTCAAGGTCTATACTCTGAATGGTATTCTGGGCTTCTGGACCCAAAGCGGCGGGGCCTAACGAATTTAAACCCCCAATGCTATTTCAATGGGTTTAGGTGCTTCTAGGCAAAAGGGGCGTGGCCAAAAGTATCTCAACCCTCAGCCATGTCATGGTCTATACTCTGAATGGTATTCTGGGCTTTTGGACGCAAAGGGGCGGGGCCTAACGAATTTAAACCCCCAATGCTATTTCAATGGGTTTAGGGGTTTCTAGGCAAAGGGGCGTGGCCAAAAGTATCTCAACCCTCAGCCATGTCATGGTCTATACTCTGAATGGCATTCTGGGCTTCTGGACCCAAAGGGGCGGGGCCTAACGAATTTAAACCCCCAATGCTATTTCAATGGGTTTAGGGGCTTCTAGGCAAAGGGGCGTGGCCAAAAGTATCTCAACCCTCAGCCATGTCATGGTCTATACTCTGAATGGTATTCTGGGCTTCTGGACCCAAAGGGGCGGGGCCTAACGAATTTAAACCCCAAATGCTATTTCAATGGGTTTAGGGGCTTCTAGGCAAAAGGGGCGTGGCTAAAATAATCTCAACCCTCAGCCTGGTCATGGTCTATACTCTGAATGGTATTCTGGGCTTCTGGACCCAAAGGGGCGTGGCCTAACGAATTTAAACCCCCAATGCTATTTCAATGGGTTTAGGGGCTTCTAGGCAAAAGGGGCGTGGCTAAAAGAATCTCAACCCTCAGCCATGTCATGGTCTATACTCTGAATGGTATTCTGGGCTTCTGGACACAAAGGGGCGGGGCCTAACGAATTTAAACCCCCAATGCTATTTCAATGGGCTTAGGGGCTTCTAGGCAAAAGGGGCGTGGCTAAAATAATCTCAACCCTCAGCCATGTCATGGTCTATACTCTGAATGGCATTCTGGGCTTCTGGACCCAAAGGGGCGGGGCCTAACGAATTTAAACCCCCAATGCTATTTCAATGGGTTTAGGGGCTTCTAGGCAAAGGGGCGTGGCCAAAAGTATCTCAACCCTCAGCCATGTCATGGTCTATACTCTGAATGGTATTCTGGGCTTCTGGACCCAAAGGGGCGGGGCCTAACGAATTTAAACCCCCAATGCTATTTCAATGGGTTTAGGGGCTTCTAGGCAAAAGGGGCGTGGCTAAAATAATCTCAACCCTCAGCCATGTCATGGTCTATACTCTGAATGGCATTCTGGGCTTCTGGACCCAAAGGGGCGGGGCCTAACGAATTTAAACCCCCAATGCTATTTCAATGGGTTTAGGGGCTTCTAGGCAAAGGGGCGTGGCCAAAAGTATCTCAACCCTCAGCCAGGTCATGGTCTATACTCTGAATGGTATTCTGGGCTTCTGGACCCAAAGGGGCGGGGCCTAACGAATTTAAACCCCCAATGCTATTTCAATGGGTTTAGGGGCTTCTAGGCAAAGGGGCGTGGCCAAAAGTATCTCAACCCTCAGCCATGTCATGGTCTATACTCTGAATGGCATTCTGGGCTTCTGGACCCAAAGGGGCGGGGCCTAACGAATTTAAACCCCCAATGCTATTTCAATGGGTTTAGGGGCTTCTAGGCAAAGGGGCGTGGCCAAAAGTATCTCAACCCTCAGCCATGTCATGGTCTATACTCTGAATGGTATTCTGGGCTTCTGGACCCAAAGGGGCGTGGCCTAACGAATTTAAACCCCCAATGCTATTTCAATGGGTTTAGGGGCTTCTAGGCAAAAGGGGCGTGGCCAAAAGTATCTCAACCCTCAGCCATGTCATGGTCTATACTCTGAATGGCATTCTGGGCTTCTGGACCCAAAGGGGCGGGGCCTAACGAATTTAAACCCCCAATGCTATTTCAATGGGTTTATGTGCTTCCAGGCAAAAGGGGCGTGGCCACAAGTATCTCAACCTTCAGCCATGTCATGGTCTATACTATGAATGGTATTCTGGGCTTCTGGACCAAAAGGGGCGGGGCCTAACGAATTTAAACCCCCAATGCTATTTCAATGGGTTTAGGGGCTTCTAGGCAAAGGGGCGTGGCCAAAAGTATCTCAACCCTCAGCCATGTCATGGTCTATACTCTGAATGGTATTCTGGGCTTCTGGACCCAAAGGGGCGTGGCCTAACGAATTTAAACCCCCAATACTATTTCAATGGGTTTAGGGGCTTCTAGGCAAAAGGGGCGTGGCCAAAAGTATCTCAACCCTCAGCCATGTCATGGTCTATACTCTGAATGGCATTCTGGGCTTCTGGACCCAAAGGGGCGTGGCCTAACGAATTTAAACCCCCAATGCTATTTCAATGGGTTTAGGGGCTTCTAGGCAAAAGGGGCGTGGCCAAACGTATCTCAACCCTCAGCCATTTCATGGTCTATACTCTGAATGGTATTCTGGGCTTCTGGACCCAAAGGGGCGGGGCCTAACGAATTTAAACCCCCAATGCTATTTCAATGGGTTTAGGGGCTTCTAGGCAAAAGGGGCGTGGCCAAAAGTATATCAACCCTCAGCCATGTCATGGTCTATACTCTGAATGGCATTCTGGGCTTCTGGACCCAAAGGGGCGGGGCCTAACTAATTTAAACCCCCAATGCTATTTCAATGGGTTTAGTGGCTTCTAGGCAAAAGAGGCGTAACCAAAAGTATCTCAACCCTCAGCCATGTCATGGTCTATACTATGAATGGTATTCTGGGCTTCTGGACCCAAAGGGGCGGGGCCTAACGAATTTAAACCCCCAATGCTATTTCAATGGGTTTAGGGGCTTCTAGGCAAAAGGGGCGTGGCAAAAAGTATCTCAACCCTCAGCCATGTCATGGTCTATACTCTGAATGGCATTCTGGGCTTCTTGTCCCAAAGGGGCGGGGCCTAACGAATTTAAACCCCCAATGCTATTTCAATGGGTTTAGGGGCTTCTAGGCAAAAGGGGCGTGGCCAAACGTATCTCAACCCTCAGCCATGTCATGGTCTATACTCTGAATGGTATTCTGGGCTTCTGGACCCAAAGGGGCGGGGCCTAACGAATTTAAACCCCCAATGCTATTTCAATGGGTTTAGGGGCTTCTAGGCACAGGGGGCGTGGCCAAAAGTATCTCAACCCTCAGCCATGTCATGGTCTATACTCTGAATGGCATTCTGGGCTTCTGGACCAAAAGGGGCGGGGCCTAACGAATTTAAACCCCCAATGCTATGTCAATGGGTTTAGGGGCTTCTAGGCAAAAGGGGCGTGGCCAAAAGTATCTCAACCCTCAGCCATGTCATGGTCTATACTCTGAATGGTATTCTGGGCTTCTGGACCCAAAGGGGCGTGGCCTAACGAATTTAAACCCCCAATGCTATTTCAATGGGTTTAGGGGCTTCTAGGCAAAAGGGGCGTGGCTAAAAGAATCTCAACCCTCAGCCAGGTCATGGTCTATACTCTGAATGGTATTCTCGGCTTCTGGACCCAAAGGGGCGGGGCCTAACGAATTTAAACCCCCAATGCTATTTCAATGGGTTTAGGGGCTTCTAGGCAAAAGGGGCGTGGCCAAAAGTATCTCATCCCTCAGCCATGTCATGGTCTATACTCTGAATGGCATTTTGGGCTTCTGGACCCAAAGGGGCGGGGCCTAACGAATTTAAACCCCCAATGCTATTTCAATGGGTTTAGGGGCTTCTAGGCAAAGGGGCGTGGCCAAAAGTATCTCAACCCTCAGCCATGTCATGGTCTATACTCTGAATGGTATTCTGGGCTTCTGGACCCAAAGGGGCGTGGCCTAACGAATTTAAACCCCCAATGCTATTTCAATGGGTTTAGGGGCTTCTAGGCAAAGGGGCGTGGCCAAAAGTATCTTAACCCTTAGCCATGTCATGGTCTATACTCTGAATGGTATTCTGGGCTTCTGGACCCAAAGGGGCGTGGCCTAACGAATTTAAACCCCCAATGCTATTTCAATGGGTTTAGGGGCTTCTAGGCAAAGGGGCGTGGCCAAAAGTATCTCAACCCTCAGCCATGTCATGGTCTATACTCTGAATGGTATTCTGGGCTTCTGGACCCAAAGGGGCGTGGCCTAACGAATTTAAACCCCCAATGCTATTTCAATGGGTTTAGGGGCTTCTAGGCAAAAGGGGCGTGGCCAAAAGTATCTCAACCCTCAGCCATGTCATGGTCTATACTCTGAATGGCATTCTGGGCTTCTGGACCCAAAGGGGCGGGGCCTAACGAATTTAAACCCCCAATGCTATTTCAATGGGTTTATGGGCTTCCAGGCAAAAGGGGCGTGGCCAAAAGTATCTCAACCCTCAGCCATGTCATGGTCTATACTATGAATGGTATTCTGGGCTTCTGGACCAAAAGGGGCGGGGCCTAACGAATTTAAACCCCCAATGCTATTTCAATGGGTTTAGGGGCTTCTAGGCAAAGGGGCGTGGCCAAAAGTATCTCAACCCTCAGCCATGTCATGGTCTATACTCTGAATGGCATTCTGGGCTTCTGGACCCAAAGGGGCGGGGCCTAACGAATTTAAACCCCCAATGCTATTTCAATGGGTTTAGGGGCTTCTAGGCAAAAGGGGCGTGGCCAAACGTATCTCAGCCCTCAGCCATTTCATGGTCTATACTCTGAATGGTATTCTGGGCTTCTGGACCCAAAGGGGCGGGGCCTAACGAATTTAAACCCCCAATGCTATTTCAATGGGTTTAGGGGCTTCTAGGCAAAAGGGGCGCGGCCAAACGTATCTCAGCCCTCAGCCATTTCATGGTCTATACTCTGAATGGTATTCTGGGCTTCTGGACCCAAAGGGGCGGGGCCTAACGAATTTAAACCCCCAATGCTATTTCAATGGGTTTAGGGGCTTCTAGGCAAAAGGGGCGTGGCCAAAAGTATCTCAACCCTCAGCCATGTCATGGTCTATACTCTGAATGGCATTCTGGGCTTCTGGACCCAAAGGGGCGGGGCCTAACTAATTTAAACCCCCAATGCTATTTCAATGGGTTTAGTGGCTTCTAGGCAAAAGAGGCGTAACCAAAAGTATCTCAACCCTCAGCCATGTCATGGTCTATACTCTGAATGGCATTCTGGGCTTCTGGACCCAAAGGGGCGGGGCCTAACGAATTTAAACCCCCAATGCTATTTCAATGGGTTTAGGGGCTTCTAGGCAAAAGGGGCGTGGCCAAAAGTATCTCAACCCTCAGCCATGTCATGGTCTATACTCTGAATGGTATTCTGGGCTTCTGGACCCAAAGGGGCGGGTCCTAACGAATTTAAACCCCCAATGCTATTTCAATGGGTTTAGGGGCTTCTAGGCAAAAGGGGCGTGGCTAAAATAATCTCAACCCTCAGCCAGGTCATGGTCTATACTCTGAATGGTATTCTGGGCTTCTGGACCCAAAGGGGCGGGGCCTAACGAATTTAAACCCCCAATGCTATTTCAATGGGTTTAGGGGCTTCTAGGCAAATGGGCGTGGCCAAAAGTATCTCAACCCTCAGCCATGTCATGGTCTATACTCTGAATGGTATTCTGGGCTTCTGGACCCAAAGGGGCGTGGCCTAACGAATTTAAACCCCCAATGCTATTTCAATGGGTTAAGGGGCTTCTAGGCAAAAGGGGCGTGGCCAAAAGTATCTCAACCCTCAGCCATGTCATGGTCTATACTCTGAATGGCATTCTGGGCTTCTGGACCCAAAGGGGCGGGGCCTAACGAATTTAAACCCCCAATGCTATTTCAATGGGTTTATGTGCTTCCAGGCAAAAGGGGCGTGGCCACAAGTATCTCAACCCTCAGCCATGTCATGGTCTATACTATGAATGGTATTCTGGGCTTCTGGACCAAAAGGGGCGGGGCCTAACGAATTTAAACCCCCAATGCTATTTCAATGGGTTTAGGGGCTTCTAGGCAAAGGGGCGTGGCCAAAAGTATCTCAACCCTCAGCCATGTCATGGTCTATACTCTGAATGGTATTCTGGGCTTCTGGACCCAAAGGGGCGTGGCCTAACGAATTTAAACCCCCAATGCTATTTCAATGGGTTTAGGGGCTTCTAGGCAAAAGGGGCGTGGCCAAAAGTATCTCAACCCTCAGCCATGTCATGGTCTATACTCTGAATGGCATTCTGGGCTTCTGGACCCAAAGGGGCGGGGCCTAACGAATTTAAACCCCCAATGCTATTTCAATGGGTTTAGGGGCTTCTAGGCAAAAGGGGCGTGGCCAAACGTATCTCAACCCTCAGCCATTTCATGGTCTATACTCTGAATGGTATTCTGGGCTTCTGGACCCAAAGGGGCGGGGCCTAACGAATTTAAACCCCCAATGCTATTTCAATGGGTTTAGGGGCTTCTAGGCAAAAGGGGCGTGGCCAAAAGTATCTCAACCCTCAGCCATGTCATGGTCTATACTCTGAATGGCATTCTGGGCTTCTGGACCCAAAGGGGCGGGGCCTAACTAATTTAAACCGCCAATGCTATTTCAATGGGTTTAGGGGCTTCTAGGCAAAAGCGGCTGTTAGGTGTGGTCGTTTGGAAACTGAGCTCCTGCTTTCTCAGAGTGTTAGAGAAAGGAAAGTAGTGTCCCATCTGGGTTTGTCCCAAATATGATGGACCCTCCTGGGGAGGAAGATGTGGAGGAGTCCCAGGCTAAAATCCCTATGGTTCTGCCAAGTGGAAGAAAGCTGATTTCACCTGGTATGTTACCCCCTTTTCGCGGAAAAACTGCAGAGCATGAAAAGGTGTGTGATGTAACTCACCTGAGTGCACCTGTGACTGTGCTTACAGAGGAGAAAGTGCTGGTGCAGCCTGCAGTATCCAGTGTGGGAAACAAGCCAAGTAATGTGACAAAGACTCTGGCTGCTAACAGTGGAAAAAGGGTGTGTGATGTAACTCACCTAATTGCACCTGTGGCTGTGCATGCAGAGGAGAAAGTGCTGGTGCAGCCTGCAGTATCCAGTGTGGGAAACAAGCATGGAAAGCCTTTGCAGCTGGAGCCTGCTGTGGGACCTTGCAGTTCTGGAGCAGATAAGTCTGTGGATTCCTGCATTGGTGGTGCAGCGGTGTCTGCAAATCAGCCTGATGTCCATGCCTGGAAAGGTAAAGCAACAGTTACTGGTGGGCCTGTCATTGGAGAGGTGATGGTGGGGCCAATTAATGTGACAAAGCCTCTGGCTGCTAACAGTGGAAAAAGGGTGTGTGATGTAACTCACCTAATTGCACCTGTCGCTGTGCATGCAGAGGAGAAAGTGCTGGTGCAGCCTGCAGTATCCAGTGTGGGAAGCAAGCATGGAAAGCCTCTGCAGCTGGAGCCTGCTGTAGGACCTTGTAGTTCTGGAGCAGATAAGTCTGTGGATTCCTGTATTGGTGGTGCAGTGGTGTCTGCAAATCAGCCTGATGTCCAAGCTTGCAAATTTAAAGCAACAGTGACTGGTGTGCCTGTCATTGGAGAGGTGATGGTGGGGCCAAGTAATGTGACAAAGCCTCTGGCTGCTAACAGTGGAAAAAGGGTGTGTGATGTAACTCACCTAATTGCACCTGTGGCTGTGCATGCAGAGGAGAAAGTGCTGGTGCAGCCTGCAGTATCCAGTGTGGGAAACAAGCATGGAAAGCCTCTGCAGCTGGAGCCTGCTGTGGGACCTTGTAGTTCTGGAGCAGATAAGTCTGTGGATTCCTGTATTGGTGGTGCAGCGGTGTCTGCAAATCAGCCTGATGTCCAAGCTTGCAAATTTAAAGCAACAGTGACTGGTGTGCCTGTCATTGGAGAGGTGATGGTGGGGCCAAATAATGTGACAAAGCCTCAGGCTGCTAACAGTGAAAAAAAGGTGTGTGATGTAACTCACCTGAGTGTACCTGTGGCTGTACCTGATCCTGGAGAAATTGTGGCTGAACCTGTGGGCGATGTGGCTGCAGGAGTTGTGGTGCAGTCAGTATGCCCTGATGGGAACAGTGAGCAGCCTGTGTCATCCGAACCAGGTATGAGTAACTGTGTAAACATGACTGTCCTGGAGTCTGAAGTAAATATGTCCAGTCAGGAGGTGACTGAATCTTTGCTTGACCTGCAGCTTCTAGAGGCTGATGTAAAAAGGGTTAATGAAGCTGTGCAAGCGCAGCCTGAGCAGCAGCTCACAGTGGCTGAGTTAAAAAAGGAAGTTTCAAGGCTTGGTAAATTGGTATCAGCAAAAAGGAAAAAACGTAATAGTGTCTCTAGCAGAATCAGAGGTGTTTATACGGCTGAACTTGTAGAGTTGGAAGATCGTTTAAAGGAGGTCAATAATCAATTGAAATCTTTATTGTTGCCGCTATGTGCAGAGGCCTCTGAATTACCTCCGAATGTGGTGGTGCAGGATATGATAATAGAGGATAAGGCAAATGATGTAGTAGATAATAATGAAAAGGAATTGAGGGATGATCTGCGTGGGCAAATGGAGGTAGATGTAGAGCAAGGAGGGTCTGCTAATAATAAATTGATATCAGATGAAGTGATACAAATGGTGAGTGAAAGGAAAGAAAAAGTTTCTGTGGTAGGGGGTAAACCCCTTGGGGGGAAGGTTTCGGGGGCCAAGGGTGATAAAGTGGCACAGGGAATGCCGGCTTAAGAAAAATCTGATTTAAATCCAGCACAATTTCAGGTTGTGGAAACGGTGTTTGGTAATCTGGAGGTTCCTGTGAGAGTAAGAGCTGCTTTGCAGCTTTTAGAGGGGGAGCAGAATAAAGGGGAGAAGTCTGTTCCTGTGCAAAAAGGTTTAGCAGTGGTTCCATCTGTAACTAGGGTTGGGAGTGTAATTAGTGAAGCAACAAGGACTCCTGTGGTGCCAGGGGTGGTCTCGTATGCTGGGGCTGTAACAAGAACCGCTGCAAGGGCTGTTGGAAATAGTCAGGTGGTGGCTCCAAATGGTTTTGTTCAAAGTACAAAGAGACGGAATGTGGTCCAGCTAAAGTGGACCAGTAGTGACCCTCCGCCTCATAGGAATGATTTTTTGCAGGAGTTTTTGAAGACAGGGTTTGTGGTCAATGATATTTACGCCTGCATCCATCCCGTGGGGTCTAATGAATATGATTTGAGTTTTCAGACTTATAACGGCCTGCAGGCATTTTGGTCAAAATGGCCAGAGTTGAAGGTTAAGGCCCCATGGGTGAATTACATGGCTTATGCTGTGACTAGGAAGGAGACTGCTAAGGTGACCATTTTGGTTAGGAATGAGTCCCTAAGTGAATGTGATTTGACCTTTTGGCTTAGGAGGTTCGTGGAGTCTATTGTTGAGCCGTTAGTTAAGGTCCCTGGTGGTTTAGGAGTATGGGGGGGAGCCTGGTCGACCACGGTTAAACTTAGACAAGGGATACATATTCCGTCTGCTGCCTACATAGGCACTGACCGTATTCAGTGTTTCTATGCGGGGCAACCCAGAATGTGCCATAGATGTGGTGATTTTCGTCATATCAGTAAAGATTGCCCCGCACAGAAATGTTCAAAGTGTAACAAGCTAGGCCATTCAGCTAGGGATTGTGATGTGATAATGTGCAATTTGTGTGGGTGTGAGGGTCACCCGTATAGTAGGTGCCCATCTGCTTTTCACAATACTCTGGTAGATAAAGAGATGGTGGCTGTGGCAGTGAGGGTTGAGAAAGAAATGGAGGATATGTCAGCAAGGGTTGGGAAAGAAATGCAAAGTGTGATTGCAGAGGCGGTGCAAAGTGAGCTAAATGTACCTAGTGTGTCCCTTGAGAGGGTATCTATTGATAATAGGGTGTCCACTGAAGGGTCTGTGGAGCCTTTCAGGTTAGTGGTTGGGAAGAAGAAAGGTGGGAAGGGTAAGGGTCAGCCAGATGGGGGTTTGGTGCTGTCAAATCGGTTTGGGGCTTTCTCTAGTGATGAGGAAGAGGGGGAGGGGGAGATAGTTAGGGATAAAAACGGGGACCTGGTCTTAAGTTCTAGGGTAATGAGGCTGAGAAAAAGAGGGCCACGCGCAGTCTCTCCCTATCAGGCTGCCTCTTCCCTTGGTAAGGGCAAGGGGAAGGGGAAGGGGAAGGGAAGGAAGGAGGTTTCAAGCAGGGGTGAAGATTTTTTGGTAGAGGGGAGGAATGTGGAGTCGGAGGTAGTCACTGTGGAGAACATGTCACCAGAGCTTTGTGAGGAGGTGGAGGGGACAGAGAAGGTGGTACATACTGCCTCTGACTCGGATTCCTTGGTCCATCCTGTGGATCAAGGGCCTGAGGCTGAAGGGAATGGTGCTGAAGGAGTCACCCAGGCCGTTCCTTTGGTAGTGGCACCTTTGGTGGTCCCAGATCCACCAGATCCTCCGGATCAACAGGGGACATTGGTCTCTAGTGGTTGCCCCGATGGGGTGGTGTTGAGTAAGGCTAGGGAGGCAGGTGTGGTCTCCCCCCAAATAGATGGTGAGGGCTCTGCCTCAGATGTGGAGTTGGAGGGGGAGTTTTTGCCATCTGGCGTGCAATGTAAGAGGTATGGTTCCTCAGATGAGGAGTCCCAAAGGCAGACAAAGAAGAAGTGAGTAAGGTCCTACTTCAATAACCCTGAAGGATGGCTCTCCAGCCCATTAAGTTTGCCACCTTAAACGTGGCCTCCATTCTTTCAGAGCGGGCTCGGCATTTGGCTTTTCAGTTTTTTAACGCCCTGGATGTGGATTTTTTGTTTTTGCAGGAGACCAGGGTGGGGCGGCTTGCAGATCTTTACAAGGCGAAAGCCGAGTGGAGGCGCGGGCCGTCATTCTGGTCTCTTGCTGCCGAGCCATATAGTGGGCTGGCAGTCTTTTTTACTGGTAAAGTGGTAGTCCAACGGGTTATTGAGCTTCAAGTAGGCAGGTGTATGGTTTTGGATGTCAACCTGAAGGGACATGACCTAAGGCTGGTTAACATTTATGGCCCCCACACTGCGAGGGATAGGAAGTGTCTTTTCGGGGAGATAAAGCCATATCTCTTCACGACCCGGCAGATAGTCTTTGGCGGTGATTTCAATACCGTGATTAGGCCAAAAGACAGGGGAGGTCCAAGGACTACTCTGGGTTCAGATTCCCGCTATCTAGCTAGTATGGTCAGGCAATCGGGTTTGGTTGATGTGCATGTTCGCCATTTGCCAGACCTCACGGGTTTCACCTTTTTTAGAGGTAGTTGTAGGAGTAGAATAGATAGGTTTTTTGTTAAGGAGAGTTCAAAAACTTCAGCCCCTCTGCTGAAGCCGGTAGAATTCTCCGATCACGTTTGTCTGTGTGCATCCTTGAACGCCTCAGAGTCTCCTCAGAAGGGGCGGGGCCTTTGGCGCTTAAACTCTGAACTTCTGAAGGAGGAAGAGATTAGACAGTCTTTTATAGACTTCCTTGAATCTCAGGAGTCCCTTTTGGAGGCGGGATGGAGTAGGTCAGAGTGGTGGGAGGTATGCAAAAAGAGAGCTCGCATCTTTTTTCGTGACCTTGTAGCCAAAAGAAATTTGATAAAGAGGAATGTCTACAATGCCTTGAGAAAGAGGTTGGATATCTTGATCTCTGAGCGAGGAGATGATGGGGAAATCTCCCGAGTGAAGGCTCAGATGAAGGAGTATCAATATGACCGCTTTGCTTCCTTGGTTCTGGAGAGGGATTATGGTAAGTACCACTCGCCTGATCCTTACCAGAACTGCAGGAAATCGGTTAGTTGTAAGGAGGTTAGGGGGTTGTATGATGACCGGGGTGTCCTTCGGGAGGATAAGGGAGGCATTCTGGAAGTTGTGCAGTCCTTTTACTCCTGCCTTTTGTCTGAGAAGTCACTTATCAGAGAGAGGATGGATCAATTTCTGAGGGAGACGCCAGGTCTTGTGAGTCAAGGCAGCTCTCTTGATTCTCTGGGAGATGAGATAACAGTGGATGAGGTCAAGAAGGCTATAGACTCTTTGTCTATAAAGAAGTCCCCAGGTCCAGATGGTCTAACATCTAAGTTTTATAAGACCTTTCGTGACCTCTTGGCCCCACGTCTTGCGGAAGTATTTAATGAAAGCCTGAGTGAGGGTTTGCTCCCTCCTTCCATGAGATTGTCTGCTCTTATCTTACTTTCCAAGGGTAAGGATCCATCACGTATTGAGAACTGGCGCCCCATCGCCCTTCTTAATACGGATAGGAAGATTCTGGCGAAGGTACTCTTCAATAGACTGATGGAATTTTCCGGGTCTCTTCTTTCTCCCTCTCAGCACTGTACTGTGAAAGGCCGGAGCACCTTTAGTGCCGTCCTTGGCGTCCGGGAGGCTGTAGAGCGGTGCCGTGCTGAGGGGTGGGGAAAGTATCTACTGGCTTTGGATCAGTCAAAGGCTTTTGATAGGGTCAACCATGAGTACCTGTGGGCCCTGCTTGAATGGTACGGTCTTCCAGCAAGGGTGGTTGATTGGCTATGTGTTATCTACAGGCAAGCCGAGAGCTTCCCTCTGATAAATGGTTGGGTGGGCCCCAGTTTTTCGGTCAATTCGGGTGTCAGACAGGGCTGCCCCTTAAGCCCCCTCTTATATGTCTTTGCTATCGACCCCTTCATTAGAAGGTTAGAGGGTGGCATTGTGAAGGGGGTCCAGCTGAGCCCGGATTGTTCTTTGGAAGTGGTGGCTTACGCAGACGATGTCACAGTGATTTTGTCAGATCCATCAGAGGCAGATGCTGTGGTGTCGGCTGTCCAAGAGTACTCGGAAGCCTCGGGTTCTCAGGTCAACCAGGAAAAGAGTGAAGTTTTCTGGATGGGGGAGGAAGGTCAGGAATTTGACCTTCCGGATGGCCTTCCCCAGGCGAGCCAGGAGATTAAAGTTTTAGGTATACGATTTGGTCCTGGCGATTATGCCACTCAAAATTGGGATCTTAGGCTGGAAGAAGCTGACCGGAAAGTGGAATGCTGGAAGAAATGGAAGCTGTCCCTTAGGGAAAGGGTGGACCTTATCAAAACCTATCTGATTCCGATTTTTCTGTATGTCAGTTATGTGTGCCTTTTGCCGGAATCTAGATGGACCAGGATTTCTGCTCTGTTTTTCCGGATGCTCTGGGGAAATAGACTGAATCCAGTAAAGAGAGCTGTTACCTACAGGTCGAGGAGGGAGGGAGGCCTGGGAATGGTCAACCCAGTGCTATTCCTTTTGACGACCTTTCTTAAGTTACATCTGGAAAGCCTCCAGTTAGAGGCTCCTCCTCGATGGGTAGAGGGCTTTAGAGTCTGGGTGTCTCCCTTCCTCAATGCATGGTTAGATGGAGGGAACGTAAAGAATATGCGAGTTAGACATGGTTACCTCCCGACCTACGTGACTTTGAGCTTGAAGGTGACAAAGCGTTGGGGCCTGGAGGTGGGGGAAGTCAAAAACTCCTCTAGAAGGGTATTGGAGAGGAGAATTTTGAGGTCTCATTTCTGGGTACCGCTGTCGCTAAAAGACTGCCCAGGTAGTTTGTCTTCAGATGGGCTTGCTCTGGTTAACTCCCGGAGGATCCCTCTGAAATTTCAGGACATTACCTGGCTCTCTTTCCACGGAAAGCTCTACGTGAGAGGGAACTTGAAGTTTAGAAATGTCGATGATCGTGGTTGCCCACGTGAGGAGTGTCTAGGGGAGGAGGAGACAATGGACCATTTCTTACTCAAGTGCCCTTTCAATGTGGAAGTTTATAAGAGAGTGTCTAGTGCCATGGGTATCCCGTGCCTTTCGGGCTTAGTTACCCTGAGTGGGCCTATGGGGCGTTCAAGAGGATTGGTCACTTTGAGTTATCCACTTTATTTCTAGTTAGCGTAGTGGTTAGATACTTCACGTGGAATGCACGGTGTCAGGTATCCCTCAGGCAAAAAGTCCTCTCCTGTGAGGTGGTGGTGTCAGGCATTCTGCACGAGGTGTGGAAGATTAGGGATTTGGAGAGGCGTCGGATGGAGGCTGTGGGGTGGTCCCGTTTGTGGCGTCACCTCAAGCCCCCTTGAGCAGGTGGCTGAAATTCTGGCGTCTTTCTGGCTTTGGCTTTTTCTGTCCTACACCCCCTTAGAATTGTTGATATATATATTCTTATATATGGCTTTACATACACCTGAGTGTGCCCCTCATTTCTTCTTTGTCTGTGTCTGTAAATAGGTTTTTGTGTATAGTGTTGCGTTTGAGTATATATTGTATATAGTAATTATGTACATTTTATGTATATACTGTATAGTTTGGTAACCCCTTTTTCAGTTGAATGTGGACTGGGAGAAATGGACTCTCTTTTTATTTGAAGCTGGGGTTTATTTTGTAATGCTGATGTTAAGCTATATGTTTGTGTGAAGTTATTCTGGTTGCAAGTTTTCAATAAAATACTTAAATTCAATGGGTTTAGGTGCTTCTAGGCAAAAGGGGCGTGGCCAAAAGTATCTCAACCCTCAGCCATGTCATGGTCTATACTCTGAATGGTATTCTGGGCTTCTGGACTCAAAGGGGCGTGGCCTAACGAATTTAAACCCCCAATGCTATTTCAATGGGTTTAGGGGCTTCTAGGCAAAGGGGCGTGGCCAAAAGTATCTCAACCCTCAGCCATGTCATGGTCTATACTCTGAATGGCATTCTGGGCTTCTGGACCCAAAGGGGCGGGGCCTAACGAATTTAAACCCCCAATGCTATTTCAATGGGTTTAGGGGCTTCTAGGCAAAAGGGGCGTGGCTAAAATAATCTCAACCCTCAGCCAGGTCATGTTCTATACTCTGAATGGTATTCTGGGCTTCTGGAACCAAAGGGGCGGGGCCTAACGAATTTAAACCCCCAATGCTATTTCAATGGGTTTAGGGGCTTCTAGGCAAAGGGGCGTGGCCAAAAGTATCTCAACCCTCAGCCATGTCATGGTCTATACTCTGAATGGTATTCTGGGCTTCTGGACCCAAAGGGGCGTGGCCTAACGAATTTAAACCCCCAATGCAATTTCAATGGGTTTAGGGGCTTCTAGGCAAAAGGGGCGTGGCCAAAAGTATCTCAACCCTCAGCCATGTCATGGTCTATACTCTGAATGGCATTCTGGGCTTCTGGACCCAAAGGGGCGTGGCCTAACGAATTTAAACCCCCAATGCTATTTCAATGGGTTTAGGGGCTTCTAGGCAAAAGGGGCGTGGCCAAAAGTATCTCAACCCTCAGCCATGTCATGGTCTATACTCTGAATGGCATTCTGGGCTTCTGGACCCAAAGGGGCGGGGCCTAACGAATTTAAACCCCCAATGCTATTTCAATGGGTTTAGGGGCTTCTAGGCAAAAGGGGCGTGGCCAAACGTATCTCAACCCTCAGCCATTTCATGGTCTATACTCTGAATGGTATTCTGGGCTTCTGGACCCAAAGGGGCGGGGCCTAACGAATTTAAACCCCCAATGCTATTTCAATGGGTTTAGGGGCTTCTAGGCAAAAGGGGCGTGGCCAAAAGTATCTCAACCCTCAGCCATGTCATGGTCTATACTCTGAATGGCATTCTGGGCTTCTGGACCCAAAGGGGCGGGGCCTAACTAATTTAAACCCCCAATGCTATTTCAATGGGTTTAGTGGCTTCTAGGCAAAAGAGGCGTAACCAAAAGTATCTCAACCCTCAGCCATGTCATGGTCTATACTATGAATGGTATTCTGGGCTTCTGGACCCAAAGGGGCGGGGCCTAACGAATTTAAACCCCCAATGCTATTTCAATGGGTTTAGGGGCTTCTAGGCAAAGGGGCGTGGCCAAAAGTATCTCAACCCTCAGCCATGTCATTGTCTATACTCTGAATGGTATTCTGGGCTTCTGGACCCAAAGGGGCGTGGCCTAACGAATTAAAACCCCCAATGCTATTTCAATGGGTTTAGGGGCTTCTAGGCAAAAGGGGCGTGGCAAAAAGTATCTCAACCCTCAGCCATGTCATGGTCTATACTCTGAATGGCATTCTGGGCTTCTTGTCCCAAAGGGGCGGGGCCTAACGAATTTAAACCCCCAATGCAATTTCAATGGGTTTAGGGGCTTCTAGGCAAAAGGGGCGTGGCCAAACGTATCTCAACCCTCAGCCATGTCATGGTCTATACTCTGAATGGTATTCTGGGCTTCTGGACCCAAAGGGGCGGGGCCTAACGAATTTAAACCCCCAATGCTATTTCAATGGGTTTAGGGGCTTCTAGGCAAAGGGGGCGTGGCCAAAAGTATCTCAACCCTCAGCCATGTCATGGTCTATACTCTGAATGGTATTCTGGGCTTCTGGACCCAAAGGGGCGTGGCCTAACGAATTTAAACCCCCAATGCTATTTCAATGGGTTTAGGGGCTTCTAGGCAAAAGGGGCGTGGCTAAAAGAATCTCAACCCTCAGCCAGGTCATGGTCTATACTCTGAATGGTATTCTCGGCTTCTGGACCCAAAGGGGCGGGGCCTAACGAATTTAAACCCCCAATGCTATTTCAATGGGTTTAGGGGCTTCTAGGCAAAAGGGGCGTGGTCAAAAGTATCTCATCCCTCAGCCATGTCATGGTCTATACTCTGAATGGCATTTTGGGCTTCTGGACCCAAAGGGGCGGGGCCTAACGAATTTAAACCCCCAATGCTATTTCAATGGGTTTAGGGGCTTCTAGGCAAAGGGGCGTGGCCAAAAGTATCTCAACCCTCAGCCATGTCATGGTCTATACTCTGAATGGTATTCTGGGCTTCTGGACCCAAAGGGGCGTGGCCTAACGAATTTAAACCCCCAATGCTATTTCAATGGGTTTAGGGGCTTCTAGGCAAAGGGGCGTGGCCAAAAGTATCTCAACCCTCAGCCATGTCATTGTCTATACTCTGAATGGTATTCTGGGCTTCTGGACCCAAAGGGGCGTGGCCTAACGAATTAAAACCCCCAATGCTATTTCAATGGGTTTAGGGGCTTCTAGGCAAAAGGGGCGTGGCAAAAAGTATCTCAACCCTCAGCCATGTCATGGTCTATACTCTGAATGGCATTCTGGGCTTCTTGTCCCAAAGGGGCGGGGCCTAACGAATTTAAACCCCCAATGCAATTTCAATGGGTTTAGGGGCTTCTAGGCAAAAGGGGCGTGGCCAAACGTATCTCAACCCTCAGCCATGTCATGGTCTATACTCTGAATGGTATTCTGGGCTTCTGGACCCAAAGGGGCGGGGCCTAACGAATTTAAACCCCCAATGCTATTTCAATGGGTTTAGGGGCTTCTAGGCAAAGGGGGCGTGGCCAAAAGTATCTCAACCCTCAGCCATGTCATGGTCTATACTCTGAATGGCATTCTGGGCTTCTGGACCAAAAGGGGCGGGGCCTAACGAATTTAAACCCCCAATGCTATGTCAATGGGTTTAGGGGCTTCTAGGCAAAAGGGGCGTGGCCAAAAGTATCTCAACCCTCAGCCATGTCATGGTCTATACTCTGAATGGCATTCTGGGCTTCTGGACCCAAAGGGGCGTGGCCTAACGAATTTAAACCCCCAATGCTATTTCAATGGGTTTAGGGGCTTCTAGGCAAAAGGGGCGTGGCTAAAAGAATCTCAACCCTCAGCCAGGTCATGGTCTATACTCTGAATGGTATTCTCGGCTTCTGGACCCAAAGGGGCGGGGCCTAACGAATTTAAACCCCCAATGCTATTTCAATGGGTTTAGGGGCTTCTAGGCAAAAGGGGCGTGGCCAAAAGTATCTCATCCCTCAGCCATGTCATGGTCTATACTCTGAATGGCATTCTGGGCTTCTGGACCCAAAGGGGCGTGGCCTAACGAATTTAAACCCCCAATGCTATTTCAATGGGTTTAGGGGCTTCTAGGCAAAGGGGCGTGGCCAAAAGTATCTCAACCCTCAGCCATGTCATGGTCTATACTCTGAATGGTATTCTGGGCTTCTGGACCCAAAGGGGCGTGGCCTAACGAATTTAAACCCCCAATGCTATTTCAATGGGTTTAGGGGCTTCTAGGCAAAAGGGGCGTGGCCAAAAGTATCTCAACCCTCAGCCATGTCATGGTCTATACTCTGAATGGTATTCTGGGCTTCTGGACCCAAAGGGGCGTGGCCTAACGAATTTAAACCCCCAATGCTATTTCAATGGGTTTAGGGGCTTCTAGGCAAAAGGGGCGTGGCTAAAAGAATCTCAACCCTCAGCCAGGTCATGGTCTATACTCTGAATGGTATTCTCGGCTTCTGGACCCAAAGGGGCGGGGCCTAACGAATTTAAACCCCCAATGCTATTTCAATGGGTTTAGGGGCTTCTAGGCAAAAGGGGCGTGGCCAAAAGTATCTCATCCCTCAGCCATGTCATGGTCTATACTCTGAATGGCATTTTGGGCTTCTGGACCCAAAGGGGCGGGGCCTAACGAATTTAAACCCCCAATGCTATTTCAATGGGTTTAGGGGCTTCTAGGCAAAGGGGCGTGGCCAAAAGTATCTCAACCCTCAGCCATGTCATGGTCTATACTCTGAATGGTATTCTGGGCTTCTGGACCCAAAGGGGCGTGGCCTAACGAATTTAAACCCCCAATGCTATTTCAATGGGTTTAGGGGCTTCTAGGCAAAGGGGCGTGGCCAAAAGTATCTTAACCCTTAGCCATGTCATGGTCTATACTCTGAATGGTATTCTGGGCTTCTGGACCCAAAGGGGCGTGGCCTAACGAATTTAAACCCCCAATGCTATTTCAATGGGTTTAGGGGCTTCTAGGCAAAGGGGCGTGGCCAAAAGTATCTCAACCCTCAGCCATGTCATGGTCTATACTCTGAATGGTATTCTGGGCTTCTGGACCCAAAGGGGCGTGGCCTAACGAATTTAAACCCCCAATGCTATTTCAATGGGTTTAGGGGCTTCTAGGCAAAAGGGGCGTGGCCAAAAGTATCTCAACCCTCAGCCATGTCATGGTCTATACTCTGAATGGCATTCTGGGCTTCTGGACCCAAAGGGGCGGGGCCTAACGAATTTAAACCCCCAATGCTATTTCAATGGGTTTATGGGCTTCCAGGCAAAAGGGGCGTGGCCAAAAGTATCTCAACCCTCAGCCATGTCATGGTCTATACTATGAATGGTATTCTGGGCTTCTGGACCAAAAGGGGCGGGGCCTAACGAATTTAAACCCCCAATGCTATTTCAATGGGTTTAGGGGCTTCTAGGCAAAGGGGCGTGGCCAAAAGTATCTCAACCCTCAGCCATGTCATGGTCTATACTCTGAATGGCATTCTGGGCTTCTGGACCCAAAGGGGCGGGGCCTAACGAATTTAAACCCCCAATGCTATTTCAATGGGTTTAGGGGCTTCTAGGCAAAAGGGGCGTGGCCAAACGTATCTCAGCCCTCAGCCATTTCATGGTCTATACTCTGAATGGTATTCTGGGCTTCTGGACCCAAAGGGGCGGGGCCTAACGAATTTAAACCCCCAATGCTATTTCAATGGGTTTAGGGGCTTCTAGGCAAAAGGGGCGTGGCCAAAAGTATCTCATCCCTCAGCCATGTCATGGTCTATACTCTGAATGGCATTCTGGGCTTCTGGACCCAAAGGGGCGTGGCCTAACGAATTTAAACCCCCAATGCTATTTCAATGGGTTTAGGGGCTTCTAGGCAAAGGGGCGTGGCCAAAAGTATCTCAACCCTCAGCCATGTCATGGTCTATACTCTGAATGGTATTCTGGGCTTCTGGACCCAAAGGGGCGTGGCCTAACGAATTTAAACCCCCAATGCTATTTCAATGGGTTTAGGGGCTTCTAGGCAAAAGGGGCGTGGCCAAAAGTATCTCAACCCTCAGCCATGTCATGGTCTATACTCTGAATGGTATTCTGGGCTTCTGGACCCAAAGGGGCGTGGCCTAACGAATTTAAACCCCCAATGCTATTTCAATGGGTTTAGGGGCTTCTAGGCAAAAGGGGCGTGGCTAAAAGAATCTCAACCCTCAGCCAGGTCATGGTCTATACTCTGAATGGTATTCTCGGCTTCTGGACCCAAAGGGGCGGGGCCTAACGAATTTAAACCCCCAATGCTATTTCAATGGGTTTAGGGGCTTCTAGGCAAAAGGGGCGTGGCCAAAAGTATCTCATCCCTCAGCCATGTCATGGTCTATACTCTGAATGGCATTTTGGGCTTCTGGACCCAAAGGGGCGGGGCCTAACGAATTTAAACCCCCAATGCTATTTCAATGGGTTTAGGGGCTTCTAGGCAAAGGGGCGTGGCCAAAAGTATCTCAACCCTCAGCCATGTCATGGTCTATACTCTGAATGGTATTCTGGGCTTCTGGACCCAAAGGGGCGTGGCCTAACGAATTTAAACCCCCAATGCTATTTCAATGGGTTTAGGGGCTTCTAGGCAAAGGGGCGTGGCCAAAAGTATCTTAACCCTTAGCCATGTCATGGTCTATACTCTGAATGGTATTCTGGGCTTCTGGACCCAAAGGGGCGTGGCCTAACGAATTTAAACCCCCAATGCTATTTCAATGGGTTTAGGGGCTTCTAGGCAAAGGGGCGTGGCCAAAAGTATCTCAACCCTCAGCCATGTCATGGTCTATACTCTGAATGGTATTCTGGGCTTCTGGACCCAAAGGGGCGTGGCCTAACGAATTTAAACCCCCAATGCTATTTCAATGGGTTTAGGGGCTTCTAGGCAAAAGGGGCGTGGCCAAAAGTATCTCAACCCTCAGCCATGTCATGGTCTATACTCTGAATGGCATTCTGGGCTTCTGGACCCAAAGGGGCGGGGCCTAACGAATTTAAACCCCCAATGCTATTTCAATGGGTTTATGGGCTTCCAGGCAAAAGGGGCGTGGCCAAAAGTATCTCAACCCTCAGCCATGTCATGGTCTATACTATGAATGGTATTCTGGGCTTCTGGACCAAAAGGGGCGGGGCCTAACGAATTTAAACCCCCAATGCTATTTCAATGGGTTTAGGGGCTTCTAGGCAAAGGGGCGTGGCCAAAAGTATCTCAACCCTCAGCCATGTCATGGTCTATACTCTGAATGGCATTCTGGGCTTCTGGACCCAAAGGGGCGGGGCCTAACGAATTTAAACCCCCAATGCTATTTCAATGGGTTTAGGGGCTTCTAGGCAAAAGGGGCGTGGCCAAACGTATCTCAGCCCTCAGCCATTTCATGGTCTATACTCTGAATGGTATTCTGGGCTTCTGGACCCAAAGGGGCGGGGCCTAACGAATTTAAACCCCCAATGCTATTTCAATGGGTTTAGGGGCTTCTAGGCAAAAGGGGCGTGGCCAAAAGTATCTCAACCCTCAGCCATGTCATGGTCTATACTCTGAATGGCATTCTGGGCTTCTGGACCCAAAGGGGCGGGGCCTAACTAATTTAAACCCCCAATGCTATTTCAATGGGTTTAGTGGCTTCTAGGCAAAAGAGGCGTAACCAAAAGTATCTCAACCCTCAGCCATGTCATGGTCTATACTATGAATGGTATTCTGGGCTTCTGGACCCAAAGGGGCGGGGCCTAACGAATTTAAACCCCCAATGCTATTTCAATGGGTTTAGGGGCTTCTAGGCAAAAGGGGCGTGGCCAAAAGTATCTCAACCCTCAGCCATGTCATGGTCTATACTCTGAATGGTATTCTGGGCTTCTGGACCCAAAGGGGCGGGTCTTAACGAATTTAAACCCCCAATGCTATTTCAATGGGTTTAGGGGCTTCTAGGCAAAAGGGGCGTGGCTAAAATAATCTCAACCCTCAGCCAGGTCATGGTCTATACTCTGAATGGTATTCTGGGCTTCTGGACCCAAAGGGGCGGGGCCTAACGAATTTAAACCCCCAATGCTATTTCAATGGATTTAGGGGCTTCTAGGCAAAAGGGGCGTGGCCAAAAGTATCTCAACCCTCAGCCATGTCATGGTCTATACTCTGAATGGTATTCTGGGCTTCTGGACCCAAAGGGGCGGGGCCTAACGAATTTAAACCGCCAATGCTATTTCAATGGGTTTAGGGGCTTCTAGGCAAAGGGGCGTGGCCAAAAGTATCTCAACCCTCAGCCAGGTCATGGTCTATACTCTGAATGGTATTCTGGGCTTCTGGACCCAAAGGGGCGGGGCCTAACGAATTTAAACCCCCAATGCTATTTCAATGGGTTTAGGGGCTTCTAGGCAAAGGGGCGTGGCCAAAAGTATCTCAACCCTCAGCCATGTCATGGTCTATACTCTGAATGGCATTCTGGGCTTCTGGACCCAAAGGGGCGGGGCCTAACGAATTTAAACCCCCAATGCTATTTCAATGGGTTTAGGGGCTTCTAGGCAAATGGGCGTGGCCAAAAGTATCTCAACCCTCAGCCATGTCATGGTCTATACTCTGAATGGTATTCTGGGCTTCTGGACCCAAAGGGGCGTGGCCTAACGAATTTAAACCCCCAATGCTATTTCAATGGGTTAAGGGGCTTCTAGGCAAAAGGGGCGTGGCCAAAAGTATCTCAACCCTCAGCCATGTCATGGTCTATACTCTGAATGGCATTCTGGGCTTCTGGACCCAAAGGGGCGGGGCCTAACGAATTTAAACCCCCAATGCTATTTCAATGGGTTTATGTGCTTCCAGGCAAAAGGGGCGTGGCCACAAGTATCTCAACCCTCAGCCATGTCATGGTCTATACTATGAATGGTATTCTGGGCTTCTGGACCAAAAGGGGCGGGGCCTAACGAATTTAAACCCCCAATGCTATTTCAATGGGTTTAGGGGCTTCTAGGCAAAAGGGGCGTGGCCAAAAGTATCTCAACCCTCAGCCATGTCATGGTCTATACTCTGAATGGCATTTTGGGCTTCTGGACCCAAAGGGGCGGGGCCTAACGAATTTAAACCCCCAATGCTATTTCAATGGGTTTAGGGGCTTCTAGGCAAAGGGGCGTGGCCAAAAGTATCTCAACCCTCAGCCATGTCATGGTCTATACTCTGAATGGTATTCTGGGCTTCTGGACCCAAAGGGGCGTGGCCTAACGAATTAAAACCCCCAATGCTATTTCAATGGGTTTAGGGGCTTCTAGGCAAAAGGGGCGTGGCCAAAAGTATCTCAACCCTCAGCCAGGTCATGGTCTATACTCTGAATGGTATTCTGGGCTTCTGGACCCAAAGGGGCGGGGCCTAACGAATTTAAACCCCCAATGCTATTTCAATGGGTTTAGGGGCTTCTAGGCAAAGGGGCGTGGCCAAAAGTATCTCAACCCTCAGCCATGTCATGGTCTATACTCTGAATGGCATTCTGGGCTTCTGGACCCAAAGGGGCGGGGCCTAACGAATTTAAACCCCCAATGCTATTTCAATGGGTTTAGGGGCTTCTAGGCAAATGGGCGTGGCCAAAAGTATCTCAACCCTCAGCCATGTCATGGTCTATACTCTGAATGGTATTCTGGGCTTCTGGACCCAAAGGGGCGTGGCCTAACGAATTTAAATCCCCAATGCTATTTCAATGGGTTAAGGGGCTTCTAGGCAAAAGGGGCGTGGCCAAAAGTATCTCAACCCTCAGCCATGTCATGGTCTATACTCTGAATGGCATTCTGGGCTTCTGGACCCAAAGGGGCGGGGCCTAACTAATTTAAACCCCCAATGCTATTTCAATGGGTTTAGTGGCTTCTAGGCAAAAGAGGCGTAACCAAAAGTATCTCAACCCTCAGCCATGTCATGGTCTATACTATGAATGGTATTCTGGGCTTCTGGACCCAAAGGGGCGGGGCCTAACGAATTTAAACCCCCAATGCTATTTCAATGGGTTTAGGGGCTTCTAGGCAAAGGGGCGTGGCCAAAAGTATCTAAACCCTCAGCCATGTCATGGTCTATACTCTGAATGGTATTCTGGGCTTCTGGACCCAAAGGGGCGTGGCCTAACGAATTAAAACCCCCAATGCTATTTCAATGGGTTTAGGGGCTTCTAGGCAAAAGGGGCGTGGCAAAAAGTATCTCAACCCTCAGCCATGTCATGGTCTATACTCTGAATGGCATTCTGGGCTTCTTGGCCCAAAGGGGCGGGGCCTAACGAATTTAAAACCCCAATGCTATTTCAATGGGTTTAGGGGCTTCTAGGCAAAAGGGGCGTGGCCAAACGTATCTCAACCCTCAGCCATGTCATGGTCTATACTCTGAATGGTATTCTCGGCTTCTGGACCCAAAGGGGCGGGGCCTAACGAATTTAAACCCCCAATGCTATTTCAATGGGTTTAGGGGCTTCTAGGCAAAAGGGGCGTGGCCAAAAGTATCTCATCCCTCAGCCATGTCATGGTCTATACTCTGAATGGCATTTTGGGCTTCTGGACCCAAAGGGGCGGGGCCTAACTAATTTAAACCCCCAATGCTATTTCAATGGGTTTAGTGGCTTCTAGGCAAAAGAGGCGTAACCAAAAGTATCTCAACCCTCAGCCATGTCATGGTCTATACTATGAATGGTATTCTGGGCTTCTGGACCCAAAGGGGCGGGGCCTAACGAATTTAAACCCCCAATGCTATTTCAATGGGTTTAGGGGCTTCTAGGCAAAGGGGCGTGGCCAAAAGTATCTCAACCCTCAGCCATGTCATGGTCTATACTCTGAATGGTATTCTGGGCTTCTGGACCCAAAGGGGCGTGGCCTAACGAATTAAAACCCCCAATGCTATTTCAATGGGTTTAGGGGCTTCTAGGCAAAAGGGGCGTGGCAAAAAGTATCTCAACCCTCAGCCATGTCATGGTCTATACTCTGAATGGCATTCTGGGCTTCTTGGCCCAACGGGGCGGGGCCTAACGAATTTAAACCCCCAATGCTATTTCAATGGGTTTAGGGGCTTCTAGGCAAAAGGGGCGTGGCCAAACGTATCTCAACCCTCAGCCATGTCATGGTCTATACTCTGAATGGTATTCTCGGCTTCTGGACCCAAAGGGGCGGGGCCTAACGAATTTAAACCCCCAATGCTATTTCAATGGGTTTAGGGGCTTCTAGGCAAAAGGGGCGTGGCCAAAAGTATCTCATCCCTCAGCCATGTCATGGTCTATACTCTGAATGGCATTTTGGGCTTCTGGACCCAAAGGGGCGGGGCCTAACGAATTTAAACCCCCAATGCTATTTCAATGGGTTTAGGGGCTTCTAGGCAAAGGGGCGTGGCCAAAAGTATCTCAACCCTCAGCCATGTCATGGTCTATACTCTGAATGGTATTCTGGGCTTCTGGACCCAAAGGGGCGTGGCCTAACGAATTTAAACCCCCAATGCTATTTCAATGGGTTTAGGGGCTTCTAGGCAAAGGGGCGTGGCCAAAAGTATCTTAACCCTTAGCCATGTCATGGTCTATACTCTGAATGGTATTCTGGGCTTCTGGACCCAAAGGGCGTGGCCTAACGAATTTAAACCCCCAATGCTATTTCAATGGGTTTAGGGGCTTCTAGGCAAAGGGGCGTGGCAAAAGTATCTCAACCCTCAGCCATGTCATGGTCTATACTCTGAATGGTATTCTGGGCTTCTGGACCCAAAGGGGCGTGGCCTAACGAATTTAAACCCCCAATGCTATTTCAATGGGTTTAGGGGCTTCTAGGAAAAGGGGGCGTGGCCAAAAGTATCTCAACCCTCAGCCATGTCATGGTCTATACTCTGAATGGCATTCTGGGCTTCTTGTCCCAAAGGGGCGGGGCCTAACGAATTTAAACCCCCAATGCTATTTCAATGGGTTTAGGGGCTTCTAGGCAAAAGGGGCGTGGCCAAACGTATCTCAACCCTCAGCCATGTCATGGTCTATACTCTGAATGGTATACTGGGCTTCTGGACCCAAAGGGGCGGGGCCTAACGAATTTAAACCCCCAATGCTATTTCAATGGGTTTAGGGGCTTCTAGACAAAGGGGGCGTGGCCAAAAGTATCTCAACCCTCAGCCATGTCATGGTCTATACTCTGAATGGCATTCTGGGCTTCTGGACCAAAAGGGGCGGGGCCTAACGAATTTAAACCCCCAATGCTATTTCAATGGGTTAAGGGGCTTCTAGGCAAAAGGGGCGTGGCCAAAAGTATCTCAACCCTCAGCCATGTCATGGTCTATACTCTGAATGGCATTCTGGGCTTCTGGACCCAAAGGGGCGGGGCCTAACGAATTTAAACCCCCAATGCTATTTCAATGGGTTTAGGGGCTTCTAGGCAAAGGGGCGTTTCCAAAAGTATCTCAACCCTCAGCCATGTCATGGTCTATACTATGAATGGTATTCTGGGCTTCTGGACCCAAAGGGGCGGGGCCTAACGAATTTAAACCCCCAATGCTATTTCAATGGGTTTAGGGGCTTCTAGGCAAAGGGGCGTGGCCAAAAGTATCTCAACCCTCAGCCATGTCATGGTCTATACTCTGAATGGTATTCTGGGCTTCTGGACCCAAAGGGGCGTGGCCTAACGAATTAAAACCCCCAATGCTATTTCAATGGGTTTAGGGGCTTCTAGGCAAAAGGGGCGTGGCAAAAAGTATCTCAACCCTCAGCCATGTCATGGTCTATACTCTGAATGGCATTCTGGGCTTCTTGGCCCAACGGGGCGGGGCCTAACGAATTTAAACCCCCAATGCTATTTCAATGGGTTTAGGGGCTTCTAGGCAAAAGGGGCGTGGCCAAACGTATCTCAACCCTCAGCCATGTCATGGTCTATACTCTGAATGGTATTCTCGGCTTCTGGACCCAAAGGGGCGGGGCCTAACGAATTTAAACCCCCAATGCTATTTCAATGGGTTTAGGGGCTTCTAGGCAAAAGGGGCGTGGCCAAAAGTATCTCATCCCTCAGCCATGTCATGGTCTATACTCTGAATGGCATTTTGGGCTTCTGGACCCAAAGGGGCGGGGCCTAACGAATTTAAACCCCCAATGCTATTTCAATGGGTTTAGGGGCTTCTAGGCAAAGGGGCGTGGCCAAAAGTATCTCAACCCTCAGCCATGTCATGGTCTATACTCTGAATGGTATTCTGGGCTTCTGGACCCAAAGGGGCGTGGCCTAACGAATTTAAACCCCCAATGCTATTTCAATGGGTTTAGGGGCTTCTAGGCAAAGGGGCGTGGCCAAAAGTATCTTAACCCTTAGCCATGTCATGGTCTATACTCTGAATGGTATTCTGGGCTTCTGGACCCAAAGGGCGTGGCCTAACGAATTTAAACCCCCAATGCTATTTCAATGGGTTTAGGGGCTTCTAGGCAAAGGGGCGTGGCAAAAGTATCTCAACCCTCAGCCATGTCATGGTCTATACTCTGAATGGTATTCTGGGCTTCTGGACCCAAAGGGGCGTGGCCTAACGAATTTAAACCCCCAATGCTATTTCAATGGGTTTAGGGGCTTCTAGGAAAAGGGGGCGTGGCCAAAAGTATCTCAACCCTCAGCCATGTCATGGTCTATACTCTGAATGGCATTCTGGGCTTCTTGTCCCAAAGGGGCGGGGCCTAACGAATTTAAACCCCCAATGCTATTTCAATGGGTTTAGGGGCTTCTAGGCAAAAGGGGCGTGGCCAAACGTATCTCAACCCTCAGCCATGTCATGGTCTATACTCTGAATGGTATACTGGGCTTCTGGACCCAAAGGGGCGGGGCCTAACGAATTTAAACCCCCAATGCTATTTCAATGGGTTTAGGGGCTTCTAGACAAAGGGGGCGTGGCCAAAAGTATCTCAACCCTCAGCCATGTCATGGTCTATACTCTGAATGGCATTCTGGGCTTCTGGACCAAAAGGGGCGGGGCCTAACGAATTTAAACCCCCAATGCTATGTCAATGGGTTTAGGGGCTTCTAGGCAAAAGGGGCGTGGCCAAAAGTATCTCAACCCTCAGCCATGTCATGGTCTATACTCTGAATGGTATTCTGGGCTTCTGGACCCAAAGGGGCGTGGCCTAACGAATTTAAACCCCCAATGCTATTTCAATGGGTTTAGGGGCTTCTAGGCAAAAGGGGCGTGGCTAAAATAATCTCAACCCTCAGCCAGGTCATGGTCTATACTCTGAATGGTATTCTGGGCTTCTGGACCCAAAGGGGCAGGGCCTAACGAATTTAAACCCCCAATGCTATTTCAATGGATTTAGGGGCTTCTAGGCAAAAGGGGCGTGGCCAAAAGTATCTCAACCCTCAGCCATGTCATGGTCTATACTCTGAATGGTATTCTGGGCTTCTGGACCCAAAGGGGCGGGGCCTAACGAATTTAAACCCCCAATGCTATTTCAATGGGTTTAGGGGCTTCTAGGCAATGGGGCGTGGCCAAAAGTATCTCAACCCTCAGCCAGGTCATGGTCTATACTCTGAATGGTATTCTGGGCTTCTGGACCCAAAGGGGCGGGGCCTAACGAATTTAAACCCCCAATGCTATTTCAATGGGTTTAGGGGCTTCTAGGCAAAGGGGCGTGGCCAAAAGTATCTCAACCCTCAGCCATGTCATGGTCTATACTCTGAATGGCATTCTGGGCTTCTGGACCCAAAGGGGCGGGGCCTAACGAATTTAAACCCCCAATGCTATTTCAATGGGTTTAGGGGCTTCTAGGCAAAGGGGCGTGGCCAAAAGTATCTCAACCCTCAGCCATGTCATGGTCTATACTCTGAATGGTATTCTGGGCTTCTGGACCCAAAGGGGCGTGGCCTAACGAATTTAAACCCCCAATGCTATTTCAATGGGTTTAGGGGCTTCTAGGCAAAGGGGCGTGGCCAAAAGTATCTCAACCCTCAGCCATGTCATGGTCTATACTCTGAATGGCATTCTGGGCTTCTGGACCCAAAGGGGCGGGGCCTAACGAATTTAAACCCCCAATGCCATTTCAATGGGTTTAGTGGCTTCTAGGCAAAAGAGGCGTAACCAAAAGTATCTCAACCCTCAGCCATGTCATGGTCTATACTATGAATGGTATTCTGGGCTTCTGGACCCAAAGGGGCGGGGCCTAACGAATTTAAACCCCCAATGCTATTTCAATGGGTTTAGGGGCTTCTAGGCAAAAGGGGCGTGGCCAAAAGTATCTCAACCCTCAGCCATGTCATGGTCTATACTCTGAATGGTATTCTGGGCTTCTGGACCCAAAGGGGCGGGTCCTAACAAATTTAAACCCCCAATGCTATTTCAATGGGTTTAGGGGCTTCTAGGCAAAAGGGGCGTGGCTAAAATAATCTCAACCCTCAGCCAGGTCATGGTCTATACTCTGAATGGTATTCTGGGCTTCTGGACCCAAAGGGGCGGGGCCTAACGAATTTAAACCCCCAATGCTATTTCAATGGATTTAGGGGCTTCTAGGCAAAAGGGGCGTGGCCAAAAGTATCTCAACCCTCAGCCATGTCATGGTCTATACTCTGAATGGTATTCTGGGCTTCTGGACCCAAAGGGGCGGGGCCTAACGAATTTAAACCGCCAATGCTATTTCAATGGGTTTAGGGGCTTCTAGGCAAAGGGGCGTGGCCAAAAGTATCTCAACCCTCAGCCAGGTCATGGTCTATACTCTGAATGGTATTCTGGGCTTCTGGACCCAAAGGGGCGGGGCCTAACGAATTTAAACCCCCAATGCTATTTCAATGGGTTTAGGGGCTTCTAGGCAAAGGGGCGTGGCCAAAAGTATCTCAACCCTCAGCCATGTCATGGTCTATACTCTGAATGGCATTCTGGGCTTCTGGACCCAAAGGAGCGGGGCCTAACGAATTTAAACCCCCAATGCTATTTCAATGGGTTTAGGGGCTTCTAGGCAAAGGGGCGTGGCCAAAAGTATCTCAACCCTCAGCCATGTCATGGTCTATACTCTGAATGGTATTCTGGGCTTCTGGACCCAAAGGGGCGTGGCCTAACGAATTTAAACCCCCAATGCTATTTCAATGGGTTTAGGGGCTTCTAGGCAAAAGGGGCGTGGCCAAAAGTATTTCAACCCTCAGCCATGTCATGGTCTATACTCTGAATGGCATTCTGGGCTTCTGGACCCAAAGGGGCGGGGCCTAACGAATTTAAACCCCCAATGCTATTTCAATGGGTTTATGTGCTTCCAGGCAAAAAGGGGCGTGGCCACAAGTATCTCAACCCTCAGCCATGTCATGGTCTATACTATGAATGGTATTCTGGGCTTCTGGACCCAAAGGGGCGGGGCCTAACGAATTTAAACCCCCAATGCTATTTCAATGGATTTAGGGGCTTCTAGGCAAAAGGGGCGTGGCGAAAAGTATCTCAACCCTCAGCCATGTCATGGTCTATACTCTGAATGGTATTCTGGGCTTCTGGACCCAAAGGGGCGGGGCCTAACGAATTTAAACCCCCAATGCTATTTCAATGGGTTTAGGGGCTTCTAGGCAAAGGGGCGTGGCCAAAAGTATCTCAACCCTCAGCCAGGTCATGGTCTATACTCTGAATGGTATTCTGGGCTTCTGGACCCAAAGGGGCGGGGCCTAACGAATTTAAACCCCCAATGCTATTTCAATGGGTTTAGGGGCTTCTAGGCAAAGGGGCGTGGCCAAAAGTATCTCAACCCTCAGCCATGTCATGGTCTATACTCTGAATGGCATTCTGGGCTTCTGGACCCAAAGGGGCGGGGCCTAACGAATTTAAACCCCCAATGCTATTTCAATGGGTTTATGTGCTTCCAGGCAAAAGGGGCGTGGCCACAAGTATCTCAACCCTCAGCCATGTCATGGTCTATACTATGAATGGTATTCTGGGCTTCTGGACCCAAAGGGGCGGGGCCTAACGAATTTAAACCCCCAATGCTATTTCAATGGATTTAGGGGCTTCTAGGCAAAAGGGGCGTGGCGAAAAGTATCTCAACCCTCAGCCATGTCATGGTCTATACTCTGAATGGTATTCTGGGCTTCTGGACCCAAAGGGGCGGGGCCTAACGAATTTAAACCCCCAATGCTATTTCAATGGGTTTAGGGGCTTCTAGGCAAAGGGGCGTGGCCAAAAGTATCTCAACCCTCAGCCAGGTCATGGTCTATACTCTGAATGGTATTCTGGGCTTCTGGACCCAAAGGGGCGGGGCCTAACGAATTTAAACCCCCAATGCTATTTCAATGGGTTTAGGGGCTTCTAGGCAAAGGGGCGTTGCCAAAAGTATCTCAACCCTCAGCCATGTCATGGTCTATACTCTGAATGGCATTCTGGGCTTCTGGACCCAAAGGGGCGGGGCCTAACGAATTTAAACCCCCAATGCTATTTCAATGGGTTTAGGGGCTTCTAGGCAAAGGGGCGTGGCCAAAAGTATCTCAACCCTCAGCCATGTCATGGTCTATACTCTGAATGGTATTCTGGGCTTCTGGACCCAAAGGGGCGTGGCCTAACGAATTTAAACCCCCAATGCTATTTTAATGGGTTTAGGGGCTTCTAGGCAAAAGGGGCGTGGCCAAAAGTATCTCAACCCTCAGCCATGTCATGGTCTATACTCTGAATGGCATTCTGGGCTTCTGGACCCAAAGGGGCGGGGCCTAACGAATTTAAACCCCCAATGCTATTTCAATGGGTTTAGGGGCTTCTAGGCAAAAGGGCGTGGCCAAAAGTATCTCAACCCTCAGCCATGTCATGGTCTATACTCTGAATGGTATTCTGGGCTTCTGGACCCAAAGGGGCGTGGCCTAACGAATTTAAACCCCCAATGCTATTTCAATGGGTTAAGGGGCTTCTAGGCAAAAGGGGCGTGGCCAAAAGTATCTCAACCCTCAGCCATGTCATGGTCTATACTCTGAATGGCATTCTGGGCTTCTGGACCCAAAGGGGCGGGGCCTAACGAATTTAAACCCCCAATGCTATTTCAATGGGTTTATGTGCTTCCAGGCAAAAGGGGCGTGGCCACAAGTATCTCAACCCTCAGCCATGTCATGGTCTATACTATGAATGGTATTCTGGGCTTCTGGACCAAAAGGGGCGGGGCCTAACGAATTTAAACCCCCAATGCTATTTCAATGGGTTTAGGGGCTTCTAGGCAAAAGGGGCGTGGCCAAAAGTATCTCAACCCTCAGCCATGTCATGGTCTATACTCTGAATGGCATTCTGGGCTTCTGGACCCAAAGGGGCGGGGCCTAACTAATTTAAACCCCCAATGCTATTTCAATGGGTTTAGTGGCTTCTAGGCAAAAGACGCGTAACCAAAAGTATCTCAACCCTCAGCCATGTCATGGTCTATACTATGAATGGTATTCTGGGCTTCTGGACCCAAAGGGGCGGGGCCTAACGAATTTAAACCCCCAATGCTATTTCAATGGGTTTAGGGGCTTCTAGGCAAAGGGGCGTGGCCAAAAGTATCTAAACCCTCAGCCATGTCATGGTCTATACTCTGAATGGTATTCTGGGCTTCTGGACCCAAAGGGGCGTGGCCTAACGAATTAAAACCCCCAATGCTATTTCAATGGGTTTAGGGGCTTCTAGGCAAAAGGGGCGTGGCAAAAAGTATCTCAACCCTCAGCCATGTCATGGTCTATACTCTGAATGGCATTCTGGGCTTCTTGGCCCAAAGGGGCGGGGCCTAACGAATTTAAACCCCCAATGCTATTTCAATGGGTTTAGGGGCTTCTAGGCAAAAGGGGCGTGGCCAAACGTATCTCAACCCTCAGCCATGTCATGGTCTATACTCTGAATGGTATTCTCGGCTTCTGGACCCAAAGGGGCGGGGCCTAACGAATTTAAACCCCCAATGCTATTTCAATGGGTTTAGGGGCTTCTAGGCAAAAGGGGCGTGGCCAAAAGTATCTCATCCCTCAGCCATGTCATGGTCTATACTCTGAATGGCATTTTGGGCTTCTGGACCCAAAGGGGCGGGGCCTAACTAATTTAAACCCCCAATGCTATTTCAATGGGTTTAGTGGCTTCTAGGCAAAAGAGGCGTAACCAAAAGTATCTCAACCCTCAGCCATGTCATGGTCTATACTATGAATGGTATTCTGGGCTTCTGGACCCAAAGGGGCGGGGCCTAACGAATTTAAACCCCCAATGCTATTTCAATGGGTTTAGGGGCTTCTAGGCAAAGGGGCGTGGCCAAAAGTATCTCAACCCTCAGCCATGTCATGGTCTATACTCTGAATGGTATTCTGGGCTTCTGGACCCAAAGGGGCGTGGCCTAACGAATTAAAACCCCCAATGCTATTTCAATGGGTTTAGGGGCTTCTAGGCAAAAGGGGCGTGGCAAAAAGTATCTCAACCCTCAGCCATGTCATGGTCTATACTCTGAATGGCATTCTGGGCTTCTTGGCCCAAAGGGGCGGGGCCTAACGAATTTAAACCCCCAATGCTATTTCAATGGGTTTAGGGGCTTCTAGGCAAAAGGGGCGTGGCCAAACGTATCTCAACCCTCAGCCATGTCATGGTCTATACTCTGAATGGTATTCTCGGCTTCTGGACCCAAAGGGGCGGGGCCTAACGAATTTAAACCCCCAATGCTATTTCAATGGGTTTAGGGGCTTCTAGGCAAAAGGGGCGTGGCCAAAAGTATCTCATCCCTCAGCCATGTCATGGTCTATACTCTGAATGGCATTTTGGGCTTCTGGACCCAAAGGGGCGGGGCCTAACGAATTTAAACCCCCAATGCTATTTCAATGGGTTTAGGGGCTTCTAGGCAAAGGGGCGTGGCCAAAAGTATCTCAACCCTCAGCCATGTCATGGTCTATACTCTGAATGGTATTCTGGGCTTCTGGACCCAAAGGGGCGTGGCCTAACGAATTTAAACCCCCAATGCTATTTCAATGGGTTTAGGGGCTTCTAGGCAAAGGGGCGTGGCCAAAAGTATCTTAACCCTTAGCCATGTCATGGTCTATACTCTGAATGGTATTCTGGGCTTCTGGACCCAAAGGGCGTGGCCTAACGAATTTAAACCCCCAATGCTATTTCAATGGGTTTAGGGGCTTCTAGGCAAAGGGGCGTGGCAAAAGTATCTCAACCCTCAGCCATGTCATGGTCTATACTCTGAATGGTATTCTGGGCTTCTGGACCCAAAGGGGCGTGGCCTAACGAATTTAAACCCCCAATGCTATTTCAATGGGTTTAGGGGCTTCTAGGCAAAGGGGCGTGGCCAAAAGTATCTCAACCCTCAGCCATGTCATGGTCTATACTCTGAATGGCATTCTGGGCTTCTTGTCCCAAAGGGGCGGGGCCTAACGAATTTAAACCCCCAATGCTATTTCAATGGGTTTAGGGGCTTCTAGGCAAAAGGGGCGTGGCCAAACGTATCTCAACCCTCAGCCATGTCATGGTCTATACTCTGAATGGTATACTGGGCTTCTGGACCCAAAGGGGCGGGGCCTAACGAATTTAAACCCCCAATGCTATTTCAATGGGTTTAGGGGCTTCTAGACAAAGGGGGCGTGGCCAAAAGTATCTCAACCCTCAGCCATGTCATGGTCTATACTCTGAATGGCATTCTGGGCTTCTGGACCAAAAGGGGCGGGGCCTAACGAATTTAAACCCCCAATGCTATGTCAATGGGTTTAGGGGCTTCTAGGCAAAAGGGGCGTGGCCAAAAGTATCTCAACCCTCAGCCATGTCATGGTCTATACTCTGAATGGTATTCTGGGCTTCTGGACCCAAAGGGGCGTGGCCTAACGAATTTAAACCCCCAATGCTATTTCAATGGGTTTAGGGGCTTCTAGGCAAAAGGGGCGTGGCTAAAATAATCTCAACCCTCAGCCAGGTCATGGTCTATACTCTGAATGGTATTCTGGGCTTCTGGACCCAAAGGGGCGGGGCCTAACGAATTTAAACCCCCAATGCTATTTCAATGGATTTAGGGGCTTCTAGGCAAAAGGGGCGTGGCCAAAAGTATCTCAACCCTCAGCCATGTCATGGTCTATACTCTGAATGGTATTCTGGGCTTCTGGACCCAAAGGGGCGGGGCCTAACGAATTTAAACCCCCAATGCTATTTCAATGGGTTTAGGGGCTTCTAGGCAAAGGGGCGTGGCCAAAAGTATCTCAACCCTCAGCCAGGTCATGGTCTATACTCTGAATGGTATTCTGGGCTTCTGGACCCAAAGGGGCGGGGCCTAACGAATTTAAACCCCCAATGCTATTTCAATGGGTTTAGGGGCTTCTAGGCAAAGGGGCGTGGCCAAAAGTATCTCAACCCTCAGCCATGTCATGGTCTATACTCTGAATGGCATTCTGGGCTTCTGGACCCAAAGGGGCGGGGCCTAACGAATTTAAACCCCCAATGCTATTTCAATGGGTTTAGGGGCTTCTAGGCAAAGGGGCGTGGCCAAAAGTATCTCAACCCTCAGCCATGTCATGGTCTATACTCTGAATGGTATTCTGGGCTTCTGGACCCAAAGGGGCGTGGCCTAACGAATTTAAACCCCCAATGCTATTTCAATGGGTTTAGGGGCTTCTAGGCAAAGGGGCGTGGCCAAAAGTATCTCAACCCTCAGCCATGTCATGGTCTATACTCTGAATGGCATTCTGGGCTTCTGGACCCAAAGGGGCGGGGCCTAACGAATTTAAACCCCCAATGCTATTTCAATGGGTTTAGTGGCTTCTAGGCAAAAGAGGCGTAACCAAAAGTATCTCAACCCTCAGCCATGTCATGGTCTATACTATGAATGGTATTCTGGGCTTCTGGACCCAAAGGGGCGGGGCCTAACGAATTTAAACCCCCAATGCTATTTCAATGGGTTTAGGGGCTTCTAGGCAAAAGGGGCGTGGCCAAAAGTATCTCAACCCTCAGCCATGTCATGGTCTATACTCTGAATGGTATTCTGGGCTTCTGGACCCAAAGGGGCGGGTCCTAACGAATTTAAACCCCCAATGCTATTTCAATGGGTTTAGGGGCTTCTAGGCAAAAGGGGCGTGGCTAAAATAATCTCAACCCTCAGCCAGGTCATGGTCTATACTCTGAATGGTATTCTGGGCTTCTGGACCCAAAGGGGCGGGGCCTAACGAATTTAAACCCCCAATGCTATTTCAATGGATTTAGGGGCTTCTAGGCAAAAGGGGCGTGGCCAAAAGTATCTCAACCCTCAGCCATGTCATGGTCTATACTCTGAATGGTATTCTGGGCTTCTGGACCCAAAGGGGCGGGGCCTAACGAATTTAAACCGCCAATGCTATTTCAATGGGTTTAGGGGCTTCTAGGCAAAGGGGCGTGGCCAAAAGTATCTCAACCCTCAGCCAGGTCATGGTCTATACTCTGAATGGTATTCTGGGCTTCTGGACCCAAAGGGGCGGGGCCTAACGAATTTAAACCCCCAATGCTATTTCAATGGGTTTAGGGGCTTCTAGGCAAAGGGGCGTGGCCAAAAGTATCTCAACCCTCAGCCATGTCATGGTCTATACTCTGAATGGCATTCTGGGCTTCTGGACCCAAAGGAGCGGGGCCTAACGAATTTAAACCCCCAATGCTATTTCAATGGGTTTAGGGGCTTCTAGGCAAAGGGGCGTGGCCAAAAGTATCTCAACCCTCAGCCATGTCATGGTCTATACTCTGAATGGTATTCTGGGCTTCTGGACCCAAAGGGGCGTGGCCTAACGAATTTAAACCCCCAATGCTATTTCAATGGGTTTAGGGGCTTCTAGGCAAAAGGGGCGTGGCCAAAAGTATTTCAACCCTCAGCCATGTCATGGTCTATACTCTGAATGGCATTCTGGGCTTCTGGACCCAAAGGGGCGGGGCCTAACGAATTTAAACCCCCAATGCTATTTCAATGGGTTTATGTGCTTCCAGGCAAAAAGGGGCGTGGCCACAAGTATCTCAACCCTCAGCCATGTCATGGTCTATACTATGAATGGTATTCTGGGCTTCTGGACCCAAAGGGGCGGGGCCTAACGAATTTAAACCCCCAATGCTATTTCAATGGATTTAGGGGCTTCTAGGCAAAAGGGGCGTGGCGAAAAGTATCTCAACCCTCAGCCATGTCATGGTCTATACTCTGAATTGTATTCTGGGCTTCTGGACCCAAAGGGGCGGGGCCTAACGAATTTAAACCCCCAATGCTATTTCAATGGGTTTAGGGGCTTCTAGGCAAAGGGGCGTGGCCAAAAGTATCTCAACCCTCAGCCAGGTCATGGTCTATACTCTGAATGGTATTCTGGGCTTCTGGACCCAAAGGGGCGGGGCCTAACGAATTTAAACCCCAAATGCTATTTCAATGGGTTTAGGGGCTTCTAGGCAAAGGGGCGTGGCCAAAAGTATCTCAACCCTCAGCCATGTCATGGTCTATACTCTGAATGGCATTCTGGGCTTCTGGACCCAAAGGGGCGGGGCCTAACGAATTTAAACCCCCAATGCTATTTCAATGGGTTTATGTGCTTCCAGGCAAAAGGGGCGTGGCCACAAGTATCTCAACCCTCAGCCATGTCATGGTCTATACTATGAATGGTATTCTGGGCTTCTGGACCCAAAGGGGCGGGGCCTAACGAATTTAAACCCCCAATGCTATTTCAATGGATTTAGGGGCTTCTAGGCAAAAGGGGCGTGGCGAAAAGTATCTCAACCCTCAGCCATGTCATGGTCTATACTCTGAATGGTATTCTGGGCTTCTGGACCCAAAGGGGCGGGGCCTAACGAATTTAAACCCCCAATGCTATTTCAATGGGTTTAGGGGCTTCTAGGCAAAGGGGCGTGGCCAAAAGTATCTCAACCCTCAGCCAGGTCATGGTCTATACTCTGAATGGTATTCTGGGCTTCTGGACCCAAAGGGGCGGGGCCTAACGAATTTAAACCCCCAATGCTATTTCAATGGGTTTAGGGGCTTCTAGGCAAAGGGGCGTGGCCAAAAGTATCTCAACCCTCAGCCATGTCATGGTCTATACTCTGAATGGCATTCTGGGCTTCTGGACCCAAAGGGGCGGGGCCTAACGAATTTAAACCCCCAATGCTATTTCAATGGGTTTAGGGGCTTCTAGGCAAAGGGGCGTGGCCAAAAGTATCTCAACCCTCAGCCATGTCATGGTCTATACTCTGAATGGTATTCTGGGCTTCTGGACCCAAAGGGGCGTGGCCTAACGAATTTAAACCCCCAATGCTATTTTAATGGGTTTAGGGGCTTCTAGGCAAAAGGGGCGTGGCCAAAAGTATCTCAACCCTCAGCCATGTCATGGTCTATACTCTGAATGGCATTCTGGGCTTCTGGACCCAAAGGGGCGGGGCCTAACGAATTTAAACCCCCAATGCTATTTCAATGGGTTTATGGGCTTCCAGGCAAAAGGGGCGTGGCCAAAAGTATCTGAACCCTCAGCCATGTCATGGTCTATACTATGAATGGTATTCTGGGCTTCTGGACCAAAAGGGGCGGGGCCTAACGAATTTAAACCCCCAATGCTATTTCAATGGGTTTAGGGGCTTCTAGGCAAAGGGGCGTGGCCAAAAGTATCTCAACCCTCAGCCATGTCATGGTCTATACTCTGAATGGCATTCTGGGCTTCTGGACCCAAAGGGGCGGGGCCTAACGAATTTAAACCCCCAATGCTATTTCAATGGGTTTAGGGGCTTCTAGGCAAAAGGGGCGTGTCCAAACGTATCTCAACCCTCAGCCATTTCATGGTCTATACTCTGAATGGTATTCTGGGCTTCTGGACCCAAAGGGGCGGGGCCTAACGAATTTAAACCCCCAATGCTATTTCAATGGGTTTAGGGGCTTCTAGGCAAAAGGGGCGTGGCCAAAAGTATCTCAACCCTCAGCCATGTCATGGTCTATACTCTGAATGGCATTCTGGGCTTCTGGACCCAAAGGGGCGGGGCCTAACTAATTTAAACCCCCAATGCTATTTCAATGGGTTTAGTGGCTTCTAGGCAAAAGAGGCGTAACCAAAAGTATCTCAACCCTCAGCCATGTCATGGTCTATACTCTGAATGGTATTCTGGGCTTCTGGACCCAAAGGGGCGTGGCCTAACGAATTTAAACCCCCAATGCTATTTCAATGGGTTTAGGGGCTTCTAGGCAAAAGGGGCGTGGCTAAAATAATCTCAACCCTCAGCCAGGTCATGGTCTATACTCTGAATGGTATTCTGGGCTTCTGGACCCAAAGGGGCGGGGCCTAACGAATTTAAACCCCCAATGCTATTTCAATGGATTTAGGGGCTTCTAGGCAAAAGGGGCGTGGCCAAAAGTATCTCAACCCTCAGCCATGTCATGGTCTATACTCTGAATGGTATTCTGGGCTTCTGGACCCAAAGGGGCGGGGCCTAACGAATTTAAACCCCCAATGCTATTTCAATGGGTTTAGGGGCTTCTAGGCAAAGGGGCGTGGCCAAAAGTATCTCAACCCTCAGCCAGGTCATGGTCTATACTCTGAATGGTATTCTGGGCTTCTGGACCCAAAGGGGCGGGGCCTAACGAATTTAAACCCCCAATGCTATTTCAATGGGTTTAGGGGCTTCTAGGCAAAGGGGCGTGGCCAAAAGTATCTCAACCCTCAGCCATGTCATGGTCTATACTCTGAATGGCATTCTGGGCTTCTGGACCCAAAGGGGCGGGGCCTAACGAATTTAAACCCCCAATGCTATTTCAATGGGTTTAGGGGCTTCTAGGCAAAGGGGCGTGGCCAAAAGTATCTCAACCCTCAGCCATGTCATGGTCTATACTCTGAATGGTATTCTGGGCTTCTGGACCCAAAGGGGCGTGGCCTAACGAATTTAAACCCCCAATGCTATTTCAATGGGTTTAGGGGCTTCTAGGCAAAGGGGCGTGGCCAAAAGTATCTCAACCCTCAGCCATGTCATGGTCTATACTCTGAATGGCATTCTGGGCTTCTGGACCCAAAGGGGCGGGGCCTAACGAATTTAAACCCCCAATGCTATTTCAATGGGTTTAGTGGCTTCTAGGCAAAAGAGGCGTAACCAAAAGTATCTCAACCCTCAGCCATGTCATGGTCTATACTATGAATGGTATTCTGGGCTTCTGGACCCAAAGGGGCGGGGCCTAACGAATTTAAACCCCCAATGCTATTTCAATGGGTTTAGGGGCTTCTAGGCAAAAGGGGCGTGGCCAAAAGTATCTCAACCCTCAGCCATGTCATGGTCTATACTCTGAATGGTATTCTGGGCTTCTGGACCCAAAGGGGCGGGTCCTAACGAATTTAAACCCCCAATGCTATTTCAATGGGTTTAGGGGCTTCTAGGCAAAAGGGGCGTGGCTAAAATAATCTCAACCCTCAGCCAGGTCATGGTCTATACTCTGAATGGTATTCTGGGCTTCTGGACCCAAAGGGGCGGGGCCTAACGAATTTAAACCCCCAATGCTATTTCAATGGATTTAGGGGCTTCTAGGCAAAAGGGGCGTGGCCAAAAGTATCTCAACCCTCAGCCATGTCATGGTCTATACTCTGAATGGTATTCTGGGCTTCTGGACCCAAAGGGGCGGGGCCTAACGAATTTAAACCGCCAATGCTATTTCAATGGGTTTAGGGGCTTCTAGGCAAAGGGGCGTGGCCAAAAGTATCTCAACCCTCAGCCAGGTCATGGTCTATACTCTGAATGGTATTCTGGGCTTCTGGACCCAAAGGGGCGGGGCCTAACGAATTTAAACCCCCAATGCTATTTCAATGGGTTTAGGGGCTTCTAGGCAAAGGGGCGTGGCCAAAAGTATCTCAACCCTCAGCCATGTCATGGTCTATACTCTGAATGGCATTCTGGGCTTCTGGACCCAAAGGAGCGGGGCCTAACGAATTTAAACCCCCAATGCTATTTCAATGGGTTTAGGGGCTTCTAGGCAAAGGGGCGTGGCCAAAAGTATCTCAACCCTCAGCCATGTCATGGTCTATACTCTGAATGGTATTCTGGGCTTCTGGACCCAAAGGGGCGTGGCCTAACGAATTTAAACCCCCAATGCTATTTCAATGGGTTTAGGGGCTTCTAGGCAAAAGGGGCGTGGCCAAAAGTATTTCAACCCTCAGCCATGTCATGATCTATACTCTGAATGGCATTCTGGGCTTCTGGACCCAAAGGGGCGGGGCCTAACGAATTTAAACCCCCAATGCTATTTCAATGGGTTTATGTGCTTCCAGGCAAAAAGGGGCGTGGCCACAAGTATCTCAACCCTCAGCCATGTCATGGTCTATACTATGAATGGTATTCTGGGCTTCTGGACCCAAAGGGGCGGGGCCTAACGAATTTAAACCCCCAATGCTATTTCAATGGATTTAGGGGCTTCTAGGCAAAAGGGGCGTGGCGAAAAGTATCTCAACCCTCAGCCATGTCATGGTCTATACTCTGAATGGTATTCTGGGCTTCTGGACCCAAAGGGGCGGGGCCTAACGAATTTAAACCCCCAATGCTATTTCAATGGGTTTAGGGGCTTCTAGGCAAAGGGGCGTGGCCAAAAGTATCTCAACCCTCAGCCAGGTCATGGTCTATACTCTGAATGGTATTCTGGGCTTCTGGACCCAAAGGGGCGGGGCCTAACGAATTTAAACCCCCAATGCTATTTCAATGGGTTTAGGGGCTTCTAGGCAAAGGGGCGTGGCCAAAAGTATCTCAACCCTCAGCCATGTCATGGTCTATACTCTGAATGGCATTCTGGGCTTCTGGACCCAAAGGGGCGGGGCCTAACGAATTTAAACCCCCAATGCTATTTCAATGGGTTTATGTGCTTCCAGGCAAAAGGGGCGTGGCCACAAGTATCTCAACCCTCAGCCATGTCATGGTCTATACTATGAATGGTATTCTGGGCTTCTGGACCCAAAGGGGCGGGGCCTAACGAATTTAAACCCCCAATGCTATTTCAATGGATTTAGGGGCTTCTAGGCAAAAGGGGCGTGGCGAAAAGTATCTCAACCCTCAGCCATGTCATGGTCTATACTCTGAATGGTATTCTGGGCTTCTGGACCCAAAGGGGCGGGGCCTAACGAATTTAAACCCCCAATGCTATTTCAATGGGTTTAGGGGCTTCTAGGCAAAGGGGCGTGGCCAAAAGTATCTCAACCCTCAGCCAGGTCATGGTCTATACTCTGAATGGTATTCTGGGCTTCTGGACCCAAAGGGGCGGGGCCTAACGAATTTAAACCCCCAATGCTATTTCAATGGGTTTAGGGGCTTCTAGGCAAAGGGGCGTGGCCAAAAGTATCTCAACCCTCAGCCATGTCATGGTCTATACTCTGAATGGCATTCTGGGCTTCTGGACCCAAAGGGGCGGGGCCTAACGAATTTAAACCCCCAATGCTATTTCAATGGGTTTAGGGGCTTCTAGGCAAAGGGGCGTGGCCAAAAGTATCTCAACCCTCAGCCATGTCATGGTCTATACTCTGAATGGTATTCTGGGCTTCTGGACCCAAAGGGGCGTGGCCTAACGAATTTAAACCCCCAATGCTATTTTAATGGGTTTAGGGGCTTCTAGGCAAAAGGGGCGTGGCCAAAAGTATCTCAACCCTCAGCCATGTCATGGTCTATACTCTGAATGGCATTCTGGGCTTCTGGACCCAAAGGGGCGGGGCCTAACGAATTTAAACCCCCAATGCTATTTCAATGGGTTTATGGGCTTCCAGGCAAAAGGAGCGTGGCCAAAAGTATCTGAACCCTCAGCCATGTCATGGTCTATACTATGAATGGTATTCTGGGCTTCTGGACCAAAAGGGGCGGGGCCTAACGAATTTAAACCCCCAATGCTATTTCAATGGGTTTAGGGGCTTCTAGGCAAAGGGGCGTGGCCAAAAGTATCTCAACCCTCAGCCATGTCATGGTCTATACTCTGAATGGCATTCTGGGCTTCTGGACCCAAAGGGGCGGGGCCTAACGAATTTAAACCCCCAATGCTATTTCAATGGGTTTAGGGGCTTCTAGGCAAAAGGGGCGTGTCCAAACGTATCTCAACCCTCAGCCATTTCATGGTCTATACTCTGAATGGTATTCTGGGCTTCTGGACCCAAAGGGGCGGGGCCTAACGAATTTAAACCCCCAATGCTATTTCAATGGGTTTAGGGGCTTCTAGGCAAAAGGGGCGTGGCCAAAAGTATCTCAACCCTCAGCCATGTCATGGTCTATACTCTGAATGGCATTCTGGGCTTCTGGACCCAAAGGGGCGGGGCCTAACTAATTTAAACCCCCAATGCTATTTCAATGGGTTTAGTGGCTTCTAGGCAAAAGAGGCGTAACCAAAAGTATCTCAACCCTCAGCCATGTCATGGTCTATACTATGAATGGTATTCTGGGCTTCTGGACCCAAAGGGGCGGGGCCTAACGAATTTAAACCCCCAATGCTATTTCAATGGGTTTAGGGGCTTCTAGGCAAAAGGGGCGTGGCCAAAAGTATCTCAACCCTCAGCCATGTCATGGTCTATACTCTGAATGGTATTCTGGGCTTCTGGACCCAAAGGGGCGGGTCCTAACGAATTTAAACCCCCAATGCTATTTCAATGGGTTTAGGGGCTTCTAGGCAAAAGGGGCTTGGCTAAAATAATCTCAACCCTCAGCCAGGTCATGGTCTATACTCTGAATGGTATTCTGGGCTTCTGGACCCAAAGGGGCGGGGCCTAACGAATTTAAACCCCCAATGCTATTTCAATGGATTTAGGGGCTTATAGGCAAAAGGGGCGTGGCCAAAAGTATCTCAACCCTCAGCCATGTCATGGTCTATACTCTGAATGGTATTCTGGGCTTCTGGACCCAAAGGGGCGGGGCCTAACGAATTTAAACCCCCAATGCTATTTCAATGGGTTTAGGGGCTTCTAGGCAAAGGGGCGTGGCCAAAAGTATCTCAACCCTCAGCCAGGTCATGGTCTATACTCTGAATGGTATTCTGGGCTTCTGGACCCAAAGGGGCGGGGCCTAACGAATTTAAACCCCCAATGCTATTTCAATGGGTTTAGGGGCTTCTCGGCAAAGGGGCGTGGCCAAAAGTATCTCAACCCTCAGCCATGTCATGGTCTATACTCTGAATGGCATTCTGGGCTTCTTGTCCCAAAGGGGCGGGGCCTAACGAATTTAAACCCCCAATGCTATTTCAATGGGTTTAGGGGCTTCTATGCAAAAAGGGGCGTGGCCAAACGTATCTCAACCCTCAGCCATGTCATGGTCTATACTCTGAATGCTATTCTGGGCTTCTGGACCCAAAGGGGCGGGGCCTAACGAATTTAAACCCCCAATGCTATTTCAATGGGTTTAGGGGCTTCTAGGCAAAGGGGGCGTGGCCAAAAGTATCTCAACCCTCAGCCATGTCATGGTCTATACTCTGAATGGCATTCTGGGCTTCTGGACCAAAAGGGGCGGGGCCTAACGAATTTAAACCCCCAATGCTATGTCAATGGGTTTAGGGGCTTCTAGGCAAAAGGGGCGTGGCCAAAAGTATCTCAACCCTCAGCCATGTCATGGTCTATACTCTGAATGGTATTCTGGGCTTCTGGACCCAAAGGGGCGTGGCCTAACGAATTTAAACCCCCAATGCTATTTCAATGGGTTTAGGGGCTTCTAGGCAAAAGGGGCGTGGCTAAAATAATCTCAACCCTCAGCCAGGTCATGGTCTATACTCTGAATGGTATTCTGGGCTTCTGGACCCAAAGGGGCGGGGCCTAACGAATTTAAACCCCCAATGCTATTTCAATGGATTTAGGGGCTTCTAGGCAAAAGGGGCGTGGCCAAAAGTATCTCAACCCTCAGCCATGTCATGGTCTATACTCTGAATGGTATTCTGGGCTTCTGGACCCAAAGGGGCGGGGCCTAACGAATTTAAACCCCCAATGCTATTTCAATGGGTTTAGGGGCTTCTAGGAAAAGGGGCGTGGCCAAAAGTATCTCAACCCTCAGCCAGGTCATGGTCTATACTCTGAATGGTATTCTGGGCTTCTGGACCCAAAGGGGCGGGGCCTAACGAATTTAAACCCCCAATGCTATTTCAATGGGTTTAGGGGCTTCTAGGCAAAGGGGCGTGGCCAAAAGTATCTCAACCCTCAGCCATGTCATGGTCTATACTCTGAATGGCATTCTGGGCTTCTGGACCCAAAGGGGCGGGGCCTAACGAATTTAAACCCCCAATGCTATTTCAATGGGTTTAGGGGCTTCTAGGCAAAGGGGCGTGGCCAAAAGTATCTCAACCCTCAGCCATGTCATGGTCTATACTCTGAATGGTATTCTGGGCTTCTGGACCCAAAGGGGCGTGGCCTAACGAATTTAAACCCCCAATGCTATTTCAATGGGTTTAGGGGCTTCTAGGCAAAAGGGGAGTGGCCAAAAGTATCTCAACCCTCAGCCATGTCATGGTCTATACTCTGAATGGCATTCTGGGCTTCTGGACCCAAAGGGGCGGGGCCTAACGAATTTAAACCCCCAATGCTATTTCAATGGGTTTATGGGCTTCCAGGCAAAAGGGGCGTGGCCAAAAGTATCTCAACCCTCAGCCATGTCATGGTCTATACTATGAATGGTATTCTGGGCTTCTGGAACAAAAGGGGCGGGGCCTAACGAATTTAAACCCCCAATGCTATTTCAATGGGTTTAGGGGCTTCTAGGCAAAGGGGCGTGGCCAAAAGTATCTCAACCCTCAGCCATGTCATGGTCTATACTCTGAATGGCATTCTGGGCTTCTGGACCCAAAGGGGCGGGGCCTAACGAATTTAAACCCCCAATGCTATTTCAATGGGTTTAGGGGCTTCTAGGCAAAAGGGGCGTGGCCAAACGTATCTCAACCCTCAGCCATTTCATGGTCTATACTCTGAATGGTATTCTGGGCTTCTGGACCCAAAGGGGCGGGGCCTAACGAATTTAAACCCCCAATGCTATTTCAATGGGTTTAGGGGCTTCTAGGCAAAAGGGGCGTGGCCAAAAGTATCTCAACCCTCAGCCATGTCATGGTCTATACTCTGAATGGCATTCTGGGCTTCTGGACCCAAAGGGGCGGGGCCTAACTAATTTAAACCCCCAATGCTATTTCAATGGGTTTAGTGGCTTCTAGGCAAAAGAGGCGTAACCAAAAGTATCTCAACCCTCAGCCATGTCATGGTCTATACTATGAATGGTATTCTGGGCTTCTGGACCCAAAGGGGCGGGGCCTAACGAATTTAAACCCCCAATGCTATTTCAATGGATTTAGGGGCTTATAGGCAAAAGGGGCGTGGCCAAAAGTATCTCAACCCTCAGCCATGTCATGGTCTATACTCTGAATGGTATTCTGGGCTTCTGGACCCAAAGGGGCGGGGCCTAACGAATTTAAACCCCCAATGCTATTTCAATGGGTTTAGGGGCTTCTAGGCAAAGGGGCGTGGCCAAAAGTATCTCAACCCTCAGCCAGGTCATGGTCTATACTCTGAATGGTATTCTGGGCTTCTGGACCCAAAGGGGCGGGGCCTAACGAATTTAAACCCCCAATGCTATTTCAATGGGTTTAGGGGCTTCTAGGCAAAGGGGCGTGGCCAAAAGTATCTCAACCCTCAGCCATGTCATGGTCTATACTCTGAATGGCATTCTGGGCTTCTGGACCCAAAGGGGCGGGGCCTAACGAATTTAAACCCCCAATGCTATTTCAATGGGTTTATGTGCTTCCAGGCAAAAGGGGCGTGGCCACAAGTATCTCAACCCTCAGCCATGTCATGGTCTATACTATGAATGGTATTCTGGGCTTCTGGACCCAAAGGGGCGGGGCCTAACGAATTTAAACCCCCAATGCTATTTCAATGGATTTAGGGGCTTCTAGGCAAAAGGGGCGTGGCGAAAAGTATCTCAACCCTCAGCCATGTCATGGTCTATACTCTGAATGGTATTCTGGGCTTCTGGACCCAAAGGGGCGGGGCCTAACGAATTTAAACCCCCAATGCTATTTCAATGGGTTTAGGGGCTTCTAGGCAAAGGGGCGTGGCCAAAAGTATCTCAACCCTCAGCCAGGTCATGGTCTATACTCTGAATGGTATTCTGGGCTTCTGGACCCAAAGGGGCGGGGCCTAACGAATTTAAACCCCCAATGCTATTTCAATGGGTTTAGGGGCTTCTAGGCAAAGGGGCGTGGCCAAAAGTATCTCAACCCTCAGCCATGTCATGGTCTATACTCTGAATGGCATTCTGGGCTTCTGGACCCAAAGGGGCGGGGCCTAACGAATTTAAACCCCCAATGCTATTTCAATGGGTTTAGGGGCTTCTAGGCAAAGGGGCGTGGCCAAAAGTATCTCAACCCTCAGCCATGTCATGGTCTATACTCTGAATGGTATTCTGGGCTTCTGGACCCAAAGGGGCGTGGCCTAACGAATTTAAACCCCCAATGCTATTTTAATGGGTTTAGGGGCTTCTAGGCAAAAGGGGCGTGGCCAAAAGTATCTCAACCCTCAGCCATGTCATGGTCTATACTCTGAATGGCATTCTGGGCTTCTGGACCCAAAGGGGCGGGGCCTAACGAATTTAAACCCCCAATGCTATTTCAATGGGTTTATGGGCTTCCAGGCAAAAGGGGCGTGGCCAAAAGTATCTGAACCCTCAGCCATGTCATGGTCTATACTATGAATGGTATTCTGGGCTTCTGGACCAAAAGGGGCGGGGCCTAACGAATTTAAACCCCCAATGCTATTTCAATGGGTTTAGGGGCTTCTAGGCAAAGGGGCGTGGCCAAAAGTATCTCAACCCTCAGCCATGTCATGGTCTATACTCTGAATGGCATTCTGGGCTTCTGGACCCAAAGGGGCGGGGCCTAACGAATTTAAACCCCCAATGCTATTTCAATGGGTTTAGGGGCTTCTAGGCAAAAGGGGCGTGTCCAAACGTATCTCAACCCTCAGCCATTTCATGGTCTATACTCTGAATGGTATTCTGGGCTTCTGGACCCAAAGGGGCGGGGCCTAACGAATTTAAACCCCCAATGCTATTTCAATGGGTTTAGGGGCTTCTAGGCAAAAGGGGCGTGGCCAAAAGTATCTCAACCCTCAGCCATGTCATGGTCTATACTCTGAATGGCATTCTGGGCTTCTGGACCCAAAGGGGCGGGGCCTAACTAATTTAAACCCCCAATGCTATTTCAATGGGTTTAGTGGCTTCTAGGCAAAAGAGGCGTAACCAAAAGTATCTCAACCCTCAGCCATGTCATGGTCTATACTATGAATGGTATTCTGGGCTTCTGGACCCAAAGGGGCGGGGCCTAACGAATTTAAACCCCCAATGCTATTTCAATGGGTTTAGGGGCTTCTAGGCAAAAGGGGCGTGGCCAAAAGTATCTCAACCCTCAGCCATGTCATGGTCTATACTCTGAATGGTATTCTGGGCTTCTGGACCCAAAGGGGCGGGTCCTAACGAATTTAAACCCCCAATGCTATTTCAATGGGTTTAGGGGCTTCTAGGCAAAAGGGGCTTGGCTAAAATAATCTCAACCCTCAGCCAGGTCATGGTCTATACTCTGAATGGTATTCTGGGCTTCTGGACCCAAAGGGGCGGGGCCTAACGAATTTAAACCCCCAATGCTATTTCAATGGATTTAGGGGCTTATAGGCAAAAGGGGCGTGGCCAAAAGTATCTCAACCCTCAGCCATGTCATGGTCTATACTCTGAATGGTATTCTGGGCTTCTGGACCCAAAGGGGCGGGGCCTAACGAATTTAAACCCCCAATGCTATTTCAATGGGTTTAGGGGCTTCTAGGCAAAGGGGCGTGGCCAAAAGTATCTCAACCCTCAGCCAGGTCATGGTCTATACTCTGAATGGTATTCTGGGCTTCTGGACCCAAAGGGGCGGGGCCTAACGAATTTAAACCCCCAATGCTATTTCAATGGGTTTAGGGGCTTCTCGGCAAAGGGGCGTGGCCAAAAGTATCTCAACCCTCAGCCATGTCATGGTCTATACTCTGAATGGCATTCTGGGCTTCTTGTCCCAAAGGGGCGGGGCCTAACGAATTTAAACCCCCAATGCTATTTCAATGGGTTTAGGGGCTTCTATGCAAAAAGGGGCGTGGCCAAACGTATCTCAACCCTCAGCCATGTCATGGTCTATACTCTGAATGCTATTCTGGGCTTCTGGACCCAAAGGGGCGGGGCCTAACGAATTTAAACCCCCAATGCTATTTCAATGGGTTTAGGGGCTTCTAGGCAAAGGGGGCGTGGCCAAAAGTATCTCAACCCTCAGCCATGTCATGGTCTATACTCTGAATGGCATTCTGGGCTTCTGGACCAAAAGGGGCGGGGCCTAACGAATTTAAACCCCCAATGCTATGTCAATGGGTTTAGGGGCTTCTAGGCAAAAGGGGCGTGGCCAAAAGTATCTCAACCCTCAGCCATGTCATGGTCTATACTCTGAATGGTATTCTGGGCTTCTGGACCCAAAGGGGCGTGGCCTAACGAATTTAAACCCCCAATGCTATTTCAATGGGTTTAGGGGCTTCTAGGCAAAAGGGGCGTGGCTAAAATAATCTCAACCCTCAGCCAGGTCATGGTCTATACTCTGAATGGTATTCTGGGCTTCTGGACCCAAAGGGGCGGGGCCTAACGAATTTAAACCCCCAATGCTATTTCAATGGATTTAGGGGCTTCTAGGCAAAAGGGGCGTGGCCAAAAGTATCTCAACCCTCAGCCATGTCATGGTCTATACTCTGAATGGTATTCTGGGCTTCTGGACCCAAAGGGGCGGGGCCTAACGAATTTAAACCCCCAATGCTATTTCAATGGGTTTAGGGGCTTCTAGGAAAAGGGGCGTGGCCAAAAGTATCTCAACCCTCAGCCAGGTCATGGTCTATACTCTGAATGGTATTCTGGGCTTCTGGACCCAAAGGGGCGGGGCCTAACGAATTTAAACCCCCAATGCTATTTCAATGGGTTTAGGGGCTTCTAGGCAAAGGGGCGTGGCCAAAAGTATCTCAACCCTCAGCCATGTCATGGTCTATACTCTGAATGGCATTCTGGGCTTCTGGACCCAAAGGGGCGGGGCCTAACGAATTTAAACCCCCAATGCTATTTCAATGGGTTTAGGGGCTTCTAGGCAAAGGGGCGTGGCCAAAAGTATCTCAACCCTCAGCCATGTCATGGTCTATACTCTGAATGGTATTCTGGGCTTCTGGACCCAAAGGGGCGTGGCCTAACGAATTTAAACCCCCAATGCTATTTCAATGGGTTTAGGGGCTTCTAGGCAAAAGGGGCGTGGCCAAAAGTATCTCAACCCTCAGCCATGTCATGGTCTATACTCTGAATGGCATTCTGGGCTTCTGGACCCAAAGGGGCGGGGCCTAACGAATTTAAACCCCCAATGCTATTTCAATGGGTTTATGGGCTTCCAGGCAAAAGGGGCGTGGCCAAAAGTATCTCAACCCTCAGCCATGTCATGGTCTATACTATGAATGGTATTCTGGGCTTCTGGAACAAAAGGGGCGGGGCCTAACGAATTTAAACCCCCAATGCTATTTCAATGGGTTTAGGGGCTTCTAGGCAAAGGGGCGTGGCCAAAAGTATCTCAACCCTCAGCCATGTCATGGTCTATACTCTGAATGGCATTCTGGGCTTCTGGACCCAAAGGGGCGGGGCCTAACGAATTTAAACCCCCAATGCTATTTCAATGGGTTTAGGGGCTTCTAGGCAAAAGGGGCGTGGCCAAACGTATCTCAACCCTCAGCCATTTCATGGTCTATACTCTGAATGGTATTCTGGGCTTCTGGACCCAAAGGGGCGGGGCCTAACGAATTTAAACCCCCAATGCTATTTCAATGGGTTTAGGGGCTTCTAGGCAAAAGGGGCGTGGCCAAAAGTATCTCAACCCTCAGCCATGTCATGGTCTATACTCTGAATGGCATTCTGGGCTTCTGGACCCAAAGGGGCGGGGCCTAACTAATTTAAACCCCCAATGCTATTTCAATGGGTTTAGTGGCTTCTAGGCAAAAGAGGCGTAACCAAAAGTATCTCAACCCTCAGCCATGTCATGGTCTATACTATGAATGGTATTCTGGGCTTCTGGACCCAAAGGGGCGGGGCCTAACGAATTTAAACCCCCAATGCTATTTCAATGGATTTAGGGGCTTATAGGCAAAAGGGGCGTGGCCAAAAGTATCTCAACCCTCAGCCATGTCATGGTCTATACTCTGAATGGTATTCTGGGCTTCTGGACCCAAAGGGGCGGGGCCTAACGAATTTAAACCCCCAATGCTATTTCAATGGGTTTAGGGGCTTCTAGGCAAAGGGGCGTGGCCAAAAGTATCTCAACCCTCAGCCAGGTCATGGTCTATACTCTGAATGGTATTCTGGGCTTCTGGACCCAAAGGGGCGGGGCCTAACGAATTTAAACCCCCAATGCTATTTCAATGGGTTTAAGGGCTTCTAGGCAAAGGGGCGTGGCCAAAAGTATCTCAACCCTCAGCCATGTCATGGTCTATACTCTGAATGGCATTCTGGGCTTCTTGTCCCAAAGGGGCGGGGCCTAACGAATTTAAACCCCCAATGCTATTTCAATGGGTTTAGGGGCTTCTAGGCAAAAAGGGGCGTGGCCAAACGTATCTCAACCCTCAGCCATGTCATGGTCTATACTCTGAATGGTATTCTGGGCTTCTGGACCCAAAGGGGCGGGGCCTAACGAATTTAAACCCCCAATGCTATTTCAATGGGTTTAGGGGCTTCTAGGCAAAAGGGGCGTGGCTAAAATAATCTCAACCCTCAGCCAGGTCATGGTCTATACTCTGAATGGTATTCTGGGCTTCTGGACCCAAAGGGGCGGGGCCTAACGAATTTAAACCCCCAATGCTATTTCAATGGATTTAGGGGCTTCTAGGCAAAAGGGGCGTGGCCAAAAGTATCTCAACCCTCAGCCATGTCATGGTCTATACTCTGAATGGCATTCTGGGCTTCTGGACCCAAAGGGGCGGGGCCTAACGAATTTAAACCCCCAATGCTATTTCAATGGGTTTAGGGGTTTCTAGGCAAAAGGGGCGTGGCCAAAAGTATCTCAACCCTCAGCCATGTCATGGTCTATACTCTGAATGGTATTCTGGGCTTCTAGACGCAAAGGGGCGGGGCCTAACGAATTTAAACCCCCAATGCTATTTCAATGGGTTTAGGGGCTTCTAGGCAAAGGGGCGTGGCCAAAAGTATCTCAACCCTCAGCCATGTCATGGTCTATACTCTGAATGGTATTCTGGGCTTCTGGACCCAAAGGGGCGTGGCCTAACGAATTTAAACCCCCAATGCTATTTCAATGGGTTTAGGGGCTTCTAGGCAAAAGGGGCGTGGCCAAAAGTATCTCAACCCTCAGCCATGTCATGGTCTATACTCTGAATGGCATTCTGGGCTTCTGGACCCAAAGGGGCGGGGCCTAACGAATTTAAACCCCCAATGCTATTTCAATGGGTTTATGGGCTTCCAGGCAAAAGGGGCGTGGCCAAAAGTATCTCAACCCTCAGCCATGTCATGGTCTATACTATGAATGGTATTCTGGGCTTCTGGAACAAAAGGGGCGGGGCCTAACGAATTTAAACCCCCAATGCTATTTCAATGGGTTTAGGGGCTTCTAGGCAAAGGGGCGTGGCCAAAAGTATCTCAACCCTCAGCCATGTCATGGTCTATACTCTGAATGGCATTCTGGGCTTCTGGACCCAAAGGGGCGGGGCCTAACGAATTTAAACCCCCAATGCTATTTCAATGGGTTTAGGGGCTTCTAGGCAAAAGGGGCGTGGCCAAACGTATCTCAACCCTCAGCCATTTCATGGTCTATACTCTGAATGGTATTCTGGGCTTCTGGACCCAAAGGGGCGGGGCCTAACGAATTTAAACCCCCAATGCTATTTCAATGGGTTTAGGGGCTTCTAGGCAAAAGGGGCGTGGCCAAAAGTATCTCAACCCTCAGCCATGTCATGGTCTATACTCTGAATGGCATTCTGGGCTTCTGGACCCAAAGGGGCGGGGCCTAACTAATTTAAACCCCCAATGCTATTTCAATGGGTTTAGTGGCTTCTAGGCAAAAGAGGCGTAACCAAAAGTATCTCAACCCTCAGCCATGTCATGGTCTATACTATGAATGGTATTCTGGGCTTCTGGACCCAAAGGGGCGGGGCCTAACGAATTTAAACCCCCAATGCTATTTCAATGGGTTTAGGGGCTTCTAGGCAAAAGGGGCGTGGCCAAAAGTATCTCAACCCTCAGCCATGTCATGGTCTATACTCTGAATGGTATTCTGGGCTTCTGGACCCAAAGGGGCGGGTCCTAACGAATTTAAACCCCCAATGCTATTTCAATGGGTTTAGGGGCTTCTAGGCAAAAGGGGCGTGGCTAAAATAATCTCAACCCTCAGCCAGGTCATGGTCTATACTCTGAATGGTATTCTGGGCTTCTGGACCCAAAGGGGCGGGGCCTAACGAATTTAAACCCCCAATGCTATTTCAATGGATTTAGGGGCTTCTAGGCAAAATGGGCGTGGCCAAAAGTATCTCAACCCTCAGCCATGTCATGGTCTATACTCTGAATGGTATTCTGGGCTTCTGGACCCAAAGGGGCGGGGCCTAACGAATTTAAACCGCCAATGCTATTTCAATGGGTTTAGGGGCTTCTAGGCAAAGGGGCGTGGCCAAAAGTATCTCAACCCTCAGCCATGTCATGGTCTATACTCTGAATGGCATTCTGAGCTTCTGGACCCAAAGGGGCGGGGCCTAACGAATTTAAACCCCCAATGCTATTTCAATGGGTTTAGGGGCTTCTAGGCAAAGGGGCGTGGCCAAAAGTATCTCAACCCTCAGCCATGTCATGGTCTATACTCTGAAAGGTATTCTGGGCTTCTGGACCCAAAGGGACGTGGCCTAACGAATTTAAACCCCCAATGCTATTTCAATGGGTTTAGGGGCTTCTAGGCAAAAGGGGCGTGGCCAAAAGTATCTCAACCCTCAGCCATGTCATGGTCTATACTCTGAATGGCATTCTGGGCTTCTGGACCCAAAGGGGCGGGGCCTAACGAATTTAAACCCCCAATGCTATTTCAATGGGTTTATGTGCTTCCAGGCAAAAGGGGCGTGGCCACAAGTATCTCAACCCTCAGCCATGTCATGGTCTATACTATGAATGGTATTCTGGGCTTCTGGACCAAAAGGGGCGGGGCCTAACGAATTTAAACCCCCAATGCTATTTCAATGGGTTTAGGGGCTTCTAGGCAAAGGGGCCTGGCCAAAAGTATCTCAACCCTCAGCCATGTCATGGTCTATACTCTGAATGGTATTCTGGGCTTCTGGACCCAAAGGGGCGTGGCCTAACGAATTTAAACCCCCAATGCTATTTCAATGGGTTTAGGGGCTTCTAGGCAAAAGGGGCGTGGCCAAAAGTATCTCAACCCTCAGCCATGTCATGGTCTATACTCTGAATTGCATTCTGGGCTTCTGGACCCAAAGGGGCGGGGCCTAACGAATTTAAACCCCCAATGCTATTTCAATGGGTTTAGGGGCTTCTAGGCAAAAGGGGCGTGGCCAAACGTATCTCAACCCTCAGCCATTTCATGGTCTATACTCTGAATGGTATTCTGGGCTTCTGGACCCAAAGGGGCGGGGCCTAACGAATTTAAACCCCCAATGCTATTTCAATGGGTTTAGGGGCTTCTAGGCAAAAGAGGCGTAACCAAAAGTATCTCAACCCTCAGCCATGTCATGGTCTATACTATGAATGGTATTCTGGGCTTCTGGACCCAAAGGGGCGGGGCCTAACGAATTTAAACCCCCAATGCTATTTCAATGGGTTTAGGGGCTTCTAGGCAAAGGGGCGTGGCCAAAAGTATCTCAACCCTCAGCCATGTCATGGTCTATACTCTGAATGGTATTCTGGGCTTCTGGACCCAAAGGGGCGTGGCCTAACGAATTAAAACCCCCAATGCTATTTCAATGGGTTTAGGGGCTTCTAGGCAAAAGGGGCGTGGCAAAAAGTATCTCAACCCTCAGCCATGTCATGGTCTATACTCTGAATGGCATTCTGGGCTTCTTGTCCCAAAGGGGCGGGGCCTAACGAATTTAAACCCCCAATGCTATTTCAATGGGTTTAGGGGCTTCTAGGCAAAAGGGGCGTGGCCAAACGTATCTCAACCCTCAGCCATGTCATGGTCTATACTCTGAATGGTATTCTGGGCTTCTGGACCCAAAGGGGCGGGGCCTAACGAATTTAAACCCCCAATGCTATTTCAATGGGTTTAGGGGCTTCTAGGCAAAGGGGGCGTGGCCAAAAGTATCTCAACCCTCAGCCATTTCATGGTCTATACTCTGAATGGCATTCTGGGCTTCTGGACCAAAAGGGGCGGGGCCTAACGAATTTAAACCCCCAATGCTATGTCAATGGGTTTAGGGGCTTCTAGGCAAAAGGGGCGTGGCCAAAAGTATCTCAACCCTCAGCCATGTCATGGTCTATACTCTGAATGGTATTCTGGGCTTCTGGACCCAAAGGGGCGTGGCCTAACGAATTTAAACCCCCAATGCTATTTCAATGGGTTTAGGGGCTTCTAGGCAAAAGGGGCGTGGATTAAAGATTTTCAACCCTCAGCCAGGTCATGGTCTATACTCTGAATGGTATTCTCGGCTTCTGGACCCAAAGGGGCGGGGCCTAACGAATTTAAACCCCCAATGCTATTTCAATGGGTTTAGGGGCTTCTAGGCAAAAGGGGCGTGGTCAAAAGTATCTCATCCCTCAGCCATGTCATGGTCTATACTCTGAATGGCATTTTGGGCTTCTGGACCCAAAGGGGCGGGGCCTAACGAATTTAAACCCCCAATGCTATTTCAATGGGTTTAGGGGCTTCTAGGCAAAGGGGCGTGGCCAAAAGTATCTCAACCCTCAGCCATGTCATGGTCTATACTCTGAATGGTATTCTGGGCTTCTGGACCCAAGGGGCGTGGCCTAACAAATTTAAACCCCCAATGCTATTTCAATGGGTTTAGGGGCTTCTAGGCAAAGGGGCGTGGCCAAAAGTATCTTAACCCTTAGCCATGTCATGGTCTATACTCTGAATGGTATTCTGGGCTTCTGGACCCAAAGGGGCGTGGCCTAACGAATTTAAACCCCCAATGCTATTTCAATGGGTTTAGGGGCTTCTAGGCAAAGGGGCGTGGCCAAAAGCATCTCAACCCTCAGCCATGTCATTTTCTATACTCTGAATGGTATTCTGGGCTTCTGGACCCAAAGGGGCGTGGCCTAACGAATTTAAACCCCCAATGCTATTTCAATGGGTTTAGGGGCTTCTAGGCAAAAGGGGCGTGGCCAAAAGTATCTCAACCCTCAGCCATGTCATGGTCTATACTCTGAATGGCATTCTGGGCTTCTGGACCCAAAGGGGCGGGGCCTAACGAATTTAAACCCCCAATGCTATTTCAATGAGTTTAGGGGCTTCTAGGCAAAAGGGGCGTAACCAAAAGTATCTCAACCCTCAGCCATGTCATGGTCTATACTCTGAAAGGTATTCTGGGCTTCTGGACGCAAAGGGGCGGGGCCTAACGAATTTAAACCCCCAATGCTATTTCAATGGGTTTAGGGGCTTCTAGGCAAAAGGGGCGTGGCCAAAAGTATCTCAACCCTCAGCCATGTCATGGTCTATACTCTGAATGGTATTCTGGGCTTCTGGACCCAAAGGGGCGTGGCCTAACGAATTTAAACCCCCAATGCTATTTCAATGGGTTTATGGGCTTCCAGGCAAAAGGGGCGTGGCCAAAAGTATCTCAACCCTCAGCCATGTCATGGTCTATACTATGAATGGTATTCTGGGCTTCTGGACCAAAAGGGGCGGGGCCTAACGAATTTAAACCCCCAATGCTATTTCAATGGGTTTAGGGGCTTCTAGGCAAAGGGGCGTGGCCAAAAGTATCTCAACCCTCAGCCATGTCATGGTCTATACTCTGAATGGCATTCTGGGCTTCTGGACCCAAAGGGGCGGGGCCTAACGAATTTAAACCCCCAATGCTATTTCAATGGGTTTAGGGGCTTCTAGGCAAAAGGGGCGTGGCCAAACGTATCTCAGCCCTCAGCCATTTCATGGTCTATACTCTGAATGGTATTCTGGGCTTCTGGACCCAAAGGGGCGGGGCCTAACGAATTTAAACCCCCAATGCTATTTCAATGGGTTTAGGGGCTTCTAGGCAAAAGGGGCGTGGCCAAAAGTATCTCAACCCTCAGCCATGTCATGGTCTATACTCTGAATGGCATTCTGGGCTTCTGGACCCAAAGGGGCGGGGCCTAACTAATTTAAACCCCCAATGCTATTTCAATGGGTTTAGTGCCTTCTAGGCAAAAGAGGCGTAACCAAAAGTATCTCAACCCTCAGCCATGTCATGGTCTATACTATGAATGGTATTCTGGGCTTCTAAACCCAAAGGGGCGGGGCCTAACGAATTTAAACCCCCAATGCTATTTCAATGGGTTTAGGGGCTTCTAGGCAAAAGGGGCGTGGCCAAAAGTATCTCAACCCTCAGCCATGTCATGGTCTATACTCTGAATGGTATTCTGGGCTTCTGGACCCAAAGGGGCGGGGCCTAACGAATTTAAACCCCCAATGCTATTTCAATGGGTTTAGGGGCTTCTAGGCAAAGGGGCGTGGCCAAAAGTATCTCAACCCTCAGCCATGTCATGGTCTATACTCTGAATGGTATTCTGGGCTTCTGGACCCAAAGGGGCGTGGCCTAACGAATTTAAACCCCCAATGCTATTTCAATGGGTTTAGGGGCTTCTAGGCAAAAGGGGCGTGGCCAAAAGTATCTCAACCCTCAGCCATGTCATGGTCTATACTCTGAATGGCATTCTGGGCTTCTGGACCCAAAGGGGCGGGGCCTAACGAATTTAAACCCCCAATGCTATTTCAATGGGTTTAGGGGCTTCTAGGCAAAAGGGGCGTGGCCAAACGTATCTCAACCCTCAGCCATTTCATGGTCTATACTCTGAATGGTATTCTGGGCTTCTGGACCCAAAGGGGCGGGGCCTAACGAATTTAAACCCCCAATGCTATTTCAATGGGTTTAGGGGCTTCTAGGCAAAAGGAGCGTGGCCAAAAGTATCTCAACCCTCAGCCATGTCATGGTCTATACTCTGAATGGCATTCTGGGCTTCTGGACCCAAAGGGGCGGGGCCTAACTAATTTAAACCCCCAATGCTATTTCAATGGGTTTAGTGGCTTCTAGGCAAAAGAGGCGTAACCAAAAGTATCTCAACCCTCAGCCATGTCATGGTCTATACTATGAATGGTATTCTGGGCTTCTGGACCCAAAGGGGCGGGGCCTAACGAATTTAAACCCCCAATGCTATTTCAATGGGTTTAGGGGCTTCTAGGCAAAAGGGGCGTGGCCAAAAGTATCTCAACCCTCAGCCATGTCATGGTCTATACTATGAATGGTATTCTGGGCTTCTGGACCCAAAGGGGCGGGGCCTAACGAATTTAAACCCCCAATGCTATTTCAATGGGTTTAGGGGCTTCTAGGCAAAAGGGGCGTGGCCAAAAGTATCTCAACCCTCAGCCATGTCATGGTCTATACTCTGAATGGTAATCTTGGCTTCTGGACCCAAAGGGGAGGGGCCTAACGAATTTAAACCCCCAATGCTATTTCAATGGGTTTAGGGGCTTCTAGGCAAAGGGGCGTGGCCAAAAGTATCTCAACCCTCAGCCATGTCATGGTCTATACTCTGAATGGTATTCTGGGCTTCTGGACCCAAAGGGGCGTGGCCTAACGAATTTAAACCCCCAATGCTATTTCAATGGGTTTAGGGGCTTCTAGGCAAAAGGGGCGTGGCCAAAAGTATCAACCCTCAGCCATGTCATGGTCTATACTCTGAATGGCATTCTGGGCTTCTGGACCCAAAGGGGCGGGGCCTAACGAATTTAAACCCCCAATGCTATTTCAATGGGTTTAGGGGCTTCTAGGCAAAAGGGGCGTGGCCAAACGTATCTCAACCCTCAGCCATTTCATGGTCTATACTCTGAATGGTATTCTGGGCTTCTGGACCCAAAGGGGCGGGGCCTAACGAATTTAAACCCCCAATGCTATTTCAATGGGTTTAGGGGCTTCTAGGCAAAAGGGGCGTGGCCAAAAGTATCTCAACCCTCAGCCATGTCATGGTCTATACTCTGAATGGCATTCTGGGCTTCTGGACCCAAAGGGGCGGGGCCTAACTAATTTAAACCCCCAATGCTATTTCAATGGGTTTAGTGGCTTCTAGGCAAAAGAGGCGTAACCAAAAGTATCTCAACCCTCAGCCATGTCATGGTCTATACTATGAATGGTATTCTGGGCTTCTGGACCCAAAGGGGCGGGGCCTAACGAATTTAAACCCCCAATGCTATTTCAATGGGTTTAGGGGCTTCTAGGCAAAGGGGCGTGGCCAAAAGTATCTCAACCCTCAGCCATGTCATGGTCTATACTCTGAATGGCATTCTGGGCTTCTGGACCCAAAGGGGCGTGGCCTAACGAATTTAAACCCCCAATGCTATTTCAATGGGTTTAGGGGCTTCTAGGCAAAAGGGGCGTGGCCAAAAGTATCTCAACCCTCAGCCATGTCATGGTCTATACTCTGAATGGTATTCTGGGCTTCTGGACCCAAAGGGGCGGGGCCTAACGAATTTAAACCCCCAATGCTATTTCAATGGGTTTAGGGGCTTCTAGGCAAAAGGGGCGTGGCTAAAAGAATCTCAACCCTCAGCCAGGTCATGGTCTATACTCTGAATGGTATTCTGGGCTTCTGGACCCAAAGGGGCGTGGCCTAACGAATTAAAACCCCCAATGCTATTTCAATGGGTTTAGGGGCTTCTAGGCAAAAGGGGCGTGGCAAAAAGTATCTCAACCCTCAGCCATGTCATGGTCTATACTCTGAATGGCATTCTGGGCTTCTTGTCCCAAAGGGGCGGGGCCTAACGAATTTAAACCCCCAATGCTATTTCAATGGGTTTAGGGGCTTCTAGGCAAAGGGGCGTGGCCAAAAGTATCTCAACCCTCAGCCATGTCATGGTCTATACTCTGAATGGTATTCTGGGCTTCTGGACCCAAAGGGGCGTGGCCTAACGAATTTAAACCCCCAATGCTATTTCAATGGGTTTAGGGGCTTCTAGGCAAAAGGGGCGTGGCCAAAAGTATCTCAACCCTCAGCCATGTCATGGTCTATACTCTGAATGGCATTCTGGGCTTCTGGACCCAAAGGGGCGGGGCCTAACGAATTTAAACCCCCAATGCTATTTCAATGGGTTTAGGGGCTTCTAGGCAAAAGGGGCGTGGCCAAACGTATCTCAACCCTCAGCCATTTCATGGTCTATACTCTGAATGGTATTCTGGGCTTCTGGACCCAAAGGGGCGGGGCCTAACGAATTTAAACCCCCAATGCTATTTCAATGGGTTTAGGGGCTTCTAGGCAAAAGGAGCGTGGCCAAAAGTATCTCAACCCTCAGCCATGTCATGGTCTATACTCTGAATGGCATTCTGGGCTTCTGGACCCAAAGGGGCGGGGCCTAACTAATTTAAACCCCCAATGCTATTTCAATGGGTTTAGTGGCTTCTAGGCAAAAGAGGCGTAACCAAAAGTATCTCAACCCTCAGCCATGTCATGGTCTATACTATGAATGGTATTCTGGGCTTCTGGACCCAAAGGGGCGGGGCCTAACGAATTTAAACCCCCAATGCTATTTCAATGGGTTTAGGGGCTTCTAGGCAAAAGGGGCGTGGCCAAAAGTATCTCAACCCTCAGCCATGTCATGGTCTATACTATGAATGGTATTCTGGGCTTCTGGACCCAAAGGGGCGGGGCCTAACGAATTTAAACCCCCAATGCTATTTCAATGGGTTTAGGGGCTTCTAGGCAAAAGGGGCGTGGCCAAAAGTATCTCAACCCTCAGCCATGTCATGGTCTATACTCTGAATGGTAATCTTGGCTTCTGGACCCAAAGGGGAGGGGCCTAACGAATTTAAACCCCCAATGCTATTTCAATGGGTTTAGGGGCTTCTAGGCAAAGGGGCGTGGCCAAAAGTATCTCAACCCTCAGCCATGTCATGGTCTATACTCTGAATGGTATTCTGGGCTTCTGGACCCAAAGGGGCGTGGCCTAACGAATTTAAACCCCCAATGCTATTTCAATGGGTTTAGGGGCTTCTAGGCAAAAGGGGCGTGGCCAAAAGTATCAACCCTCAGCCATGTCATGGTCTATACTCTGAATGGCATTCTGGGCTTCTGGACCCAAAGGGGCGGGGCCTAACGAATTTAAACCCCCAATGCTATTTCAATGGGTTTAGGGGCTTCTAGGCAAAAGGGGCGTGGCCAAACGTATCTCAACCCTCAGCCATTTCATGGTCTATACTCTGAATGGTATTCTGGGCTTCTGGACCCAAAGGGGCGGGGCCTAACGAATTTAAACCCCCAATGCTATTTCAATGGGTTTAGGGGCTTCTAGGCAAAAGGGGCGTGGCCAAAAGTATCTCAACCCTCAGCCATGTCATGGTCTATACTCTGAATGGCATTCTGGGCTTCTGGACCCAAAGGGGCGGGGCCTAACTAATTTAAACCCCCAATGCTATTTCAATGGGTTTAGTGGCTTCTAGGCAAAAGAGGCGTAACCAAAAGTATCTCAACCCTCAGCCATGTCATGGTCTATACTATGAATGGTATTCTGGGCTTCTGGACCCAAAGGGGCGGGGCCTAACGAATTTAAACCCCCAATGCTATTTCAATGGGTTTAGGGGCTTCTAGGCAAAGGGGCGTGGCCAAAAGTATCTCAACCCTCAGCCATGTCATGGTCTATACTCTGAATGGCATTCTGGGCTTCTGGACCCAAAGGGGCGTGGCCTAACGAATTTAAACCCCCAATGCTATTTCAATGGGTTTAGGGGCTTCTAGGCAAAAGGGGCGTGGCCAAAAGTATCTCAACCCTCAGCCATGTCATGGTCTATACTCTGAATGGTATTCTGGGCTTCTGGACCCAAAGGGGCGGGGCCTAACGAATTTAAACCCCCAATGCTATTTCAATGGGTTTAGGGGCTTCTAGGCAAAAGGGGCGTGGCTAAAAGAATCTCAACCCTCAGCCAGGTCATGGTCTATACTCTGAATGGTATTCTGGGCTTCTGGACCCAAAGGGGCGTGGCCTAACGAATTAAAACCCCCAATGCTATTTCAATGGGTTTAGGGGCTTCTAGGCAAAAGGGGCGTGGCAAAAAGTATCTCAACCCTCAGCCATGTCATGGTCTATACTCTGAATGGCATTCTGGGCTTCTTGTCCCAAAGGGGCGGGGCCTAACGAATTTAAACCCCCAATGCTATTTTAATGGGTTTAGGGGCTTCTAGGCAAAAGGGGCGTGGCCAAACGTATCTCAACCCTCAGCCATGTCATGGTCTATACTCTGAATGGTATTCTGGGCTTCTGGACCCAAAGGGGCGGGGCCTAACGAATTTAAACCCCCAATGCTATTTCAATGGGTTTAGGGGCTTCTAGGCAAAGGGGGCGTGGCCAAAAGTATCTCAACCCTCAGCCATGTCATGGTCTATACTCTGAATGGCATTCTGGGCTTCTGGACCAAAAGGGGCGGGGCCTAACGAATTTAAACCCCCAATGCTATGTCAATGGGTTTAGGGGCTTCTAGGCAAAAGGGGCGTGGCCAAAAGTATCTCAACCCTCAGCCATGTCATGGTCTATACTCTGAATGGTATTCTGGGCTTCTGGACCCAAAGGGGCGTGGCCTAACGAATTTAAACCCCCAATGCTATTTCAATGGGTTTAGGGGCTTCTAGGCAAAAGGGGCGTGGCTAAAAGAATCTCAACCCTCAGCCAGGTCATGGTCTATACTCTGAATGGTATTCTCGGCTTCTGGACCCAAAGGGGCGGGGCCTAACGAATTTAAACCCCCAATGCTATTTCAATGGGTTTAGGGGCTTCTAGGCAAAAGGGGCGTGGTCAAAAGTATCTCATCCCTCAGCCATGTCATGGTCTATACTCTGAATGGCATTTTGGGCTTCTGGACCCAAAGGGGCGGGGCCTAACGAATTTAAACCCCCAATGCTATTTCAATGGGTTTAGGGGCTTCTAGGCAAAGGGGCGTGGCCAAAAGTATCTCAACCCTCAGCCATGTCATGGTCTATACTCTGAATGGTATTCTGGGCTTCTGGACCCAAGGGGCGTGGCCTAACAAATTTAAACCCCCAATGCTATTTCAATGGGTTTAGGGGCTTCTAGGCAAAGGGGCGTGGCCAAAAGTATCTCAACCCTCAGCCATGTCATGGTCTATACTCTGAATGGTATTCTGGGCTTCTGGACCCAAAGGGGCGTGGCCTAACGAATTTAAACCCCCAATGCTATTTCAATGGGTTTAGGGGCTTCTAGGCAAAAGGGGCGTGGCCAAAAGTATCTCAACCCTCAGCCATGTCATGGTCTATACTCTGAATGGCATTCTGGGCTTCTGGACCCAAAGGGGCGGGGCCTAACGAATTTAAACCCCCAATGCTATTTCAATGGGTTTATGGGCTTCCAGGCAAAAGGGGCGTGGCCAAAAGTATCTCAACCCTCAGCCATGTCATGGTCTATACTATGAATGGTATTCTGGGCTTCTGGACCCAAAGGGGCGTGGCCTAACGAATTTAAACCCCCAATGCTATTTCAATGGGTTTAGGGGCTTCTAGGCAAAGGGGCGTGGCCAAAAGTATCTCAACCCTCAGCCATGTCATGGTCTATACTCTGAATGGCATTCTGGGCTTCTGGACCCAAAGGGGCGGGGCCTAACGAATTTAAACCCCCAATGCTATTTCAATGGGTTTAGGGGCTTCTAGGCAAAAGGGGCGTGGCCAAACGTATCTCAACCCTCAGCCATTTCATGGTCTATACTCTGAATGGTATTCTGGGCTTCTGGACCCAAAGGGGCGGGGCCTAACGAATTTAAACCCCCAATGCTATTTCAATGGGTTTAGGGGCTTCTAGGCAAAAGGGGCGTGGCCAAAAGTATCTCAACCCTCAGCCATGTCATGGTCTATACTCTGAATGGCATTCTGGGCTTCTGGACCCAAAGGGGCATGGCCTAACTAATTTAAACCCCCAATGCTATTTCAATGGGTTTAGTGGCTTCTATGCAAAAGAGGCGTAACCAAAAGTATCTCAACCCTCAGCCATGTCATGGTCTATACTATGAATGGTATTCTGGGCTTCTGGACCCAAAGGGGCGGGGCCTAACGAATTTAAACCCCCAATGCTATTTCAATGGGTTTAGGGGCTTCTAGGCAAAAGGGGCGTGGCCAAAAGTATCTCAACCCTCAGCCATGTCATGGTCTATACTCTGAATGGTATTCTGGGCTTCTGGACCCAAAGGGGCGGGTCCTAACGAATTTAAACCCCCAATGCTATTTCAATGGGTTTAGGGGCTTCTAGGCAAAATGGGCGTGGCCAAAAGTATCTCAACCCTCAGCCAGGTCATGGTCTATACTCTGAATGGTATTCTGGGCTTCTGGACCCAAAGGGGCGGGGCCTAACGAATTTAAACCGCCAATGCTATTTCAATGGGTTTAGGGGCTTCTAGGCAAAGGGGCGTGGCCAAAAGTATCTCAACCCTCAGCCAGGTCATGGTCTATACTCTGAATGGTATTCTGGGCTTCTGGACCCAAAGGGGCGGGGCCTAACGAATTTAAACCCCCAATGCTATTTCAATGGGTTTAGGGGCTTCTAGGCAAAGGGGCGTGGCCAAAAGTATCTCAACCCTCAGCCATGTCATGGTCTATACTCTGAATGGCATTCTGAGCTTCTGGACCCAAAGGGGCGGGGCCTAACGAATTTAAACCCCCAATGCTATTTCAATGGGTTTAGGGGCTTCTAGGCAAAGGGGCGTGGCCAAAAGTATCTCAACCCTCAGCCATGTCATGGTCTATACTCTGAAAGGTATTCTGGGCTTCTGGACCCAAAGGGACGTGGCCTAACGAATTTAAACCCCCAATGCTATTTCAATGGGTTTAGGGGCTTCTAGGCAAAAGGGGCGTGGCCAAAAGTATCTCAACCCTCAGCCATGTCATGGTCTATACTCTGAATGGCATTCTGGGCTTCTGGACCCAAAGGGGCGGGGCCTAACGAATTTAAACCCCCAATGCTATTTCAATGGGTTTATGTGCTTCCAGGCAAAAGGGGCGTGGCCACAAGTATCTCAACCCTCAGCCATGTCATGGTCTATACTATGAATGGTATTCTGGGCTTCTGGACCAAAAGGGGCGGGGCCTAACGAATTTAAACCCCCAATGCTATTTCAATGGGTTTAGGGGCTTCTAGGCAAAGGGGCCTGGCCAAAAGTATCTCAACCCTCAGCCATGTCATGGTCTATACTCTGAATGGTATTCTGGGCTTCTGGACCCAAAGGGGCGTGGCCTAACGAATTTAAACCCCCAATGCTATTTCAATGGGTTTAGGGGCTTCTAGGCAAAATGGGCGTGGCCAAAAGTATCTCAACCCTCAGCCATGTCATGGTCTATACTCTGAATGGCATTCTGGGCTTCTGGACCCAAAGGGGCGGGGCCTAACGAATTTAAACCCCCAATGCTATTTCAATGGGTTTAGGGGCTTCTAGGCAAAAGGGGCGTGGCCAAACGTATCTCAACCCTCAGCCATTTCATGGTCTATACTCTGAATGGTATTCTGGGCTTCTGGACCCAAAGGGGCGGGGCCTAACGAATTTAAACCCCCAATGCTATTTCAATGGGTTTAGGGGCTTCTAGGCAAAAGAGGCGTAACCAAAAGTATCTCAACCCTCAGCCATGTCATGGTCTATACTATGAATGGTATTCTGGGCTTCTGGACCCAAAGGGGCGGGGCCTAACGAATTTAAACCCCCAATGCTATTTCAATGGGTTTAGGGGCTTCTAGGCAAAGGGGCGTGGCCAAAAGTATCTCAACCCTCAGCCATGTCATGGTCTATACTATGAATGGTATTCTGGGCTTCTGGACCAAAAGGGGCGGGGCCTAACGAATTTAAACCCCCAATGCTATTTCAATGGGTTTAGGGGCTTCTAGGCAAAGGGGCCTGGCCAAAAGTATCTCAACCCTCAGCCATGTCATGGTCTATACTCTGAATGGTATTCTGGGCTTCTGGACCCAAAGGGGCGTGGCCTAACGAATTTAAACCCCCAATGCTATTTCAATGGGTTTAGGGGCTTCTAGGCAAAAGGGGCGTGGCCAAAAGTATCTCAACCCTCAGCCATGTCATGGTCTATACTCTGAATGGCATTCTGGGCTTCTGGACCCAAAGGGGCGGGGCCTAACGAATTTAAACCCCCAATGCTATTTCAATGGGTTTAGGGGCTTCTAGGCAAAAGGGGCGTGGCCAAACGTATCTCAACCCTCAGCCATTTCATGGTCTATACTCTGAATGGTATTCTGGGCTTCTGGACCCAAAGGGGCGGGGCCTAACGAATTTAAACCCCCAATGCTATTTCAATGGGTTTAGGGGCTTCTAGGCAAAAGAGGCGTAACCAAAAGTATCTCAACCCTCAGCCATGTCATGGTCTATACTATGAATGGTATTCTGGGCTTCTGGACCCAAAGGGGCGGGGCCTAACGAATTTAAACCCCCAATGCTATTTCAATGGGTTTAGGGGCTTCTAGGCAAAGGGGCGTGGCCAAAAGTATCTCAACCCTCAGCCATGTCATGGTCTATACTCTGAATGGTATTCTGGGCTTTTGGACCCAAAGGGGCGTGGCCTAACGAATTAAAACCTCCAATGCTATTTCAATGGGTTTAGGGGCTTCTAGGCAAAAGGGGCGTGGCAAAAAGTATCTCAACCCTCAGCCATGTCATGGTCTATACTCTGAATGGCATTCTGGGCTTCTTGTCCCAAAGGGGCGGGGCCTAACGAATTTAAACCCCCAATGCTATTTCAATGGGTTTAGGGGCTTCTAGGCAAAAGGGGCGTGGCCAAACGTATCTCAACCCTCAGCCATGTCATGGTCTATACTCTGAATGGTATTCTGGGCTTCTGGACCCAAAGGGGCGGGGCCTAACGAATTTAAACCCCCAATGCTATTTCAATGGGTTTAGGGGCTTCTAGGCAAAGGGGGCGTGGCCAAAAGTATCTCAACCCTCAGCCATGTCATGGTCTATACTCTGAATGGCATTCTGGGCTTCTGGACCAAAAGGGGCGGGGCCTAACGAATTTAAACCCCCAATGCTATGTCAATGGGTTTAGGGGCTTCTAGGCAAAAGGGGCGTGGCCAAAAGTATCTCAACCCTCAGCCATGTCATGGTCTATACTCTGAATGGTATTCTGGGCTTCTGGACCCAAAGGGGCGTGGCCTAACGAATTTAAACCCCCAATGCTATTTCAATGGGTTTAGGGGCTTCTAGGCAAAAGGGGCGTGGCTAAAAGAATCTCAACCCTCAGCCATGTCATGGTCTATACTCTGAATGGCATTCTGGGCTTCTGGACCCAAAGGGGCGGGGCCTAACGAATTTAAACCCCCAATGCTATTTCAATGGGTTTAGGGGCTTCTAGGCAAAAGGGGCGTGGCCAAACGTATCTCAACCCTCAGCCATTTCATGGTCTATACTCTGAATGGTATTCTGGGCTTCTGGACCCAAAGGGGCGGGGCCTAACGAATTTAAACCCCCAATGCTATTTCAATGGGTTTAGGGGCTTCTAGGCAAAAGGGGCGTGGCCAAAAGTATCTCAACCCTCAGCCATGTCATGGTCTATACTCTGAATGGCATTCTGGGCTTCTGGACCCAAAGGGGCGGGGCCTAACTAATTTAAACCCCCAATGCTATTTCAATGGGTTTAGTGGCTTCTAGGCAAAAGAGGCGTAACCAAAAGTATCTCAACCCTCAGCCATGTCATGGTCTATACTATGAATGGTATTCTGGGCTTCTGGACCCAAAGGGGCGGGGCCTAACGAATTTAAACCCCCAATGCTATTTCAATGGGTTTAGGGGCTTCTAGGCAAAGGGGCGTGGCCAAAAGTATCTCAACCCTCAGCCATGTCATGGTCTATACTCTGAATGGCATTCTGGGCTTCTGGACCCAAAGGGGCGTGGCCTAACGAATGTAAACCCCCAATGCTATTTCAATGGGTTTAGGGGCTTCTAGGCAAAAGGGGCGTGGCCAAAAGTATCTCAACCCTCAGCCATGTCATGGTCTATACTCTGAATGGTATTCTGGGCTTCTGGACCCAAAGGGGCGGGGCCTAACGAATTTAAACCCCCAATGCTATTTCAATGGGTTTAGGGGCTTCTAGGCAAAAGGGGCGTGGCTAAAAGAATCTCAACCCTCAGCCAGGTCATGGTCTATACTCTGAATGGTATTCTGGGCTTCTGGACCCAAAGGGGCGTGGCCTAACGAATTAAAACCCCCAATGCTATTTCAATGGGTTTAGGGGCTTCTAGGCAAAAGGGGCGTGGCAAAAAGTATCTCAACCCTCAGCCATGTCATGGTCTATACTCTGAATGGCATTCTGGGCTTCTTGTCCCAAAGGGGCGGGGCCTAACGAATTTAAACCCCCAATGCAATTTCAATGGGTTTAGGGGCTTCTAGGCAAAAGGGGCGTGGCCAAACGTATCTCAACCCTCAGCCATGTCATGGTCTATACTCTGAATGGTATTCTGGGCTTCTGGACCCAAAGGGGCGGGGCCTAACGAATTTAAACCCCCAATGCTATTTCAATGGGTTTAGGGGCTTCTAGGCAAAGGGGGCGTGGCCAAAAGTATCTCAACCCTCAGCCATGTCATGGTCTATACTCTGAATGGCATTCTGGGCTTCTGGACCAAAAGGGGCGGGGCCTAACGAATTTAAACCCCCAATGCTATGTCAATGGGTTTAGGGGCTTCTAGGCAAAAGGGGCGTGGCCAAAAGTATCTCAACCCTCAGCCATGTCATGGTCTATACTCTGAATGGTATTCTGGGCTTCTGGACCCAAAGGGGCGTGGCCTAACGAATTTAAACCCCCAATGCTATTTCAATGGGTTTAGGGGCTTCTAGGCAAAAGGGGCGTGGCTAAAAGAATCTCAACCCTCAGCCAGGTCATGGTCTATACTCTGAATGGTATTCTCGGCTTCTGGACCCAAAGGGGCGGGGCCTAACGAATTTAAACCCCCAATGCTATTTCAATGGGTTTAGGGGCTTCTAGGCAAAAGGGGCGTGGTCAAAAGTATCTCATCCCTCAGCCATGTCATGGTCTATACTCTGAATGGCATTTTGGGCTTCTGGACCCAAAGGGGCGGGGCCTAACGAATTTAAACCCCCAATGCTATTTCAATGGGTTTAGGGGCTTCTAGGCAAAGGGGCGTGGCCAAAAGTATCTCAACCCTCAGCCATGTCATGGTCTATACTCTGAATGGTATTCTGGGCTTCTGGACCCAAGGGGCGTGGCCTAACAAATTTAAACCCCCAATGCTATTTCAATGGGTTTAGGGGCTTCTAGGCAAAGGGGCGTGGCCAAAAGTATCTTAACCCTTAGCCATGTCATGGTCTATACTCTGAATGGTATTCTGGGCTTCTGGACCCAAAGGGGCGTGGCCTAACGAATTTAAACCCCCAATGCTATTTCAATGGGTTTAGGGGCTTCTAGGCAAAGGGGCGTGGCCAAAAGTATCTCAACCCTCAGCCATGTCATTTTCTATACTCTGAATGGTATTCTGGGCTTCTGGACCCAAAGGGGCGTGGCCTAACGAATTTAAACCCCCAATGCTATTTCAATGGGTTTAGGGGCTTCTAGGCAAAAGGGGCGTGGCCAAAAGTATCTCAACCCTCAGCCATGTCATGGTCTATACTCTGAATGGCATTCTGGGCTTCTGGACCCAAAGGGGCGGGGCCTAACGAATTTAAACCCCAATGCTATTTCAATGGGTTTAGGGGCTTCTAGGCAAAAGGGGCGTGGCCAAAAGTATCTCAACCCTCAGCCATGTCATGGTCTATACTCTGAATGGTATTCTGGGCTTCTGGACCCAAAGGGGCGGGTCCTAACGAATTTAAACCCCCAATGCTATTTCAATGGGTTTAGGGGCTTCTAGGCAAAAGGGGCGTGGCTAAAATAATCTCAACCCTCAGCCAGGTCATGGTCTATACTCTGAATGGTATTCTGGGCTTCTGGACCCAAAGGGGCGGGGCCTAACGAATTTAAACCCCCAATGCTATTTCAATGGATTTAGGGGCTTCTAGGCAAAATGGGCGTGGCCAAAAGTATCTCAACCCTCAGCCATGTCATGGTCTATACTCTGAATGGTATTCTGGGCTTCTGGACCCAAAGGGGCGGGGCCTAACGAATTTAAACCGCCAATGCTATTTCAATGGGTTTAGGGGCTTCTAGGCAAAGGGGCGTGGCCAAAAGTATCTCAACCCTCAGCCAGGTCATGGTCTATACTCTGAATGGTATTCTGGGCTTCTGGACCCAAAGGGGCGGGGCCTAACGAATTTAAACCCCCAATGCTATTTCAATGGGTTTAGGGGCTTCTAGGCAAAGGGGCGTGGCCAAAAGTATCTCAACCCTCAGCCATGTCATGGTCTATACTCTGAATGGCATTCTGAGCTTCTGGACCCAAAGGGGCGGGGCCTAACGAATTTAAACCCCCAATGCTATTTCAATGGGTTTAGGGGCTTCTAGGCAAAGGGGCGTGGCCAAAAGTATCTCAACCCTCAGCCATGTCATGGTCTATACTCTGAAAGGTATTCTGGGCTTCTGGACCCAAAGGGACGTGGCCTAACGAATTTAAACCCCCAATGCTATTTCAATGGGTTTAGGGGCTTCTAGGCAAAAGGGGCGTGGCCAAAAGTATCTCAACCCTCAGCCATGTCATGGTCTATACTCTGAATGGCATTCTGGGCTTCTGAACCCAAAGGGGCGGGGCCTAACGAATTTAAACCCCCAATGCTATTTCAATGGGTTTATGTGCTTCCAGGCAAAAGGGGCGTGGCCACAAGTATCTCAACCCTCAGCCATGTCATGGTCTATACTATGAATGGTATTCTGGGCTTCTGGACCAAAAGGGGCGGGGCCTAACGAATTTAAACCCCCAATGCTATTTCAATGGGTTTAGGGGCTTCTAGGCAAAGGGGCCTGGCCAAAAGTATCTCAACCCTCAGCCATGTCATGGTCTATACTCTGAATGGCATTCTGGGCTTCTGGACCCAAAGGGGCGGGGCCTAACTAATTTAAACCCACAATGCTATTTCAATGGGTTTAGTGCCTTCTAGGCAAAAGAGGCGTAACCAAAAGTATCTCAACCCTCAGCCATGTCATGGTCTATACTATGAATGGTATTCTGGGCTTCTGGACCCAAAGGGGCGGGGCCTAACGAATTTAAACCCCCAATGCTATTTCAATGGGTTTAGGGGCTTCTAGGCAAAAGGGGCGTGGCCAAAAGTATCTCAACCCTCAGCCATGTCATGGTCTATACTCTGAATGGTATTCTGGGCTTCTGGACCCAAAGGGGCGGGGCCTAACGAATTTAAACCCCCAATGCTATTTCAATGGGTTTAGGGGCTTCTAGGCAAAGGGGCGTGGCCAAAAGTATCTCAACCCTCAGCCATGTCATGGTCTATACTCTGAATGGTATTCTGGGCTTCTGGACCCAAAGGGGCGTGGCCTAACGAATTTAAACCCCCAATGCTATTTCAATGGGTTTAGGGGCTTCTAGGCAAAAGGGGCGTGGCCAAAAGTATCTCAACCCTCAGCCATGTCATGGTCTATACTCTGAATGGCATTCTGGGCTTCTGGACCCAAAGGGGCGGGGCCTAACGAATTTAAACCCCCAATGCTATTTCAATGGGTTTAGGGGCTTCTAGGCAAAAGGGGCGTGGCCAAACGTATCTCAACCCTCAGCCATTTCATGGTCTATACTCTGAATGGTATTCTGGGCTTCTGGACCCAAAGGGGCGGGGCCTAACGAATTTAAACCCCCAATGCTATTTCAATGGGTTTAGGGGCTTCTAGGCAAAAGGGGCGTGGCCAAAAGTATCTCAACCCTCAGCCATGTCATGGTCTATACTCTGAATGGCAATCTGGGCTTCTGGACCCAAAGGTGCGGGGCCTAACTAATTTAAACCCCCAATGCTATTTCAATGGGTTTAGTGGCTTCTAGGCAAAAGAGGCGTAACCAAAAGTATCTCAACCCTCAGCCATGTCATGGTCTATACTCTGAATGGCATTCTGGGCTTCTGGACCCAAAGGGGCGGGGCCTAACGAATTTAAACCCCCAATGCTATTTCAATGGGTTTAGGGGCTTCTAGGCAAAAGGGGCGTGGCCAAACGTATCTCAACCCTCAGCCATTTCATGGTCTATACTCTGAATGGTATTCTGGGCTTCTGGACCCAAAGGGGCGGGGCCTAACGAATTTAAACCCCCAATGCTATTTCAATGGGTTTAGGGGCTTCTAGGCAAAAGGGGCGTGGCCAAAAGTATCTCAACCCTCAGCCATGTCATGGTCTATACTCTGAATGGCATTCTGGGCTTCTGGACCCAAAGGGGCGGGGCCTAACTAATTTAAACCCCCAATGCTATTTCAATGGGTTTAGTGGCTTCTAGGCAAAAGAGGCGTAACCAAAAGTATCTCAACCCTCAGCCATGTCATGGTCTATACTATGAATGGTATTCTGGGCTTCTGGACCCAAAGGGGCGGGGCCTAACGAATTTAAACCCCCAATGCTATTTCAATGGGTTTAGGGGCTTCTAGGCAAAGGGGCGTGGCCAAAAGTATCTCAACCCTCAGCCATGTCATGGTCTATACTCTGAATGGCATTCTGGGCTTCTGGACCCAAAGGGGCGTGGCCTAACGAATTTAAACCCCCAATGCTATTTCAATGCTTTTAGGGGCTTCTAGGCAAAAGGGGCGTGGCCAAAAGTATCTCAACCCTCAGCCATGTCATGGTCTATACTCTGAATGGTATTCTGGGCTTCTGGACCCAAAGGGGCGGGGCCTAACGAATTTAAACCCCCAATGCTATTTCAATGGGTTTAGGGGCTTCTAGGCAAAAGGGGCGTGGCTAAAAGAATCTCAACCCTCAGCCAGGTCATGGTCTATACTCTGAATGGTATTCTGGGCTTCTGGACCCAAAGGGGCGTGGCCTAACGAATTAAAACCCCCAATGCTATTTCAATGGGTTTAGGGGCTTCTAGGCAAAAGGGGCGTGGCAAAAAGTATCTCAACCCTCAGCCATGTCATGGTCTATACTCTGAATGGCATTCTGGGCTTCTTGTCCCAAAGGGGCGGGGCCTAACGAATTTAAACCCCCAATGCTATTTCAATGGGTTTAGGGGCTTCTAGGCAAAAGGGGCGTGGCCAAACGTATCTCAACCCTCAGCCATGTCATGGTCTATACTCTGAATGGTATTCTGGGCTTCTGGACCCAAAGGGGCGGGGCCTAACGAATTTAAACCCCCAATGCTATTTCAATGGGTTTAGGGGCTTCTAGGCAAAGGGGGCGTGGCCAAAAGTATCTCAACCCTCAGCCATGTCATGGTCTATACTCTGAATGGCATTCTGGGCTTCTGGACCAAAAGGGGCGGGGCCTAACGAATTTAAACCCCCAATGCTATGTCAATGGGTTTAGGGGCTTCTAGGCAAAAGGGGCGTGGCCAAAAGTATCTCAACCCTCAGCCATGTCATGGTCTATACTCTGAATGGTATTCTGGGCTTCTGGACCCAAAGGGGCGTGGCCTAACGAATTTAAACCCCCAATGCTATTTCAATGGGTTTAGGGGCTTCTAGGCAAAAGGGGCGTGGCTAAAAGAATCTCAACCCTCAGCCAGGTCATGGTCTATACTCTGAATGGTATTCTCGGCTTCTGGACCCAAAGGGGCGGGGCCTAACGAATTTAAACCCCCAATGCTATTTCAATGGGTTTAGGGGCTTCTAGGCAAAAGGGGCGTGGTCAAAAGTATCTCATCCCTCAGCCATGTCATGGTCTATACTCTGAATGGCATTTTGGGCTTCTGGACCCAAAGGGGCGGGGCCTAACGAATTTAAACCCCCAATGCTATTTCAATGGGTTTAGGGGCTTCTAGGCAAAGGGGCGTGGCCAAAAGTATCTCAACCCTCAGCCATGTCATGGTCTATACTCTGAATGGTATTCTGGGCTTCTGGACCCAAGGGGCGTGGCCTAACAAATTTAAACCCCCAATGCTATTTCAATGGGTTTAGGGGCTTCTAGGCAAAGGGGCGTGGCCAAAAGTATCTTAACCCTTAGCCATGTCATGGTCTATACTCTGAATGGTATTCTGGGCTTCTGGACCCAAAGGGGCGTGGCCTAACGAATTTAAACCCCCAATGCTATTTCAATGGGTTTAGGGGCTTCTAGGCAAAGGGGCGTGGCCAAAAGTATCTCAACCCTCAGCCATGTCATTTTCTATACTCTGAATGGTATTCTGGGCTTCTGGACCCAAAGGGGCGTGGCCTAACGAATTTAAACCCCCAATGCTATTTCAATGGGTTTAGGGGCTTCTAGGCAAAAGGGGCGTGGCCAAAAGTATCTCAACCCTCAGCCATGTCATGGTCTATACTCTGAATGGCATTCTGGGCTTCTGGACCCAAAGGGGCGGGGCCTAACGAATTTAAACCCCCAATGCTATTTCAATGGGTTTAGGGGCTTCTAGGCAAAAGGGGCGTGGCCAAAAGTATCTCAACCCTCAGCCATGTCATGGTCTATACTCTGAATGGTATTCTGGGCTTCTGGACCCAAAGGGGCGGGTCCTAACGAATTTAAACCCCCAATGCTATTTCAATGGGTTTAGGGGCTTCTAGGCAAAAGGGGCGTGGCTAAAATAATCTCAACCCTCAGCCAGGTCATGGTCTATACTCTGAATGGTATTCTGGGCTTCTGGACCCAAAGGGGCGGGGCCTAACGAATTTAAACCCCCAATGCTATTTCAATGGATTTAGGGGCTTCTAGGCAAAATGGGCGTGGCCAAAAGTATCTCAACCCTCAGCCATGTCATGGTCTATACTCTGAATGGTATTCTGGGCTTCTGGACCCAAAGGGGCGGGGCCTAACGAATTTAAACCGCCAATGCTATTTCAATGGGTTTAGGGGCTTCTAGGCAAAGGGGCGTGGCCAAAAGTATCTCAACCCTCAGCCAGGTCATGGTCTATACTCTGAATGGTATTCTGGGCTTCTGGACCCAAAGGGGCGGGGCCTAACGAATTTAAACCCCCAATGCTATTTCAATGGGTTTAGGGGCTTCTAGGCAAAGGGGCGTGGCCAAAAGTATCTCAACCCTCAGCCATGTCATGGTCTATACTCTGAATGGCATTCTGAGCTTCTGGACCCAAAGGGGCGGGGCCTAACGAATTTAAACCCCCAATGCTATTTCAATGGGTTTAGGGGCTTCTAGGCAAAGGGGCGTGGCCAAAAGTATCTCAACCCTCAGCCATGTCATGGTCTATACTCTGAAAGGTATTCTGGGCTTCTGGACCCAAAGGGACGTGGCCTAACGAATTTAAACCCCCAATGCTATTTCAATGGGTTTAGGGGCTTCTAGGCAAAAGGGGCGTGGCCAAAAGTATCTCAACCCTCAGCCATGTCATGGTCTATACTCTGAATGGCATTCTGGGCTTCTGAACCCAAAGGGGCGGGGCCTAACGAATTTAAACCCCCAATGCTATTTCAATGGGTTTAGGGGCTTCTAGGCAAAGGGGGCGTGGCCAAAAGTATCTCAACCCTCAGCCATGTCATGGTCTATACTCTGAATGGCATTCTGGGCTTCTGGACCAAAAGGGGCGGGGCCTAACGAATTTAAACCCCCAATGCTATGTCAATGGGTTTAGGGGCTTCTAGGCAAAAGGGGCGTGGCCAAAAGTATCTCAACCCTCAGCCATGTCATGGTCTATACTCTGAATGGTATTCTGGGCTTCTGGACCCAAAGGGGCGTGGCCTAACGAATTTAAACCCCCAATGCTATTTCAATGGGTTTAGGGGCTTCTAGGCAAAAGGGGCGTGGCTAAAAGAATCTCAACCCTCAGCCAGGTCATGGTCTATACTCTGAATGGTATTCTCGGCTTCTGGACCCAAAGGGGCGGGGCCTAACGAATTTAAACCCCCAATGCTATTTCAATGGGTTTAGGGGCTTCTAGGCAAAAGGGGCGTGGTCAAAAGTATCTCATCCCTCAGCCATGTCATGGTCTATACTCTGAATGGCATTTTGGGCTTCTGGACCCAAAGGGGCGGGGCCTAACGAATTTAAACCCCCAATGCTATTTCAATGGGTTTAGGGGCTTCTAGGCAAAGGGGCGTGGCCAAAAGTATCTCAACCCTCAGCCATGTCATGGTCTATACTCTGAATGGTATTCTGGGCTTCTGGACCCAAGGGGCGTGGCCTAACAAATTTAAACCCCCAATGCTATTTCAATGGGTTTAGGGGCTTCTAGGCAAAGGGGCGTGGCCAAAAGTATCTTAACCCTTAGCCATGTCATGGTCTATACTCTGAATGGTATTCTGGGCTTCTGGACCCAAAGGGGCGTGGCCTAACGAATTTAAACCCCCAATGCTATTTCAATGGGTTTAGGGGCTTCTAGGCAAAGGGGCGTGGCCAAAAGTATCTCAACCCTCAGCCATGTCATTTTCTATACTCTGAATGGTATTCTGGGCTTCTGGACCCAAAGGGGCGTGGCCTAACGAATTTAAACCCCCAATGCTATTTCAATGGGTTTAGGGGCTTCTAGGCAAAAGGGGCGTGGCCAAAAGTATCTCAACCCTCAGCCATGTCATGGTCTATACTCTGAATGGCATTCTGGGCTTCTGGACCCAAAGGGGCGGGGCCTAACGAATTTAAACCCCCAATGCTATTTCAATGGGTTTAGGGGCTTCTAGGCAAAAGGGGCGTGGCCAAAAGTATCTCAACCCTCAGCCATGTCATGGTCTATACTCTGAATGGTATTCTGGGCTTCTGGACCCAAAGGGGCGGGTCCTAACGAATTTAAACCCCCAATGCTATTTCAATGGGTTTAGGGGCTTCTAGGCAAAAGGGGCGTGGCTAAAATAATCTCAACCCTCAGCCAGGTCATGGTCTATACTCTGAATGGTATTCTGGGCTTCTGGACCCAAAGGGGCGGGGCCTAACGAATTTAAACCCCCAATGCTATTTCAATGGATTTAGGGGCTTCTAGGCAAAATGGGCGTGGCCAAAAGTATCTCAACCCTCAGCCATGTCATGGTCTATACTCTGAATGGTATTCTGGGCTTCTGGACCCAAAGGGGCGGGGCCTAACGAATTTAAACCGCCAATGCTATTTCAATGGGTTTAGGGGCTTCTAGGCAAAGGGGCGTGGCCAAAAGTATCTCAACCCTCAGCCAGGTCATGGTCTATACTCTGAATGGTATTCTGGGCTTCTGGACCCAAAGGGGCGGGGCCTAACGAATTTAAACCCCCAATGCTATTTCAATGGGTTTAGGGGCTTCTAGGCAAAGGGGCGTGGCCAAAAGTATCTCAACCCTCAGCCATGTCATGGTCTATACTCTGAATGGCATTCTGAGCTTCTGGACCCAAAGGGGCGGGGCCTAACGAATTTAAACCCCCAATGCTATTTCAATGGGTTTAGGGGCTTCTAGGCAAAGGGGCGTGGCCAAAAGTATCTCAACCCTCAGCCATGTCATGGTCTATACTCTGAAAGGTATTCTGGGCTTCTGGACCCAAAGGGACGTGGCCTAACGAATTTAAACCCCCAATGCTATTTCAATGGGTTTAGGGGCTTCTAGGCAAAAGGGGCGTGGCCAAAAGTATCTCAACCCTCAGCCATGTCATGGTCTATACTCTGAATGGCATTCTGGGCTTCTGAACCCAAAGGGGCGGGGCCTAACGAATTTAAACCCCCAATGCTATTTCAATGGGTTTATGTGCTTCCAGGCAAAAGGGGCGTGGCCACAAGTATCTCAACCCTCAGCCATGTCATGGTCTATACTATGAATGGTATTCTGGGCTTCTGGACCAAAAGGGGCGGGGCCTAACGAATTTAAACCCCCAATGCTATTTCAATGGGTTTAGGGGCTTCTAGGCAAAGGGGCCTGGCCAAAAGTATCTCAACCCTCAGCCATGTCATGGTCTATACTCTGAATGGTATTCTGGGCTTCTGGACCCAAAGGGGCGTGGCCTAACGAATTTAAACCCCCAATGCTATTTCAATGGGTTTAGGGGCTTCTAGGCAAAAGGGGCGTGGCCAAAAGTATCTCAACCCTCAGCCATGTCATGTTCTATACTCTGAATGGCATTCTGGGCTTCTGGACCCAAAGGGGTGGGGCCTAACGAATTTAAACCCCCAATGCTATTTCAATGGGTTTAGGGGCTTCTAGGCAAAAGGGGCGTGGCCAAACGTATCTCAACCCTCAGCCATTTCATGGTCTATACTCTGAATGGTATTCTGGGCTTCTGGACCCAAAGGGGCGGGGCCTAACGAATTTAAACCCCCAATGCTATTTCAATGGGTTTAGGGGCTTCTAGGCAAAAGAGGCGTAACCAAAAGTATCTCAACCCTCAGCCATGTCATGGTCTATACTATGAATGGTATTCTGGGCTTCTGGACCCAAAGGGGCGGGGCCTAACGAATTTAAACCCCCAATGCTATTTCAATGGGTTTAGGGGCTTCTAGGCAAAGGGGCGTGGCCAAAAGTATCTCAACCCTCAGCCATGTCATGGTCTATACTCTGAATGGTATTCTGGGCTTCTGGACCCAAAGGGGCGTGGCCTAACGAATTAAAACCCCCAATGCTATTTCAATGGGTTTAGGGGCTTCTAGGCAAAAGGGGCGTGGCAAAAAGTATCTCAACCCTCAGCCATGTCATGGTCTATACTCTGAATGGCATTCTGGGCTTCTTGTCCCAAAGGGGCGGGGCCTAACGAATTTAAACCCCCAATGCTATTTCAATGGGTTTAGGGGCTTCTAGGCAAAAGGGGCGTGGCCAAACGTATCTCAACCCTCAGCCATGTCATGGTCTATACTCTGAATGGTATTCTGGGCTTCTGGACCCAAAGGGGCGGGGCCTAACGAATTTAAACCCCCAATGCTATTTCAATGGGTTTAGGGGCTTCTAGGCAAAGGGGGCGTGGCCAAAAGTATCTCAACCCTCAGCCATGTCATGGTCTATACTCTGAATGGCATTCTGGGCTTCTGGACCAAAAGGGGCGGGGCCTAACGAATTTAAACCCCCAATGCTATGTCCAATGGGTTTAGGGGCTTCTAGGCAAAAGGGGCGTGGCCAAAAGTATCTCAACCCTCAGCCATGTCATGGTCAATACTCTGAATGGTATTCTGGGCTTCTGGACCCAAAGGGGCGTGGCCTAACGAATTTAAACCCCCAATGCTATTTCAATGGGTTTAGGGGCTTCTAGGCAAAAGGGGCGTGGCTAAAAGAATCTCAACCCTCAGCCAGGTCATGGTCTATACTCTGAATGGTATTCTCGGCTTCTGGACCCAAAGGGGCGGGGCCTAACGAATTTAAACCCCCAATGCTATTTCAATGGGTTTAGGGGCTTCTAGGCAAAAGGGGCGTGGTCAAAAGTATCTCATCCCTCAGCCATGTCATGGTCTATACTCTGAATGGCATTTTGGGCTTCTGGACCCAAAGGGGCGGGGCCTAACGAATTTAAACCCCCAATGCTATTTCAATGGGTTTAGGGGCTTCTAGGCAAAGGGGCGTGGCCAAAAGTATCTCAACCCTCAGCCATGTCATGGTCTATACTCTGAATGGTATTCTGGGCTTCTGGACCCAAGGGGCGTGGCCTAACAAATTTAAACCCCCAATGCTATTTCAATGGGTTTAGGGGCTTCTAGGCAAAGGGGCGTGGCCAAAAGTATCTTAACCCTTAGCCATGTCATGGTCTATACTCTGAATGGTATTCTGGGCTTCTGGACCCAAAGGGGCGTGGCCTAACGAATTTAAACCCCCAATGCTATTTCAATGGGTTTAGGGGCTTCTAGGCAAAGGGGCGTGGCCAAAAGTATCTCAACCCTCAGCCATGTCATTTTCTATACTCTGAATGGTATTCTGGGCTTCTGGACCCAAAGGGGCGTGGCCTAACGAATTTAAACCCCCAATGCTATTTCAATGGGTTTAGGGGCTTCTAGGCAAAAGGGGCGTGGCCAAAAGTATCTCAACCCTCAGCCATGTCATGGTCTATACTCTGAATGGCATTCTGGGCTTCTGGACCCAAAGGGGCGTGGCCTAACGAATTTAAACCCCCAATGCTATTTCAATGGGTTTAGGGGCTTCTAGGCAAAAGGGGCGTAACCAAAAGTATCTCAACCCTCAGCCATGTCATGGTCTATACTCTGAAAGGTATTCTGGGCTTCTGGACGCAAAGGGGCGGGGCCTAACGAATTTAAACCCCCAATGCTATTTCAATGGGTTTAGGGGCTTCTAGGCAAAAGGGGCGTGGCCAAAAGTATCTCAACCCTCAGCCATGTCATGGTCTATACTCTGAATGGTATTCTGGGCTTCTGGACCCAAAGGGGCGTGGCCTAACGAATTTAAACCCCCAATGCTATTTCAATGGGTTTATGGGCTTCCAGGCAAAAGGGGCGTGGCCAAAAGTATCTCAACCCTCAGCCATGTCATGGTCTATACTATGAATGGTATTCTGGGCTTCTGGACCAAAAGGGGCGGGGCCTAACGAATTTAAACCCCCAATGCTATTTCAATGGGTTTAGGGGCTTCTAGGCAAAGGGGCGTGGCCAAAAGTATCTCAACCCTCAGCCATGTCATGGTCTATACTCTGAATGGCATTCTGGGCTTCTGGACCCAAAGGGGCGGGGCCTAACGAATTTAAACCCCCAATGCTATTTCAATGGGTTTAGGGGCTTCTAGGCAAAAGGGGCGTGGCCAAACGTATCTCAGCCCTCAGCCATTTCATGGTCTATACTCTGAATGGTATTCTGGGCTTCTGGACCCAAAGGGGCGGGGCCTAACGAATTTAAACCCCCAATGCTATTTCAATGGGTTTAGGGGCTTCTAGGCAAAAGGGGCGTGGCCAAAAGTATCTCAACCCTCAGCCATGTCATGGTCTATACTCTGAATGGCATTCTGGGCTTCTGGACCCAAAGGGGCGGGGCCTAACTAATTTAAACCCCCAATGCTATTTCAATGGGTTTAGTGCCTTCTAGGCAAAAGAGGCGTAACCAAAAGTATCTCAACCCTCAGCCATGTCATGGTCTATACTCTGATGGTATTCTGGGCTTCTGGACCCAAAGGGGCGTGGCCTAACGAATTTAAACCCCCAATGCTATTTCAATGGGTTTATGGGCTTCTAGGCAAAGGGGCGTGGCCAAAAGTATCTCAACCCTCAGCCATGTCATGGTCTATACTCTGAATGGTATTCTGGGCTTCTGGACCCAAGGGGCGTGGCCTAACAAATTTAAACCCCCAATGCTATTTCAATGGGTTTAGGGGCTTCTAGGCAAAGGGGCGTGGCCAAAAGTATCTTAACCCTTAGCCATGTCATGGTCTATACTCTGAATGGTATTCTGGGCTTCTGGACCCAAAGGGGCGTGGCCTAACGAATTTAAACCCCCAATGCTATTTCAATGGGTTTAGGGGCTTCTAGGCAAAGGGGCGTGGCCAAAAGTATCTCAACCCTCAGCCATGTCATTTTCTATACTCTGAATGGTATTCTGGGCTTCTGGACCCAAAGGGGCGTGGCCTAACGAATTTAAACCCCCAATGCTATTTCAATGGGTTTAGGGGCTTCTAGGCAAAAGGGGCGTGGCCAAAAGTATCTCAACCCTCAGCCATGTCATGGTCTATACTCTGAATGGCATTCTGGGCTTCTGGACCCAAAGGGGCGGGGCCTAACGAATTTAAACCCCCAATGCTATTTCAATGGGTTTAGGGGCTTCTAGGCAAAAGGGGCGTGGCCAAAAGTATCTCAACCCTCAGCCATGTCATGGTCTATACTCTGAATGGTATTCTGGGCTTCTGGACCCAAAGGGGCGGGTCCTAACGAATTTAAACCCCCAATGCTATTTCAATGGGTTTAGGGGCTTCTAGGCAAAAGGGGCGTGGCTAAAATAATCTCAACCCTCAGCCAGGTCATGGTCTATACTCTGAATGGTATTCTGGGCTTCTGGACCCAAAGGGGCGGGGCCTAACGAATTTAAACCCCCAATGCTATTTCAATTGATTTAGGGGCTTCTAGGCAAAATGGGCGTGGCCAAAAGTATCTCAACCCTCAGCCATGTCATGGTCTATACTCTGAATGGTATTCTGGGCTTCTGGACCCAAAGGGGCGGGGCCTAACGAATTTAAACCGCCAATGCTATTTCAATGGGTTTAGGGGCTTCTAGGCAAAGGGGCGTGGCCAAAAGTATCTCAACCCTCAGCCAGGTCATGGTCTATACTCTGAATGGTATTCTGGGCTTCTGGACCCAAAGGGGCGGGGCCTAACGAATTTAAACCCCCAATGCTATTTCAATGGGTTTAGGGGCTTCTAGGCAAAGGGGCGTGGCCAAAAGTATCTCAACCCTCAGCCATGTCATGGTCTATACTCTGAATGGCATTCTGAGCTTCTGGACCCAAAGGGGCGGGGCCTAACGAATTTAAACCCCCAATGCTATTTCAATGGGTTTAGGGGCTTCTAGGCAAAGGGGCGTGGCCAAAAGTATCTCAACCCTCAGCCATGTCATGGTCTATACTCTGAAAGGTATTCTGGGCTTCTGGACCCAAAGGGACGTGGCCTAACGAATTTAAACCCCCAATGCTATTTCAATGGGTTTAGGGGCTTCTAGGCAAAAGGGGCGTGGCCAAAAGTATCTCAACCCTCAGCCATGTCATGGTCTATACTCTGAATGGCATTCTGGGCTTCTGGACCCAAAGGGGCGGGGCCTAACGAATTTAACCCCCAATGCTATTTCAATGGGTTTATGTGCTTCCAGGCAAAAGGGGCGTGGCCACAAGTATCTCAACCCTCAGCCATGTCATGGTCTATACTATGAATGGTATTCTGGGCTTCTGGACCAAAAGGGGCGGGGCCTAACGAATTTAAACCCCCAATGCTATTTCAATGGGTTTAGGGGCTTCTAGGCAAAGGGGCCTGGCCAAAAGTATCTCAACCCTCAGCCATGTCATGGTCTATACTCTGAATGGTATTCTGGGCTTCTGGACCCAAAGGGGCGTGGCCTAACGAATTTAAACCCCCAATGCTATTTCAATGGGTTTAGGGGCTTCTAGGCAAAAGGGGCGTGGCCAAAAGTATCTCAACCCTCAGCCATGTCATGGCCTATACTCTGAATGGCATTCTGGGCTTCTGGACCCAAGGGGCGGGGCCTAACGAATTTAAACCCCCAATGCTATTTCAATGGGTTTAGGGGCTTCTAGGCAAAAGGGGCGTGGCCAAACGTATCTCAACCCTCAGCCATTTCATGGTCTATACTCTGAATGGTATTCTGGGCTTCTGGACCCAAAGGGGCGGGGCCTAACGAATTTAAACCCCCAATGCTATTTCAATGGGTTTAGGGGCTTCTAGGCAAAAGAGGCGTAACCAAAAGTATCTCAACCCTCAGCCATGTCATGGTCTATACTATGAATGGTATTCTGGGCTTCTGGACCCAAAGGGGCGGGGCCTAACGAATTTAAACCCCCAATGCTATTTCAATGGGTTTAGGGGCTTCTAGGCAAAGGGGCGTGGCCAAAAGTATCTCAACCCTCAGCCATGTCATGGTCTATACTCTGAATGGTATTCTGGGCTTCTGGACCCAAAGGGGCGTGGCCTAACGAATTAAAACCCCCAATGCTATTTCAATGGGTTTAGGGGCTTCTAGGCAAAAGGGGCGTGGCAAAAAGTATCTCAACCCTCAGCCATGTCATGGTCTATACTCTGAATGGCATTCTGGGCTTCTTGTCCCAAAGGGGCGGGGCCTAACGAATTTAAACCCCCAATGCTATTTCAATGGGTTTAGGGGCTTCTAGGCAAAAGGGGCGTGGCCAAACGTATCTCAACCCTCAGCCATGTCATGGTCTATACTCTGAATGGTATTCTGGGCTTCTGGACCCAAAGGGGCGGGGCCTAACGAATTTAAACCCCCAATGCTATTTCAATGGGTTTAGGGGCTTCTAGGCAAAGGGGGCGTGGCCAAAAGTATCTCAACCCTCAGCCATGTCATGGTCTATACTCTGAATGGCATTCTGGGCTTCTGGACCAAAAGGGGCGGGGCCTAACGAATTTAAACCCCCAATGCTATTTCAATGGGTTTAGGGGCTTCTAGGCAAAAGGGGCGTGGCCAAAAGTATCTCAACCCTCAGCCATGTCATGGTCTATACTCTGAATGGTATTCTGGGCTTCTGGACCCAAAGGGGCGTGGCCTAACGAATTTAAACCCCCAATGCTATTTCAATGGGTTTAGGGGCTTCTAGGCAAAAGGGGCGTGGCTAAAAGAATCTCAACCCTCAGCCAGGTCATGGTCTATACTCTGAATGGTATTCTCGGCTTCTGGACCCAAAGGGGCGGGCCTAACGAATTTAAACCCCCAATGCTATTTCAATGGGTTTAGGGGCTTCTAGGCAAAAGGGGCGTGGTCAAAAGTATCTCATCCCTCAGCCATGTCATGGTCTATACTCTGAATGGCATTTTGGGCTTCTGGACCCAAAGGGGCGGGGCCTAACGAATTTAAACCCCCAATGCTATTTCAATGGGTTTAGGGGCTTCTAGGCAAAGGGGCGTGGCCAAAAGTATCTTAACCCTTAGCCATGTCATGGTCTATACTCTGAATGGTATTCTGGGCTTCTGGACCCAAAGGGGCGTGGCCTAACGAATTTAAACCCCCAATGCTATTTCAATGGGTTTAGGGGCTTCTAGGCAAAGGGGCGTGGCCAAAAGTATCTCAACCCTCAGCCATGTCATTTTCTATACTCTGAATGGTATTCTGGGCTTCTGGACCCAAAGGGGCGTGGCCTAACGAATTTAAACCCCCAATGCTATTTCAATGGGTTTAGGGGCTTCTAGGCAAAAGGGGCGTGGCCAAAAGTATCTCAACCCTCAGCCATGTCATGGTCTATACTCTGAATGGCATTCTGGGCTTCTGAACCCAAAGGGGCGTGGCCTAACGAATTTAAACCCCCAATGCTATTTCAATGGGTTTAGGGGCTTCTAGGCAAAAGGGGCGTAACCAAAAGTATCTCAACCCTCAGCCATGTCATGGTCTATACTCTGAAAGGTATTCTGGGCTTCTGGACGCAAAGGGGCGGGGCCTAACGAATTTAAACCCCCAATGCTATTTCAATGGGTTTAGGGGCTTCTAGGCAAAAGGGGCGTGGCCAAAAGTATCTCAACCCTCAGCCATGTCATGGTCTATACTCTGAATGGTATTCTGGGCTTCTGGACCCAAAGGGGCGTGGCCTAACGAATTTAAACCCCCAATGCTATTTCAATGGGTTTATGGGCTTCCAGGCAAAAGGGGCGTGGCCAAAAGTATCTCAACCCTCAGCCATGTCATGGTCTATACTATGAATGGTATTCTGGGCTTCTGGACCAAAAGGGGCGGGGCCTAACGAATTTAAACCCCCAATGCTATTTCAATGGGTTTAGGGGCTTCTAGGCAAAGGGGCGTGGCCAAAAGTATCTCAACCCTCAGCCATGTCATGGTCTATACTCTGAATGGCATTCTGGGCTTCTGGACCCAAAGGGGCGGGGCCTAACGAATTTAAACCCCCAATGCTATTTCAATGGGTTTAGGGGCTTCTAGGCAAAAGGGGCGTGGCCAAACGTATCTCAGCCCTCAGCCATTTCATGGTCTATACTCTGAATGGTATTCTGGGCTTCTGGACCCAAAGGGGCGGGGCCTAACGAATTTAAACCCCCAATGCTATTTCAATGGGTTTAGGGGCTTCTAGGCAAAAGGGGCGTGGCCAAAAGTATCTCAACCCTCAGCCATGTCATGGTCTATACTCTGAATGGCATTCTGGGCTTCTGGACCCAAAGGGGCGGGCCTAACTAATTTAAACCCCCAATGCTATTTCAATGGGTTTAGTGCCTTCTAGGCAAAAGAGGCGTAACCAAAAGTATCTCAACCCTCAGCCATGTCATGGTCTATACTATGAATGGTATTCTGGGCTTCTGGACCCAAAGGGGCGGGGCCTAACGAATTTAAACCCCCAATGCTATTTCAATGGGTTTAGGGGCTTCTAGGCAAAAGGGGCGTGGCCAAACGTATCTCAGCCCTCAGCCATTTCATGGTCTATACTCTGAATGGTATTCTGGGCTTCTGGACCCAAAGGGGCGGGGCCTAACGAATTTAAACCCCCAATGCTATTTCAATGGGTTTAGGGGCTTCTAGGCAAAAGGGGCGTGGCCAAAAGTATCTCAACCCTCAGCCATGTCATGGTCTATACTCTGAATGGCATTCTGGGCTTCTGGACCCAAAGGGGCGGGCCTAACTAATTTAAACCCCCAATGCTATTTCAATGGGTTTAGTGCCTTCTAGGCAAAAGAGGCGTAACCAAAAGTATCTCAACCCTCAGCCATGTCATGGTCTATACTATGAATGGTATTCTGGGCTTCTGGACCCAAAGGGGCGTGGCCTAACGAATTTAAACCCCCAATGCTATTTCAATGGGTTTAGGGGCTTCTAGGCAAAAGGGGCGTGGCCAAAAGTATCTCAACCCTCAGCCATGTCATGGTCTATAGTCTGAATGGCATTCTGGGCTTCTGGACCCAAAGGGGCGGGGCCTAACGAATTTAAACCCCCAATGCTATTTCAATGGGTTTAGGGGCTTCTAGGCAAAAGGGGCGTGGCCAAACGTATCTCAACCCTCAGCCATTTCATGGTCTATACTCTGAATGGTATTCTGGGCTTCTGGACCCAAAGGGGCGGGGCCTAACGAATTTAAACCCCCAATGCTATTTCAATGGGTTTAGGGGCTTCTAGGCAAAAGGGGCGTGGCCAAAAGTATCTCAACCCTCAGCCATGTCATGGTCTATACTCTCAATGGCATTCTGGGCTTCTGGACCCAAAGGGGCGGGGCCTAACTAATTTAAACCCCCAATGCTATTTCAATGGGTTTAGTGGCTTCTAGGCAAAAGAGGTGTAACCAAAAGTATCTCAACCCTCAGCCATGTCATGGTCTATACTATGAATGGTATTCTGGGCTTCTGGACCCAAAGGGGCGGGGCCTAACGAATTTAAACCCCCAATGCTATTTCAATGGGTTTAGGGGCTTCTAGGCAAAGGGGCGTGGCCAAAAGTATCTCAACCCTCAGCCATGTCATGGTCTATACTCTGAATGGCATTCTGGGCTTCTGGACCCAAAGGGGCGTGGCCTAACGAATTTAAACCCCCAATGCTATTTCAATGGGTTTAGGGGCTTCTAGGCAAAAGGGGCGTGGCCAAAAGTATCTCAACCCTCAGCCATGTCATGGTCTATACTCTGAATGGTATTCTGGGCTTCTGGACCCAAAGGGGCGGGGCCTAACGAATTTAAACCCCCAATGCTATTTCAATGGGTTTAGGGGCTTCTAGGCAAAAGGGGCGTGGCTAAAAGAATCTCAACCCTCAGCCAGGTCATGGTCTATACTCTGAATGGTATTCTGGGCTTCTGGACCCAAAGGGGCGTGGCCTAACGAATTAAAACCCCCAATGCTATTTCAATGGGTTTAGGGGCTTCTAGGCAAAAGGGGCGTGGCAAAAAGTATCTCAACCCTCAGCCATGTCATGGTCTATACTCTGAATGGCATTCTGGGCTTCTGGACCCAAAGGGGCGGGGCCTAACGAATTTAAACCCCCAATGCTATTTCAATGGGTTTAGGGGCTTCTAGGCAAAAGGGGCGTGGCCAAACGTATCTCAGCCCTCAGCCATTTCATGGTCTATACTCTGAATGGTATTCTGGGCTTCTGGACCCAAAGGGGCGGGGCCTAACGAATTTAAACCCCCAATGCTATTTCAATGGGTTTAGGGGCTTCTAGGCAAAAGGGGCGTGGCCAAAAGTATCTCAACCCTCAGCCATGTCATGGTCTATACTCTGAATGGCATTCTGGGCTTCTGGACCCAAAGGGGCGGGCCTAACTAATTTAAACCCCCAATGCTATTTCAATGGGTTTAGTGCCTTCTAGGCAAAAGAGGCGTAACCAAAAGTATCTCAACCCTCAGCCATGTCATGGTCTATACTATGAATGGTATTCTGGGCTTCTGGACCCAAAGGGGCGGGGCCTAACGAATTTAAACCCCCAATGCTATTTCAATGGGTTTAGGGGCTTCTAGGCAAAAGGGGCGTGGCCAAACGTATCTCAGCCCTCAGCCATTTCATGGTCTATACTCTGAATGGTATTCTGGGCTTCTGGACCCAAAGGGGCGGGGCCTAACGAATTTAAACCCCCAATGCTATTTCAATGGGTTTAGGGGCTTCTAGGCAAAAGGGGCGTGGCCAAAAGTATCTCAACCCTCAGCCATGTCATGGTCTATACTCTGAATGGCATTCTGGGCTTCTGGACCCAAAGGGGCGGGCCTAACTAATTTAAACCCCCAATGCTATTTCAATGGGTTTAGTGCCTTCTAGGCAAAAGAGGCGTAACCAAAAGTATCTCAACCCTCAGCCATGTCATGGTCTATACTATGAATGGTATTCTGGGCTTCTGGACCCAAAGGGGCGTGGCCTAACGAATTTAAACCCCCAATGCTATTTCAATGGGTTTAGGGGCTTCTAGGCAAAAGGGGCGTGGCCAAAAGTATCTCAACCCTCAGCCATGTCATGGTCTATAGTCTGAATGGCATTCTGGGCTTCTGGACCCAAAGGGGCGGGGCCTAACGAATTTAAACCCCCAATGCTATTTCAATGGGTTTAGGGGCTTCTAGGCAAAAGGGGCGTGGCCAAACGTATCTCAACCCTCAGCCATTTCATGGTCTATACTCTGAATGGTATTCTGGGCTTCTGGACCCAAAGGGGCGGGGCCTAACGAATTTAAACCCCCAATGCTATTTCAATGGGTTTAGGGGCTTCTAGGCAAAAGGGGCGTGGCTAAAATAATCTCAACCCTCAGCCAGGTCATGGTCTATACTCTGAATGGTATTCTGGGCTTCTGGACCCAAAGGGGCGGGGCCTAACGAATTTAAACCCCCAATGCTATTTCAATTGATTTAGGGGCTTCTAGGCAAAATGGGCGTGGCCAAAAGTATCTCAACCCTCAGCCATGTCATGGTCTATACTCTGAATGGTATTCTGGGCTTCTGGACCCAAAGGGGCGGGGCCTAACGAATTTAAACCGCCAATGCTATTTCAATGGGTTTAGGGGCTTCTAGGCAAAGGGGCGTGGCCAAAAGTATCTCAACCCTCAGCCAGGTCATGGTCTATACTCTGAATGGTATTCTGGGCTTCTGGACCCAAAGGGGCGGGGCCTAACGAATTTAAACCCCCAATGCTATTTCAATGGGTTTAGGGGCTTCTAGGCAAAGGGGCGTGGCCAAAAGTATCTCAACCCTCAGCCATGTCATGGTCTATACTCTGAATGGCATTCTGAGCTTCTGGACCCAAAGGGGCGGGGCCTAACGAATTTAAACCCCCAATGCTATTTCAATGGGTTTAGGGGCTTCTAGGCAAAGGGGCGTGGCCAAAAGTATCTCAACCCTCAGCCATGTCATGGTCTATACTCTGAAAGGTATTCTGGGCTTCTGGACCCAAAGGGACGTGGCCTAACGAATTTAAACCCCCAATGCTATTTCAATGGGTTTAGGGGCTTCTAGGCAAAAGGGGCGTGGCCAAAAGTATCTCAACCCTCAGCCATGTCATGGTCTATACTCTGAATGGCATTCTGGGCTTCTGGACCCAAAGGGGCGGGGCCTAACGAATTTAAACCCCCAATGCTATTTCAATGGGTTTATGTGCTTCCAGGCAAAAGGGGCGTGGCCACAAGTATCTCAACCCTCAGCCATGTCATGGTCTATACTATGAATGGATTCTGGGCTTCTGGACCAAAAGGGGCGGGGCCTAACGAATTTAAACCCCCAATGCTATTTCAATGGGTTTAGGGGCTTCTAGGCAAAGGGGCCTGGCCAAAAGTATCTCAACCCTCAGCCTGTCATGGTCTATACTCTGAATGGTATTCTGGGCTTCTGGACCCAAAGGGGCGTGGCCTAACGAATTTAAACCCCCAATGCTATTTCAATGGGTTTAGGGGCTTCTAGGCAAAAGGGGCGTGGCCAAAAGTATCTCAACCCTCAGCCATGTCATGGCCTATACTCTGAATGGCATTCTGGGCTTCTGGACCCAAAGGGGCGGGGCCTAACGAATTTAAACCCCCAATGCTATTTCAATGGGTTTAGGGGCTTCTAGGCAAAAGGGGCGTGGCCAAACGTATCTCAACCCTCAGCCATTTCATGGTCTATACTCTGAATGGTATTCTGGGCTTCTGGACCCAAAGGGGCGGGGCCTAACGAATTTAAACCCCAATGCTATTTCAATGGGTTTAGGGGCTTCTAGGCAAAAGAGGCGTAACCAAAAGTATCTCAACCCTCAGCCATGTCATGGTCTATACTATGAATGGTATTCTGGGCTTCTGGACCCAAAGGGGCGGGGCCTAACGAATTTAAACCCCCAATGCTATTTCAATGGGTTTAGGGGCTTCTAGGCAAAGGGGCGTGGCCAAAAGTATCTCAACCCTCAGCCATGTCATGGTCTATACTCTGAATGGTATTCTGGGCTTCTGGACCCAAAGGGGCGTGGCCTAACGAATTAAAACCCCCAATGCTATTTCAATGGGTTTAGGGGCTTCTAGGCAAAAGGGGCGTGGCAAAAAGTATCTCAACCCTCAGCCATGTCATGGTCTATACTCTGAATGGCATTCTGGGCTTCTTGTCCCAAAGGGGCGGGGCCTAACGAATTTAAACCCCCAATGCTATTTCAATGGGTTTAGGGGCTTCTAGGCAAAAGGGGCGTGGCCAAACGTATCTCAACCCTCAGCCATGTCATGGTCTATACTCTGAATGGTATTCTGGGCTTCTGGACCCAAAGGGGCGGGGCCTAACGAATTTAAACCCCCAATGCTATTTCAATGGGTTTAGGGGCTTCTAGGCAAAGGGGGCGTGGCCAAAAGTATCTCAACCCTCAGCCATGTCATGGTCTATACTCTGAATGGCATTCTGGGCTTCTGGACCAAAAGGGGCGGGGCCTAACGAATTTAAACCCCCAATGCTATTTCAATGGGTTTAGGGGCTTCTAGGCAAAAGGGGCGTGGCCAAAAGTATCTCAACCCTCAGCCATGTCATGGTCTATACTCTGAATGGTATTCTGGGCTTCTGGACCCAAAGGGGCGTGGCCTAACGAATTTAAACCCCCAATGCTATTTCAATGGGTTTAGGGGCTTCTAGGCAAAAGGGGCGTGGCTAAAAGAATCTCAACCCTCAGCCAGGTCATGGTCTATACTCTGAATGGTATTCTCGGCTTCTGGACCCAAAGGGGCGGGGCCTAACGAATTTAAACCCCCAATGCTATTTCAATGGGTTTAGGGGCTTCTAGGCAAAAGGGGCGTGGTCAAAAGTATCTCATCCCTCAGCCATGCCATGGTCTATACTCTGAATGGCATTTGGGCTTCTGGACCCAAAGGGGCGGGGCCTAACGAATTTAAACCCCCAATGCTATTTCAATGGGTTTAGGGGCTTCTAGGCAAAGGGGCGTGGCCAAAAGTATCTTAACCCTTAGCCATGTCATGGTCTATACTCTGAATGGTATTCTGGGCTTCTGGACCCAAAGGGGCGTGGCCTAACGAATTTAAACCCCCAATGCTATTTCAATGGGTTTAGGGGCTTCTAGGCAAAGGGGCGTGGCCAAAAGTATCTCAACCCTCAGCCATGTCATTTTCTATACTCTGAATGGTATTCTGGGCTTCTGGACCCAAAGGGGCGTGGCCTAACGAATTTAAACCCCCAATGCTATTTCAATGGGTTTAGGGGCTTCTAGGCAAAAGGGGCGTGGCCAAAAGTATCTCAACCCTCAGCCATGTCATGGTCTATACTCTGAATGGCATTCTGGGCTTCTGGACCCAAAGGGGCGTGGCCTAACGAATTTAAACCCCCAATGCTATTTCAATGGGTTTAGGGGCTTCTAGGCAAAAGGGGCGTAACCAAAAGTATCTCAACCCTCAGCCATGTCATGGTCTATACTCTGAAAGGTATTCTGGGCTTCTGGACGCAAAGGGGCGGGGCCTAACGAATTTAAACCCCCAATGCTATTTCAATGGGTTTAGGGGCTTCTAGGCAAAAGGGGCGTGGCCAAAAGTATCTCAACCCTCAGCCATGTCATGGTCTATACTCTGAATGGTATTCTGGGCTTCTGGACCCAAAGGGGCGTGGCCTAACGAATTTAAACCCCCAATGCTATTTCAATGGGTTTATGGGCTTCCAGGCAAAAGGGCGTGGCCAAAAGTATCTCAACCCTCAGCCATGTCATGGTCTATACTATGAATGGTATTCTGGGCTTCTGGACCAAAAGGGGCGGGGCCTAACGAATTTAAACCCCCAATGCTATTTCAATGGGTTTAGGGGCTTCTAGGCAAAGGGGCGTGGCCAAAAGTATCTCAACCCTCAGCCATGTCATGGTCTATACTCTGAATGGCATTCTGGGCTTCTGGACCCAAAGGGGCGGGGCCTAACGAATTTAAACCCCAATGCTATTTCAATGGGTTTTAGGGGCTTCTAGGCAAAGGGGCGTGGCCAAACGTATCTCAGCCCTCAGCCATTTCATGGTCTATACTCTGAATGGTATTCTGGGCTTCTGGACCCAAAGGGGCGGGGCCTAACGAATTTAAACCCCCAATGCTATTTCAATGGGTTTAGGGGCTTCTAGGCAAAAGGGGCGTGGCCAAAAGTATCTCAACCCTCAGCCATGTCATGGTCTATACTCTGAATGGCATTCTGGGCTTCTGGACCCAAAGGGGCGGGCCTAACTAATTTAAACCCCCAATGCTATTTCAATGGGTTTAGTGCCTTCTAGGCAAAAGAGGCGTAACCAAAGTATCTCAACCCTCAGCCATGTCATGGTCTATACTATGAATGGTATTCTGGGCTTCTGGACCCAAAGGGGCGGGGCCTAACGAATTTAAACCCCCAATGCTATTTCAATGGGTTTAGGGGCTTCTAGGCAAAAGGGGCGTGGCCAAACGTATCTCAGCCCTCAGCCATTTCATGGTCTATACTCTGAATGGTATTCTGGGCTTCTGGACCCAAAGGGGCGGGGCCTAACGAATTTAAACCCCCAATGCTATTTCAATGGGTTTAGGGGCTTCTAGGCAAAAGGGGCGTGGCCAAAAGTATCTCAACCCTCAGGCCATGTCATGGTCTATACTCTGAATGGCATTCTGGGCTTCTGGACCCAAAGGGGCGGGCCTAACTAATTTAAACCCCCAATGCTATTTCAATGGGTTTAGTGCCTTCTAGGCAAAAGAGGCGTAACCAAAAGTATTCTCAACCCTCAGCCATGTCATGGTCTATACTATGAATGGTATTCTGGGCTTCTGGACCCAAAGGGGCGTGGCCTAACGAATTTAAACCCCCAATGCTATTTCAATGGGTTTAGGGGCTTCTAGGCAAAAGGGGCGTGGCCAAAAGTATCTCAACCCTCAGCCATGTCATGGTCTATAGTCTGAATGGCATTCTGGCTTCTGGACCCAAAGGGGCGGGGCCTAACGAATTTAAACCCCCAATGCTATTTCAATGGGTTTAGGGGCTTCTAGGCAAAAGGGGCGTGGCCAAACGTATCTCAACCCTCAGCCATTTCATGGTCTATACTCTGAATGGTATTCTGGGCTTCTGGACCCAAAGGGGCGGGGCCTAACGAATTTAAACCCCCAAAGCTATTTCAATGGGTTTAGGGGCTTCTAGGCAAAAGGGGCGTGGCCAAAAGTATCTCAACCCTCAGCCATGTCATGGTCTATACTCTCAATGGCATTCTGGGCTTCTGGACCCAAAGGGGCGGGGCCTAACTAATTTAAACCCCCAATGCTATTTCAATGGGTTTAGTGGCTTCTAGGCAAAAGAGGTGTAACCAAAAGTATCTCAACCCTCAGCCATGTCATGGTCTATACTATGAATGGTATTCTGGGCTTCTGGACCCAAAGGGGCGGGGCCTAACGAATTTAAACCCCCAATGCTATTTCAATGGGTTTAGGGGCTTCTAGGCAAAGGGGCGTGGCCAAAAGTATCTCAACCCTCAGCCATGTCATGGTCTATACTCTGAATGGCATTCTGGGCTTCTGGACCCAAAGGGGCGTGGCCTAACGAATTTAAACCCCCAATGCTATTTCAATGGGTTTAGGGGCTTCTAGGCAAAAGGGGCGTGGCCAAAAGTATCTCAACCCTCAGCCATGTCATGGTCTATACTCTGAATGGTATTCTGGGCTTCTGGACCCAAAGGGGCGGGGCCTAACGAATTTAAACCCCCAATGCTATTTCAATGGGTTTAGGGGCTTCTAGGCAAAAGGGGCGTGGCTAAAAGAATCTCAACCCTCAGCCAGGTCATGGTCTATACTCTGAATGGTATTCTGGGCTTCTGGACCCAAAGGGGCGTGGCCTAACGAATTAAAACCCCCAATGCTATTTCAATGGGTTTAGGGGCTTCTAGGCAAAAGGGGCGTGGCAAAAAGTATCTCAACCCTCAGCCATGTCATGGTCTATACTCTGAATGGCATTCTGGGCTTCTGGACCCAAAGGGGCGGGGCCTAACGAATTTAAACCCCCAATGCTATTTCAATGGGTTTAGGGGCTTCTAGGCAAAAGGGGCGTGGCCAAACGTATCTCAGCCCTCAGCCATTTCATGGTCTATACTCTGAATGGTATTCTGGGCTTCTGGACCCAAAGGGGCGGGGCCTAACGAATTTAAACCCCCAATGCTATTTCAATGGGTTTAGGGGCTTCTAGGCAAAAGGGGCGTGGCCAAAAGTATCTCAACCCTCAGCCATGTCATGGTCTATACTCTGAATGGCATTCTGGGCTTCTGGACCCAAAGGGGCGGGCCTAACTAATTTAAACCCCCAATGCTATTTCAATGGGTTTAGTGCCTTCTAGGCAAAAGAGGCGTAACCAAAAGTATCTCAACCCTCAGCCATGTCATGGTCTATACTATGAATGGTATTCTGGGCTTCTGGACCCAAAGGGGCGGGGCCTAACGAATTTAAACCCCCAATGCTATTTCAATGGGTTTAGGGGCTTCTAGGCAAAAGGGGCGTGGCCAAACGTATCTCAGCCCTCAGCCATTTCATGGTCTATACTCTGAATGGTATTCTGGGCTTCTGGACCCAAAGGGGCGGGGCCTAACGAATTTAAACCCCCAATGCTATTTCAATGGGTTTAGGGGCTTCTAGGCAAAAGGGGCGTGGCCAAAAGTATCTCAACCCTCAGCCATGTCATGGTCTATACTCTGAATGGCATTCTGGGCTTCTGGACCCAAAGGGGCGGGCCTAACTAATTTAAACCCCCAATGCTATTTCAATGGGTTTAGTGCCTTCTAGGCAAAAGAGGCGTAACCAAAAGTATCTCAACCCTCAGCCATGTCATGGTCTATACTATGAATGGTATTCTGGGCTTCTGGACCCAAAGGGGCGTGGCCTAACGAATTTAAACCCCCAATGCTATTTCAATGGGTTTAGGGGCTTCTAGGCAAAAGGGGCGTGGCCAAAAGTATCTCAACCCTCAGCCATGTCATGGTCTATAGTCTGAATGGCATTCTGGGCTTCTGGACCCAAAGGGGCGGGGCCTAACGAATTTAAACCCCCAATGCTATTTCAATGGGTTTAGGGGCTTCTAGGCAAAAGGGGCGTGGCCAAACGTATCTCAACCCTCAGCCATTTCATGGTCTATACTCTGAATGGTATTCTGGGCTTCTGGACCCAAAGGGGCGGGGCCTAACGAATTTAAACCCCCAATGCTATTTCAATGGGTTTAGGGGCTTCTAGGCAAAAGGGGCGTGGCCAAAAGTATCTCAACCCTCAGCCATGTCATGGTCTATACTCTCAATGGCATTCTGGGCTTCTGGACCCAAAGGGGCGGGGCCTAACTAATTTAAACCCCCAATGCTATTTCAATGGGTTTAGTGGCTTCTAGGCAAAAGAGGTGTAACCAAAAGTATCTCAACCCTCAGCCATGTCATGGTCTATACTATGAATGGTATTCTGGGCTTCTGGACCCAAAGGGGCGGGGCCTAACGAATTTAAACCCCCAATGCTATTTCAATGGGTTTAGGGGCTTCTAGGCAAAGGGGCGTGGCCAAAAGTATCTCAACCCTCAGCCATGTCATGGTCTATACTCTGAATGGTATTCTGGGCTTCTGGACCCAAAGGGGCGTGGCCTAACGAATTTAAACCCCCAATGCTATTTCAATGGGTTTAGGGGCTTCTAGGCAAAAGGGGCGTGGCCAAAAGTATCTCAACCCTCAGCCATGTCATGGTCTATACTCTGAATGGTATTCTGGGCTTCTGGACCCAAAGGGGCGGGGCCTAACGAATTTAAACCCCCAATGCTATTTCAATGGGTTTAGGGGCTTCTAGGCAAAAGGGGCGTGGCTAAAAGAATCTCAACCCTCAGCCAGGTCATGGTCTATACTCTGAATGGTATTCTGGGCTTCTGGACCCAAAGGGGCGTGGCCTAACGAATTAAAACCCCCAATGCTATTTCAATGGGTTTAGGGGCTTCTAGGCAAAAGGGGCGTGGCAAAAAGTATCTCAACCCTCAGCCATGTCATGGTCTATACTCTGAATGGCATTCTGGGCTTCTTGTCCCAAAGGGGCGGGGCCTAACGAATTTAAACCCCCAATGCTATTTCAATGGGTTTAGGGGCTTCTAGGCAAAAGGGGCGTGGCCAAACGTATCTCAACCCTCAGCCATGTCATGGTCTATACTCTGAATGGTATTCTGGGCTTCTGGACCCAAAGGGGCGGGGCCTAACGAATTTAAACCCCCAATGCTATTTCAATGGGTTTAGGGGCTTCTAGGCAAAGGGGGCGTGGCCAAAAGTATCTCAACCCTCAGCCATGTCATGGTCTATACTCTGAATGGCATTCTGGGCTTCTGGACCAAAAGGGGCGGGGCCTAACGAATTTAAACCCCCAATGCTATGTCAATGGGTTTAGGGGCTTCTAGGCAAAAGGGGCGTGGCCAAAAGTATCTCAACCCTCAGCCATGTCATGGTCTATACTCTGAATGGTATTCTGGGCTTCTGGACCCAAAGGGGCGTGGCCTAACGAATTTAAACCCCCAATGCTATTTCAATGGGTTTAGGGGCTTCTAGGCAAAAGGGGCGTGGCTAAAAGAATCTCAACCCTCAGCCAGGTCATGGTCTATACTCTGAATGGTATTCTCGGCTTCTGGACCCAAAGGGGCGGGGCCTAACGAATTTAAACCCCCAATGCTATTTCAATGGGTTTAGGGGCTTCTAGGCAAAAGGGGCGTGGTCAAAAGTATATCATCCCTCAGCCATGTCATGGTCTATACTCTGAATGGCATTTTGGGCTTCTGGACCCAAAGGGGCGGGGCCTAACGAATTTAAACCCCCAATGCTATTTCAATGGGTTTAGGGGCTTCTAGGCAAAGGGGCGTGGCCAAAAGTATCTCAACCCTCAGCCATGTCATGGTCTATACTCTGAATGGTATTCTGGGCTTCTGGACCCAAGGGGCGTGGCCTAACAAATTTAAACCCCCAATGCTATTTCAATGGGTTTAGGGGCTTCTAGGCAAAGGGGCGTGGCCAAAAGTATCTTAACCCTTAGCCATGTCATGGTCTATACTCTGAATGGTATTCTGGGCTTCTGGACCCAAAGGGGCGTGGCCTAACGAATTTAAACCCCCAATGCTATTTCAATGGGTTTAGGGGCTTCTAGGCAAAGGGGCGTGGCCAAAAGTATCTCAACCCTCAGCCATGTCATTTTCTATACTCTGAATGGTATTCTGGGCTTCTGGACCCAAAGGGGCGTGGCCTAACGAATTTAAACCCCCAATGCTATTTCAATGGGTTTAGGGGCTTCTAGGCAAAAGGGGCGTGGCCAAAAGTATCTCAACCCTCAGCCATGTCATGGTCTATACTCTGAATGGCATTCTGGGCTTCTGGACCCAAAGGGGCGGGGCCTAACGAATTTAAACCCCCAATGCTATTTCAATGGGTTTATGGGCTTCCAGGCAAAAGGGGCGTGGCCAAAAGTATCTCAACCCTCAGCCATGTCATGGTCTATACTATGAATGGTATTCTGGGCTTCTGGACCAAAAGGGGCGGGGCCTAACGAATTTAAACCCCCAATGCTATTTCAATGGGTTTAGGGGCTTCTAGGCAAAGGGGCGTGGCCAAAAGTATCTCAACCCTCAGCCATGTCATGGTCTATACTCTGAATGGCATTCTGGGCTTCTGGACCCAAAGGGGCGGGGCCTAACGAATTTAAACCCCCAATGCTATTTCAATTGTTTAGGGGCTTCTAGGCAAAAGGGGCGTGGCCAAACGTATCTCAGCCCTCAGCCATTTCATGGTCTATACTCTGAATGGTATTCTGGGCTTCTGGACCCAAAGGGGCGGGGCCTAACGAATTTAAACCCCCAATGCTATTTCAATGGGTTTAGGGGCTTCTAGGCAAAAGGGGCGTGGCCAAAAGTATCTCAACCCTCAGCCATGTCATGGTCTATACTCTGAATGGCATTCTGGGCTTCTGGACCCAAAGGGGTGGGGCCTAACTAATTTAAACCCCCAATGCTATTTCAATGGGTTTAGTGGCTTCTAGGCAAAAGAGGCGTAACCAAAAGTATCTCAACCCTCAGCCATGTCATGGTCTATACTATGAATGGTATTCTGGGCTTCTGGACCCAAAGGGGCGGGGCCTAACGAATTTAAACCCCCAATGCTATTTCAATGGGTTTAGGGGCTTCTAGGCAAAAGGGGCGTGGCCAAAAGTATCTCAACCCTCAGCCATGTCATGGTCTATACTCTGAATGGTATTCTGGGCTTCTGGACCCAAAGGGGCGGGGCCTAACGAATTTAAACCCCCAATGCTATTTCAATGGGTTTAGGGGCTTCTAGGCAAAGGGGCGTGGCCAAAAGTATCTCAACCCTCAGCCATGTCATGGTCTATACTCTGAATGGTATTCTGGGCTTCTGGACCCAAAGGGGCGTTGCCTAACGAATTTAAACCCCCAATGCTATTTCAATGGGTTTAGGGGCTTCTAGGCAAAAGGGGCGTGGCCAAAAGTATCTCAACCCTCAGCCATGTCATGGTCTATACTCTGAATGGCATTCTGGGCTTCTGGACCCAAAGGGGCGGGGCCTAACGAATTTAAACCCCCAATGCTATTTCAATGGGTTTAGGGGCTTCTAGGCAAAAGGGGCGTGGCCAAACGTATCTCAACCCTCAGCCATTTCATGGTCTATACTCTGAATGGTATTCTGGGCTTCTGGACCCAAAGGGGCGGGGCCTAACGAATTTAAACCCCCAATGCTATTTCAATGGGTTTAGGGGCTTCTAGGCAAAAGGGGCGTGGCCAAAAGTATCTCAACCCTCAGCCATGTCATGGTCTATACTCTGAATGGCATTCTGGGCTTCTGGACCCAAAGGGGCGGGGCCTAACTAATTTAAACCCCCAATGCTATTTCAATGGGTTTAGTGGCTTCTAGGCAAAAGAGGCGTAACCAAAAGTATCTCAACCCTCAGCCATGTCATGGTCTATACTATGAATGGTATTCTGGGCTTCTGGACCCAAAGGGGCGGGGCCTAACGAATTTAAACCCCCAATGCTATTTCAATGGGTTTAGGGGCTTCTAGGCAAAGGGGCGTGGCCAAAAGTATCTCAACCCTCAGCCATGTCATGGTCTATACTCTGAATGGTATTCTGGGCTTCTGGACCCAAAGGGGCGTGGCCTAACGAATTAAAACCCCCAATGCTATTTCAATGGGTTTAGGGGCTTCTAGGCAAAAGGGGCGTGGCAAAAAGTATCTCAACCCTCAGCCATGTCATGGTCTATACTCTGAATGGCATTCTGGGCTTCTTGGCCCAAAGGGGCGGGGCCTAACGAATTTAAACCCCCAATGCTATTTCAATGGGTTTAGGGGCTTCTAGGCAAAAGGGGCGTGGCCAAACGTATCTCAACCCTCAGCCATGTCATGGTCTATACTCTGAATGGTATTCTGGGCTTCTGGACCCAAAGGGGCGTGGCCTAACGAATTTAAACCCCCAATGCTATTTCAATGGGTTTAGGGGCTTCTAGGCAAAAGGGGCGTGGCTAAAAGAATCTCAACCCTCAGCCAGGTCATGGTCTATACTCTGAATGGTATTCTCGGCTTCTGGACCCAAAGGGGCGGGGCCTAACGAATTTAAACCCCCAATGCTATTTCAATGGGTTTAGGGGCTTCTAGGCAAAGGGGCGTGGCCAAAAGTATCTCAACCCTCAGCCATGTCATGGTCTATACTCTGAATGGTATTCTGGGCTTCTGGACCCAAATGGGGCGTGGCCTAACGAATTTAAACCCCCAATGCTATTTCAATGGGTTTAGGGGCTTCTAGGCAAAGGGGTGTGGCCAAAAGTATCTTAACCCTTAGCCATGTCATGGTCTATACTCTGAATGGTATTCTGGGCTTCTGGACCCAAAGGGGCGTGGCCTAACGAATTTAAACCCCCAATGCTATTTCAATGGGTTTAGGGGCTTCTAGGCAAAGGGGCGTGGCAAAAGTATCTCAACCCTCAGCCATGTCATGGTCTATACTCTGAATGGTATTCTGGGCTTCTGGACCCAAAGGGGCGTGGCCTAACGAATTTAAACCCCCAATGCTATTTCAATGGGTTTAGGGGCTTCTAGGCAAAGGGGGCGTGGCCAAAAGTATCTCAACCCTCAGCCATGTCATGGTCTATACTCTGAATGGCATTCTGGGCTTCTTGTCCCAAAGGGGCGGGGCCTAACGAATTTAAACCCCCAATGCTATTTCAATGGGTTTAGGGGCTTCTAGGCAAAAGGGGCGTGGCCAAACGTATCTCAACCCTCAGCCATGTCATGGTCTATACTCTGAATGGTATACTGGGCTTCTGGACCCAAAGGGGCGGGGCCTAACGAATTTAAACCCCCAATGCTATTTCAATGGGTTTAGGTGTTTCTAGGCAAAGGGGGCGTGGCCAAAAGTATCTCAACCCTCAGCCATGTCATGGTCTATACTCTGAATGGCATTCTGGGCTTCTGGACCAAAAGGGGCGGGGCCTAACGAATTTAAACCCCCAATGCTATGTCAATGGGTTTAGGGGCTTCTAGGCAAAAGGGGCGTGGCCAAAAGTATCTCAACCCTCAGCCATGTCATGGTCTATACTCTGAATGGTATTCTGGGCTTCTGGACCCAAAGGGGCGTGGCCTAACGAATTTAAACCCCCAATGCTATTTCAATGGGTTTAGGGGCTTCTAGGCAAAAGGGGCGTGGCTAAAATAATCTCAACCCTCAGCCAGGTCATGGTCTATACTCTGAATGGTATTCTGGGCTTCTGGACCCAAAGGGGCGGGGCCTAACGAATTTAAACCCCCAATGCTATTTCAATGGATTTAGGGGCTTCTAGGCAAAAGGGGCGTGGCCAAAAGTATCTCAACCCTCAGCCATGTCATGGTCTATACTCTGAATGGTATTCTGGGCTTCTGGACCCAAAGGGGCGGGGCCTAACGAATTTAAACCCCCAATGCTATTTCAATGGGTTTAGGGGCTTCTAGGCAAAGGGGCGTGGCCAAAAGTATCTCAACCCTCAGCCAGGTCATGGTCTACACTCTGAATGGTATTCTGGGCTTCTGGACCCAAAGGGGCGGGGCCTAACGAATTTAAACCCCCAATGCTATTTCAATGGGTTTAGGGGCTTCTAGGCAAAGGGGCGTGGCCAAAAGTATCTCAACCCTCAGCCATGTCATGGTCTATACTCTGAATGGTATTCTGGGCTTCTGGACCCAAAAGGGCGTGGCCTAACGAATTTAAACCCCCAATGCTATTTCAATGGGTTTAGGGGCTTCTAGGCAAAGGGGCGTGGCCAAAAGTATCTCAACCCTCAGCCATGTCATGGTCTATACTCTGAATGGTATTATGGGCTTCTGGACCCAAAGGGGCGTGGCCTAACGAATTTAAACCCCCAATGCTATTTCAATGGGTTTAGGGGCTTCTAGGCAAAGGGGCGCGGCCAAAAGTATCTCAACCCTCAGCCATGTCATGGTCTATACTCTGAATGGTATTCTGGGCTTCTGGACCCAAAGGGGCGTGGCCTAACGAATTAAAACCCCCAATGCTATTTCAATGGGTTTAGGGGCTTCTAGGCAAAAGGGGCGTGGCAAAAAGTATCTCAACCCTCAGCCATGTCATGGTCTATACTCTGAATGGCATTCTGGGCTTCTTGTCCCAAAGGGGCGGGGCCTAACGAATTTAAACCCCCAATGCTATTTCAATGGGTTTAGGGGCTTCTAGGCAAAAGGGGCGTGGCCAAACGTATCTCAACCCTCAGCCATGTCATGGTCTATACTCTGAATGGTATTCTGGGCTTCTGGACCCAAAGGGGCGGGGCCTAACGAATTTAAACCCCCAATGCTATTTCAATGGGTTTAGGGGCTTCTAGGCAAAGGGGGCGTGGCCAAAAGTATCTCAACCCTCAGCCATGTCATGGTCTATACTCTGAATGGCATTCTGGGCTTCTGGACCAAAAGGGGCGGGGCCTAACGAATTTAAACCCCCAATGCTATGTCAATGGGTTTAGGGGCTTCTAGGCAAAAGGGGCGTGGCCAAAAGTATCTCAACCCTCAGCCATGTCATGGTCTATACTCTGAATGGTATTCTGGGCTTCTGGACCCAAAGGGGCGTCGCCTAACGAATTTAAACCCCCAATGCTATTTCAATGGGTTTAGGGGCTTCTAGGCAAAAGGGGCGTGGCTAAAAGAATCTCAACCCTCAGCCAGGTCATGGTCTATACTCTGAATGGTATTCTCGGCTTCTGGACCCAAAGGGGCGGGGCCTAACGAATTTAAACCCCCAATGCTATTTCAATGGGTTTAGGGGCTTCTAGGCAAAAGGGGCATGGTCAAAAGTATCTCATCCCTCAGCCATGTCATGGTCTATACTCTGAATGGCATTTTGGGCTTCTGGACCCAAAGGGGCGGGGCCTAACGAATTTAAACCCCCAATGCTATTTCAATGGGTTTAGGGGCTTCTAGGCAAAGGGGCGTGGCCAAAAGTATCTCAACCCTCAGCCATGTCATGGTCTATACTCTGAATGGTATTCTGGGCTTCTGGACCCAAGGGGCGTGGCCTAACAAATTTAAACCCCCAATGCTATTTCAATGGGTTTAGGGGCTTCTAGGCAAAGGGGCGTGGCCAAAAGTATCTTAACCCTTAGCCATGTCATGGTCTATACTCTGAATGGTATTCTGGGCTTCTGGACCCAAAGGGGCGTGGCCTAACGAATTTAAACCCCCAATGCTATTTCAATGGGTTTAGGGGCTTCTAGGCAAAGGGGCGTGGCCAAAAGTATCTCAACCCTCAGCCATGTCATTTTCTATACTCTGAATGGTATTCTGGGCTTCTGGACCCAAAGGGGCGTGGCCTAACGAATTTAAACCCCCAATGCTATTTCAATGGGTTTAGGGGCTTCTAGGCAAAAGGGGCGTGGCCAAAAGTATCTCAACCCTCAGCCATGTCATGGTCTATACTCTGAATGGCATTCTGGGCTTCTGGACCCAAAGGGGCGGGGCCTAACGAATTTAAACCCCCAATGCTATTTCAATGGGTTTATGGGCTTCCAGGCAAAAGGGGCGTGGCCAAAAGTATCTCAACCCTCAGCCATGTCATGGTCTATACTATGAATGGTATTCTGGGCTTCTGGACCAAAAGGGGCGGGGCCTAACGAATTTAAACCCCCAATGCTATTTCAATGGGTTTAGGGGCTTCTAGGCAAAGGGGCGTGGCCAAAAGTATCTCAACCCTCAGCCATGTCATGGTCTATACTCTGAATGGCATTCTGGGCTTCTGGACCCAAAGGGGCGGGGCCTAACGAATTTAAACCCCCAATGCTATTTCAATGGGTTTAGGGGCTTCTAGGCAAAAGGGGCGTGGCCAAACGTATCTCAGCCCTCAGCCATTTCATGGTCTATACTCTGAATGGTATTCTGGGCTTCTGGACCCAAAGGGGCGGGGCCTAACGAATTTAAACCCCCAATGCTATTTCAATGGGTTTAGGGGCTTCTAGGCAAAAGGGGCGTGGCCAAAAGTATCTCAACCCTCAGCCATGTCATGGTCTATACTCTGAATGGCATTCTGGGCTTCTGGACCCAAAGGGGCGGGGCCTAACTAATTTAAACCCCCAATGCTATTTCAATGGGTTTAGTGGCTTCTAGGCAAAAGAGGCGTAACCAAAAGTATCTCAACCCTCAGCCATGTCATGGTCTATACTATGAATGGTATTCTGGGCTTCTGGACCCAAAGGGGCGGGGCCTAACGAATTTAAACCCCCAATGCTATTTCAATGGGTTTAGGGGCTTCTAGGCAAAGGGGCGTGGCCAAAAGTATCTCAACCCTCAGCCATGTCATGGTCTATACTCTGAATGGTATTCTGGGCTTCTGGACCCAAAGGGGCGTGGCCTAACGAATTTAAACCCCCAATGCTATTTCAATGGGTTTAGGGGCTTCTAGGCAAAAGGGGCGTGGCCAAAAGTATCTCAACCCTCAGCCATGTCATGGTCTATACTCTGAATGGCATTCTGGGCTTCTGGACCCAAAGGGGCGGGGCCTAACGAATTTAAACCCCCAATGCTATTTCAATGGGTTTAGGGGCTTCTAGGCAAAAGGGGCGTGGCCAAACGTATCTCAACCCTCAGCCATTTCATGGTCTATACTCTGAATGGTATTCTGGGCTTCTGGACCCAAAGGGGCGGGGCCTAACGAATTTAAACCCCCAATGCTATTTCAATGGGTTTAGGGGCTTCTAGGCAAAAGGGGCGTGGCCAAAAGTATCTCAACCCTCAGCCATGTCATGGTCTATACTCTGAATGGCATTCTGGGCTTCTGGACCCAAAGGGGCGGGGCCTAACTAATTTAAACCCCCAATGCTATTTCAATGGGTTTAGTGGCTTCTAGGCAAAAGAGGCGTAACCAAAAGTATCTCAACCCTCAGCCATGTCATGGTCTATACTATGAATGGTATTCTGGGCTTCTGGACCCAAAGGGGCGGGGCCTAACGAATTTAAACCCCCAATGCTATTTCAATGGGTTTAGGGGCTTCTAGGCAAAGGGGCGTGGCCAAAAGTATCTCAACCCTCAGCCATGTCATGGTCTATACTCTGAATGGTATTCTGGGCTTCTGGACCCAAAGGGGCGTGGCCTAACGAATTAAAACCCCCAATGCTATTTCAATGGGTTTAGGGGCTTCTAGGCAAAAGGGGCGTGGCAAAAAGTATCTCAACCCTCAGCCATGTCATGGTCTATACTCTGAATGGCATTCTGGGCTTCTTGGCCCAAAGGGGCGGGGCCTAACGAATTTAAACCCCCAATGCTATTTCAATGGGTTTAGGGGCTTCTAGGCAAAAGGGGCGTGGCCAAACGTATCTCAACCCTCAGCCATGTCATGGTCTATACTCTGAATGGTATTCTGGGCTTCTGGACCCAAAGGGGCGTGGCCTAACGAATTTAAACCCCCAATGCTATTTCAATGGGTTTAGGGGCTTCTAGGCAAAAGGGGCGTGGCTAAAAGAATCTCAACCCTCAGCCAGGTCATGGTCTATACTCTGAATGGTATTCTCGGCTTCTGGACCCAAAGGGGCGGGGCCTAACGAATTTAAACCCCCAATGCTATTTCAATGGGTTTAGGGGCTTCTAGGCAAAGGGGCGTGGCCAAAAGTATCTCAACCCTCAGCCATGTCATGGTCTATACTCTGAATGGTATTCTGGGCTTCTGGACCCAAATGGGGCGTGGCCTAACGAATTTAAACCCCCAATGCTATTTCAACTGGTTTAGGGGCTTCTAGGCAAAGGGGCGTGGCCAAAAGTATCTTAACCCTTAGCCATGTCATGGTCTATACTCTGAATGGTATTCTGGGCTTCTGGACCCAAAGGGGCGTGGCCTAACGAATTTAAACCCCCAATGCTATTTCAATGGGTTTAGGGGCTTCTAGGCAAAGGGGCGTGGCAAAAGTATCTCAACCCTCAGCCATGTCATGGTCTATACTCTGAATGGTATTCTGGGCTTCTGGACCCAAAGGGGCGTGGCCTAACGAATTTAAACCCCCAATGCTATTTCAATGGGTTTAGGGGCTTCTAGGCAAAGGGGGCGTGGCCAAAAGTATCTCAACCCTCAGCCATGTCATGGTCTATACTCTGAATGGCATTCTGGGCTTCTTGTCCCAAAGGGGCGGGGCCTAACGAATTTAAACCCCCAATGCTATTTCAATGGGTTTAGGGGCTTCTAGGCAAAAGGGGCGTGGCCAAACGTATCTCAACCCTCAGCCATGTCATGGTCTATACTCTGAATGGTATACTGGGCTTCTGGACCCAAAGGGGCGGGGCCTAACGAATTTAAACCCCCAATGCTATTTCAATGGGTTTAGGTGTTTCTAGGCAAAGGGGGCGTGGCCAAAAGTATCTCAACCCTCAGCCATGTCATGGTCTATACTCTGAATGGCATTCTGGGCTTCTGGACCAAAAGGGGCGGGGCCTAACGAATTTAAACCCCCAATGCTATGTCAATGGGTTTAGGGGCTTCTAGGCAAAAGGGGCGTGGCCAAAAGTATCTCAACCCTCAGCCATGTCATGGTCTATACTCTGAATGGTATTCTGGGCTTCTGGACCCAAAGGGGCGTGGCCTAACGAATTTAAACCCCCAATGCTATTTCAATGGGTTTAGGGGCTTCTAGGCAAAAGGGGCGTGGCTAAAATAATCTCAACCCTCAGCCAGGTCATGGTCTATACTCTGAATGGTATTCTGGGCTTCTGGACCCAAAGGGGCGGGGCCTAACGAATTTAAACCCCCAATGCTATTTCAATGGATTTAGGGGCTTCTAGGCAAAAGGGGCGTGGCCAAAAGTATCTCAACCCTCAGCCATGTCATGGTCTATACTCTGAATGGTATTCTGGGCTTCTGGACCCAAAGGGGCGGGGCCTAACGAATTTAAACCCCCAATGCTATTTCAATGGGTTTAGGGGCTTCTAGGCAAAGGGGCGTGGCCAAAAGTATCTCAACCCTCAGCCAGGTTATGGTCTATACTCTGAATGGTATTCTGGGCTTCTGGACCCAAAGGGGCGGGGCCTAACGAATTTAAACCCCCAATGCTATTTCAATGGGTTTAGGGGCTTCTAGGCAAAGGGGCGTGGCCAAAAGTATCTCAACCCTCAGCCATGTCATGGTCTATACTCTGAATGGCATTCTGGGCTTCTGGACCCAAAGGGGCGGGGCCTAACGAATTTAAACCCCCAATGCTATTTCAATGGGTTTAGGGGCTTCTAGGCAAAGGGGCGTGGCCAAAAGTATCTCAACCCTCAGCCATGTCATGGTCTATACTCTGAATGGTATTCTGGGCTTCTGGACCCAAAAGGGCGTGGCCTAACGAATTTAAACCCCCAATGCTATTTCAATGGGTTTAGGGGCTTCTAGGCAAAAGGGGCGTGGCTAAAATAATCTCAACCCTCAGCCGGGTCATGGTCTATACTCTGAATGGTATTCTGGGCTTCTGGACCCAAAGGGGCGGGGCCTAACGAATTTAAACCCCCAATGCTATTTCAATGGATTTAGGGGCTTCTAGGCAAAAGGGGCGTGGCCAAAAGTATCTCAACCCTCAGCCATGTCATGGTCTATACTCTGAATGGTATTCTGGGCTTCTGGACCCAAAGGGGCGGGGCCTAACGAATTTAAACCCCCAATGCTATTTCAATGGGTTTAGGGGCTTCTAGGCAAAGGGGCGTGGCCAAAAGTATCTCAACCCTCAGCCAGGTCATGGTCTATACTCTGAATGGTATTCTGGGCTTCTGGACCCAAAGGGGCGGGGCCTAACGAATTTAAACCCCCAATGCTATTTCAATGGGTTTAGGGGCTTCTAGGCAAAGGGGCGTGGCCAAAAGTATCTCAACCCTCAGCCATGTCATGGTCTATACTCTGAATGGCATTCTGGGCTTCTGGACCCAAAGGGGCGGGGCCTAACGAATTTAAACCCCCAATGCTATTTCAATGGGTTTATGGGCTTCCAGGCAAAAGGATTGTGGCCAAAAGTATCTCAACCCTCAGCCATGTCATGGTCTATACTATGAATGGTATTCTGGGCTTCTGGACCAAAAGGGGCGGGGCCTAACGAATTTAAACCCCCAATGCTATTTCAATGGGTTTAGGGGCTTCCAGGCAAAGGGGCGTGGCCAAAAGTATCTCAACCCTCAGCCATGTCATGGTCTATACTCTGAATGGCATTCTGGGCTTCTGGACCCAAAGGGGCGGGGCCTAACGAATTTAAACCCCCAATGCTATTTCAATGGGTTTAGGGGCTTCTAGGCAAAAGGGGCGTGGCCAAACGTATCTCAACCCTCAGCCATTTCATGGTCTATACTCTGAATGGTATTCTGGGCTTCTGGACCCAAAGGGGCGGGGCCTAACGAATTTAAACCCCCAATGCTATTTCAATGGGTTTAGGGGCTTCTAGGCAAAAGGGGCGTGGCCAAAAGTATCTCAACCCTCAGCCATGTCATGGTCTATACTCTGAATGGCATTCTGGGCTTCTGGACCCAAAGGGGCGGGGCCTAACTAATTTAAACCCCCAATGCTATTTCAATGGGTTTAGTGGCTTCTAGGCAAAAGGATTGTGGCCAAAAGTATCTCAACCCTCAGCCATGTCATGGTCTATACTATGAATGGTATTCTGGGCTTCTGGACCAAAAGGGGCGGGGCCTAACGAATTTAAACCCCCAATGCTATTTCAATGGGTTTAGGGGCTTCCAGGCAAAGGGGCGTGGCCAAAAGTATCTCAACCCTCAGCCATGTCATGGTCTATACTCTGAATGGCATTCTGGGCTTCTGGACCCAAAGGGGCGGGGCCTAACGAATTTAAACCCCCAATGCTATTTCAATGGGTTTAGGGGCTTCTAGGCAAAAGGGGCGTGGCCAAACGTATCTCAACCCTCAGCCATTTCATGGTCTATACTCTGAATGGTATTCTGGGCTTCTGGACCCAAAGGGGCGGGGCCAAACGAATTTAAACCCCCAATGCTATTTCAATGGGTTTAGGGGCTTCTAGGCAAAAGGGGCGTGGCCAAAAGTATCTCAACCCTCAGCCATGTCATGGTCTATACTCTGAATGGCATTCTGGGCTTCTGGACCCAAAGGGGCGGGGCCTAACTAATTTAAACCCCCAATGCTATTTCAATGGGTTTAGTGGCTTCTAGGCAAAAGAGGCGTAACCAAAAGTATCTCAACCCTCAGCCATGTCATGGTCTATACTATGAATGGTATTCTGGGCTTCTGGACTCAAAGGGGCGGGTCCTAACGAATTTAAACACCTAATGCTATTTCAATGGGTTTAGGTGCTTCTAGGCAAAAGGGGCGTGGCTAAAATAATCTCAACCCTCAGCCAGGTCATGGTCTATACTCTGAATGGTATTCTGGGCTTCTGGACCCAAAGGGGCGGGGCCTAACGAATTTAAACCCCCAATGCTATTTCAATGGATTTAGGGGCTTCTAGGCAAAAGGGGCATGGCCAAAAGTATCTCAACCCTCAGCCATGTCATGGTCTATACTCTGAATGGTATTCTGGGCTTCTGGACCCAAAGGGGCGGGGCCTAACGAATTTAAACCGCCAATGCTATTTCAATGGGTTTAGGGGCTTCTAGGCAAAGGGGCGTGGCCAAAAGTATCTCAACCCTCAGCCAGGTCATGGTCTATACTCTGAATGGTATTCTGGGCTTCTAGACCCAAAGGGGCGGGGCCTAACGAATTTAAACCCCCAATGCTATTTCAATGGGTTTAGGGGCTTCTAGGCAAAGGGGCGTGGCCAAAAGTATCTCAACCCTCAGCCATGTCATGGTCTATACTCTGAATGGCATTCTGGGCTTCTGGACCCAAAGGGGCGGGGCCTAACGAATTTAAACCCCCAATGCTATTTCAATGGGTTTAGGGGCTTCTAGGCAAAGGGGCGTGGCCAAAAGTATCTCAACCCTCAGCCATGTCATGGTCTATACTCTGAATGGTATTCTGGGCTTCTGGACCCAAAGGGGCGTGGCCTAACGAATTTAAACCCCCAATGCTATTTCAATGGGTTTAGGGGCTTCTAGGCAAAGGGGGCGTGGCCAAAAGTATCTCAACCCTCAGCCATGTCATGGTCTATACTCTGAATGGCATTCTGGGCTTCTGGACCAAAAGGGGCGGGGCCTAACGAATTTAAACCCCCAATGCTATGTCAATGGGTTTAGGGGCTTCAAGGCAAAAGGGGCGTGGCCAAAAGTATCTCAACCCTCAGCCATGTCATGGTCTATACTCTGAATGGTATTCTGGGCTTCTGGACCCAAAGGGGCGGGGCCTAACGAATTTAAACCCCCAATGCTATTTCAATGGGTTTAGGGGCTTCTAGGCAAAAGGGGCGTGGCCAAAAGTATCTCATCCCTCAGCCATGTCATGGTCTATACTCTGAATGGCATTTTGGGCTTCTGGACCCAAAGGGGCGGGGCCTAACGAATTTAAACCCCCAATGCTATTTCAATGGGTTTAGGGGCTTCTAGGCAAAGGGGCGTGGCCAAAAGTGTCTCAAACCTCAGCCATGTCATGGTCTATACTCTGAATGGTATTCTGGGCTTCTGGACTCAAAGGGGCGGGGCCTAACGAATTTAAACCCCCAATGCTATTTCAATGGATTTAGGGGCTTCTAGGCAAAAGGGGCATGGCCAAAAGTATCTCAACCCTCAGCCATGTCATGGTCTATACTCTGAATGGTATTCTGGGCTTCTGGACCCAAAGGGGCGGGGCCTAACGAATTTAAACCGCCAATGCTATTTCAATGGGTTTAGGGGCTTCTAGGCAAAGGGGCGTGGCCAAAAGTATCTCAACCCTCAGCCAGGTCATGGTCTATACTCTGAATGGTATTCTGGGCTTCTGGACCCAAAGGGGCGGGGCCTAACGAATTTAAACCCCCAATGCTATTTCAATGGGTTTAGGGGCTTCTAGGCAAAGGGGCGTGGCCAAAAGTATCTCAACCCTCAGCCATGTCATGGTCTATACTCTGAATGGCATTCTGGGCTTCTGGACCCAAAGGGGCGGGGCCTAACGAATTTAAACCCCCAATGCTATTTCAATGGGTTTAGGGGCTTCTAGGCAAAGGGGCGTGGCCAAAAGTATCTCAACCCTCAGCCATGTCATGGTCTATACTCTGAATGGTATTCTGGGCTTCTGGACCCAAAGGGGCGTGGCCTAACGAATTTAAACCCCCAATGCTATTTCAATGGGTTTATGTGCTTCCAGGCAAAAGGGGCGTGGCCAAAAGTATCTCAACCCTCAGCCATGTCATGGTCTATACTCTGAATGGTATTCTGGGCTTCTGGACCAAAAGGGGCGGGGCCTAACGAATTTAAACCCCCAATGCTATTTCAATGGGTTTAGGGGCTTCTAGGCAAAGGGGCGTGGCCAAAAGTATCTCAACCCTCAGCCATGTCATGGTCTATACTCTGAATGGTATTCTGGGCTTCTGGACCCAAAGGGGCGTGGCCTAACGAATTTAAACCCCCAATGCTATTTCAATGGGTTTAGGGGCTTTTAGGCAAAGGGGGCGTGGCCAAAAGTATCTCAACCCTCAGCCATGTCATGGTCTATACTCTGAATGGCATTTTGGGCTTCTGGACCAAAAGGGGCGGGGCCTAACGAATTTAAACCCCCAATGCTATGTCAATGGGTTTAGGGGCTTCAAGGCAAAAGGGGCGTGGCCAAAAGTATCTCAACCCTCAGCCATGTCATGGTCTATACTCTGAATGGCATTCTGGGCTTCTGGACCCAAAGGGGCGGGGCCTAACGAATTTAAACCCCCAATGCTATTTCAATGGGTTTATGTGCTTCCAGGCAAAAGGGGCGTGGCCAAAAGTATCTCAACCCTCAGCCATGTCATGGTCTATACTATGAATGGTATTCTGGGCTTCTGGACCAAAAGGGGCGGGGCCTAACGAATTTAAACCCCCAATGCTATTTCAATGGGTTTAGGGGCTTCTAGGCAAAGGGGCGTGGCCAAAAGTATCTCAACCCTCAGCCATGTCATGGTCTATACTCTGAATGGTATTCTGGGCTTCTGGACCCATAGGGGCGTGGCCTAACAAATTTAAACCCCCAATGCTATTTCAATGGGTTTAGGGGCTTCTAGGCAAAGGGGGCGTGGCCAAAAGTATCTCAACCCTCAGCCATGTCATGGTCTATACTCTGAATGGCATTCTGGGCTTCTGGACCAAAAGGGGCGGGGCCTAACGAATTTAAACCCCCAATGCTATGTCAATGGGTTTAGGGGCTTCAAGGCAAAAGGGGCGTGGCCAAAAGTATCTCAACCCTCAGCCATGTCATGGTCTATACTCTGAATGGTATTCTGGGCTTCTGGACCCAAAGGGGCGGGGCCTAACGAATTTAAACCCCCAATGCTATTTCAATGGGTTTAGGGGCTTCTAGGCAAAAGGGGCGTGGCCAAAAGTATCTCATCCCTCAGCCATGTCATGGTCTATACTCTGAATGGCATTTTGGGCTTCTGGACCCAAAGGGGCGGGGCCTAACGAATTTAAACCCCCAATGTTATTTCAATGGGTTTAGGGGCTTCTAGGCAAAGGGGCGTGGCCAAAAGTATCTCAACCCTCAGCCATGTCATGGTCTATACTCTGAATGGTATTCTGGGCTTCTGGACTCAAAGGGGCGGGTCCTAACGAATTTAAACACCTAATGCTATTTCAATGGGTTTAGGGGCTTCTAGGCAAAAGGGGCGTGGCTAAAATAATCTCAACCCTCAGCCAGGTCATGGTCTATACTCTGAATGGTATTCTGGGCTTCTGGACCCAAAGGGGCGGGGCCTAACGAATTTAAACCCCCAATGCTATTTCAATGGATTTAGGGGCTTCTAGGCAAAAGGGGCATGGCCAAAAGTATCTCAACCCTCAGCCATGTCATGGTCTATACTCTGAATGGTATTCTGGGCTTCTGGACCCAAAGGGGCGGGGCCTAACGAATTTAAACCGCCAATGCTATTTCAATGGGTTTAGGGGCTTCTAGGCAAAGGGGCGTGGCAAAAAGTATCTCAACCCTCAGCCAGGTCATGGTCTATACTCTGAATGGTATTCTGGGCTTCTGGACCCAAAGGGGCGGGGCCTAACGAATTTAAACCCCCAATGCTATTTCAATGGGTTTAGGGGCTTCTAGGCAAAGGGGCGTGGCCAAAAGTATCTCAACCCTCAGCCATGTCATGGTCTATACTCTGAATGGCATTCTGGGCTTCTGGACCCAAAGGGGCGGGGCCTAACGAATTTAAACCCCCAATGCTATTTCAATGGGTTTAGGGGCTTCTAGGCAAAGGGGCGTGGCCAAAAGTATCTCAACCCTCAGCCATGTCATGGTCTATACTCTGAATGGTATTCTGGGCTTCTGGACCCAAAGGGGCGGGGCCTAACGAATTTAAACCCCCAATGCTATTTCAATGGGTTTAGGGGCTTCTAGGCAAAGGGGGCGTGGCCAAAAGTATCTCAACCCTCAGCCATGTCATGGTCTATACTCTGAATGGCATTCTGGGCTTCTGGACCCAAAGGGGCGGGGCCTAACGAATTTAAACCCCCAATGCTATTTCAATGGGTTTATGTGCTTCCAGGCAAAAGGGGCGTGGCCAAAAGTATCTCAACCCTCAGCCATGTCATGGTCTATACTCTGAATGGTATTCTGGGCTTCTGGACCAAAAGGGGCGGGGCCTAACGAATTTAAACCCCCAATGCTATTTCAATGGGTTTAGGGGCTTCTAGGCAAAGGGGCGTGGCCAAAAGTATCTCAACCCTCAGCCATGTCATGGTCTATACTCTGAATGGTATTCTGGGCTTCTGGACCCAAAGGGGCGTGGTCTAACGAATTTAAACCCCCAATGCTATTTCAATGGGTTTAGGGGCTTCTAGGCAAAGGGGGCGTGGCCAAAAGTATCTCAACCCTCAGCCATGTCATGGTCTATACTCTGAATGGCATTCTGGGCTTCTGGACCAAAAGGGGCGGGGCCTAACGAATTTAAACCCCCAATGCTATGTCAATGGGTTTAGGGGCTTCAAGGCAAAAGGGGCGTGGCCAAAAGTATCTCAACCCTCAGCCATGTCATGGTCTATACTCTGAATGGTATTCTGGGCTTCTGGACCCAAAGGGGCGGGGCCTAACGAATTTAAACCCCCAATGCTATTTCAATGGGTTTAGGGGCTTCTAGGCAAAAGGGGCGTGGCCAAAAGTATCTCATCCCTCAGCCATGTCATGGTCTATACTCTGAATGGCATTTTGGGCTTCTGGACCCAAAGGGGCGGGGCCTAACGAATTTAAACCCCCAATGCTATTTCAATGGGTTTAGGGGCTTCTAGGCAAAAGGGGCGTGGCCAAAAGTATCTCAACCCTCAGCCATGTCATGGTCTATACTCTGAATGGTATTCTGGGCTTCTGGACCCAAAGGGGCGTGGCCTAACGAATTTAAACCCCCAATGCTATTTCAATGGGTTTAGGGGCTTCTAGGCAAAGGGGCGTGGCCAAAAGTATCTTAACCCTTAGCCATGTCATGGTCTATACTCTGAATGGTATTCTGGGCTTCTGGACCAAAAGGGGCGGGGCCTAACGAATTTAAACCCCCAATGCTATTTCAATGGGTTTAGGGGCTTCTAGGCAAAGGGGCGTGGCCAAAAGTATCTCAACCCTCAGCCATGTCATGGTCTATACTCTGAATGGTATTCTGGGCTTCTGGACCCAAAGGGGCGGGGCCTAACGAATTTAAACCCCCAATGCTATTTCAATGGGTTTAGGGGCTTCTAGGCAAAGGGGGCGTGGCCAAAAGTATCTCAACCCTCAGCCATGTCATGGTCTATACTCTGAATGGCATTCTGGGCTTCTGGACCAAAAGGGGCGGGGCCTAACGAATTTAAACCCCCAATGCTATGTCAATGGGTTTAGGGGCTTCAAGGCAAAAGGGGCGTGGCCAAAAGTATCTCAACCCTCAGCCATGTCATGGTCTATACTCTGAATGGTATTCTGGGCTTCTGGACCCAAAGGGGCGGGGCCTAACGAATTTAAACCCCCAATGCTATTTCAATGGGTTTAGGGGCTTCTAGGCAAAAGGGGCGTGGCCAAAAGTATCTCATCCCTCAGCCATGTCATGGTCTATACTCTGAATGGCATTTTGGGCTTCTGGACCCAAAGGGGCGGGGCCTAACGAATTTAAACCCCCAATGCTATTTCAATGGGTTTAGGGGCTTCTAGGCAAAGGGGCGTGGCCAAAAGTATCTCAACCCTCAGCCATGTCATGGTCTATACTCTGAATGGTATTCTGGGCTTCTGGACTCAAAGGGGCGGGTCCTAACGAATTTAAACACCTAATGCTATTTCAATGGGTTTAGGGGCTTCTAGGCAAAAGGGGCGTGGCTAAAATAATCTCAACCCTCAGCCAGGTCATGGTCTATACTCTGAATGGTATTCTGGGCTTCTGGACCCAAAGGGGCGGAGCCTAACGAATTTAAACCCCCAATGCTATTTCAATGGATTTAGGGGCTTCTAGGCAAAAGGGGCATGGCCAAAAGTATCTCAACCCTCAGCCATGTCATGGTCTATACTCTGAATGGTATTCTGGGCTTCTGGACCCAAAGGGGCGGGGCCTAACGAATTTAAACCGCCAATGCTATTTCAATGGGTTTAGGGGCTTCTAGGCAAAGGGGCGTGGCCAAAAGTATCTCAACCCTCAGCCTGTTCATGGTCTATACTCTGAATGGTATTCTGGGCTTCTGGACCCAAAGGGGCGGGGCCTAACGAATTTAAACCCCCAATGCTATTTCAATGGGTTTAGGGGCTTCTAGGCAAAGGGGCGTGGCCAAAAGTATCTCAACCCTCAGCCATGTCATGGTCTATACTCTGAATGGCATTCTGGGCTTCTGGACCCAAAGGGGCGGGGCCTAACGAATTTAAACCCCCAATGCTATTTCAATGGGTTTAGGGGCTTCTAGGCAAAGGGGCGTGGCCAAAAGTATCTCAACCCTCAGCCATGTCATGGTCTATACTCTGAATGGTATTCTGGGCTTCTGGACCCAAAGGGGCGTGGCCTAACGAATTTAAACCCCCAATGCTATTTCAATGGGTTTAGGGGCTTCTAGGCAAAAGGGGCGTGGCCAAAAGTATCTCAACCCTCAGCCATGTCATGGTCTATACTCTGAATGGCATTCTGGGCTTCTGGACCCAAAGGGGCGGGGCCTAACGAATTTAAACCCCCAATGCTATTTCAATGGGTTTATGTGCTTCCAGGCAAAAGGGGCGTGGCCAAAAGTATCTCAACCCTCAGCCATGTCATGGTCTATACTATGAATGGTATTCTGGGCTTCTGGACCAAAAGGGGCGGGGCCTAACGAATTTAAACCCCCAATGCTATTTCAATGGGTTTAGGGGCTTCTAGGCAAAGGGGCGTGGCCAAAAGTATCTCAACCCTCAGCCATGTCATGGTCTATACTCTGAATGGTATTCTGGGCTTCTGGACCCAAAGGGGCGTGGCCTAACGAATTTAAACCCCCAATGCTATTTCAATGGGTTTAGGGGCTTCTAGGCAAAGGGGGCGTGGCCAAAAGTATCTCAACCCTCAGCCATGTCATGGTCTATACTCTGAATGGCATTCTGGGCTTCTGGACCAAAAGGGGCGGGGCCTAACGAATTTAAACCCCCAATGCTATGTCAATGGGTTTAGGGGCTTCAAGGCAAAAGGGGCGTGGCCAAAAGTATCTCAACCCTCAGCCATGTCATGGTCTATACTCTGAATGGTATTCTGGGCTTCTGGACCCAAAGGGGCGGGGCCTAACGAATTTAAACCCCCAATGCTATTTCAATGGGTTTAGGGGCTTCTAGGCAAAAGGGGCGTGGCCAAAAGTATCTCATCCCTCAGCCATGTCATGGTCTATACTCTGAATGGTATTCTGGGCTTCTGGACCCAAAGGGGCGGGGCCTAACGAATTTAAACCCCCAATGCTATTTCAATGGGTTTAGGGGCTTCTAGGCAAAGGGGCGTGGCCAAAAGTATCTTAACCCTTAGCCATGTCATGGTCTATACTCTGAATGGTATTCTGGGCTTCTGGACCCAAAGGGGCGTGGCCTAACGAATTTAAACCCCCAATGCTATTTCAATGGGTTTAGGGGCTTCTAGGCAAAGGGGCGTGGCCAAAAGTATCTCAACCCTCAGCCATGTCATGGTCTATACTCTGAATGGTATTCTGGGCTTCTGGACCCAAAGGGGCGTGGCCTAACGAATTTAAACCCCCAATGCTATTTCAATGGGTTTAGGGGCTTCTAGGCAAAGGGGGCGTGGCCAAAAGTATCTCAACCCTCAGCCATGTCATGGTCTATACTCTGAATGGCATTCTGGGCTTCTTGTCCCAAAGGGGCGGGGCCTAACGAATTTAAACCCCCAATGCTATTTCAATGGGTTTAGGGGCTTCTAGGCAAAAGGGGCGTGGCCAAACGTATCTCAACCCTCAGCCATGTCATGGTCTATACTCTGAATGGTATTCTGGGCTTCTGGACCCAAAGGGGCGGGGCCTAACGAATTTAAACCCCCAATGCTATTTCAATGGGTTTAGGGGCTTCTAGGCAAAGGGGGCGTGGCCAAAAGTATCTCAACCCTCAGCCATGTCATGGTCTATACTCTGAATGGCATTCTGGGCTTCTGGACCAAAAGGGGCGGGGCCTAACGAATTTAAACCCCCAATGCTATGTCAATGGGTTTAGGGGCTTCTAGGCGAAAGGGGCGTGGCCAAAAGTATCTCAACCCTCAGCCATGTCATGGTCTATACTCTGAATGGTATTCTGGGCTTCTGGACCCAAAGGGGCGTGGCCTAACGAATTTAAACCCCCAATGCTATTTCAATGGGTTTAGGGGCTTCTAGGCAAAGGGGCGTGGCCAAAAGTATCTCAACCCTCAGCCATGTCATGGTCTATACTCTGAATGGCATTCTGGGCTTCTTGTCCCAAAGGGGCGGGGCCTAACGAATTTAAACCCCCAATGCTATTTCAATGGGTTTAGGGGCTTCTAGGCAAAAGGGGCGTGGCCAAACGTATCTCAACCCTCAGCCATTTCATGGTCTATACTCTGAATGGTATTCTGGGCTTCTGGACCCAAAGGGGCGGGGCCTAACGAATTTAAACCCCCAATGCTATTTCAATGGGTTTAGTGGCTTCTAGGCAAAAGGGGCGTAACCAAAAGTATCTCAACCCTCAGCCATGTCATGGTCTATACTATGAATGGTATTCTGGGCTTCTGGACCCAAAGGGGCGGGGCCTAACGAATTTAAACCCCCAATGCTATTTCAATGGGTTTAGGGGCTTCTAGGCAAAGGGGCGTGGCCAAAAGTATCTCAACCATCAGCCATGTCATGGTCTATACTCTGAATGGTATTCTGGGCTTCTGGACCCAAAGGGGCGTGGCCTAACGAATTAAAACCCCCAATGCTATTTCAATGGGTTTAGGGGCTTCTAGGCAAAAGGGGCGTGGCAAAAAGTATCTCAACCCTCAGCCATGTCATGGTCTATACTCTGAATGGCATTCTGGGCTTCTTGTCCCAAAGGGGCGGGGCCTAACGAATTTAAACCCCCAATGCTATTTCAATGGGTTTAGGGGCTTCTAGGCAAAAGGGGCGTGGCCAAACGTATCTCAACCCTCAGCCATGTCATGGTCTATACTCTGAATGGTATTCTGGGCTTCTGGACCCAAAGGGGCGGGGCCTAACGAATTTAAACCCCCAATGCTATTTCAATGGGTTTAGGGGCTTCTAGGCAAAGGGGCGTGGCCAAAAGTATCTTAACCCTTAGCCATGTCATGGTCTATACTCTGAATGGTATTCTGGGCTTCTGGACCAAAAGGGGCGGGGCCTAACGAATTTAAACCCCCAATGCTATTTCAATGGGTTTAGGGGCTTCTAGGCAAAGGGGCGTGGCCAAAAGTATCTCAACCCTCAGCCATGTCATGGTCTATACTCTGAATGGTATTCTGGGCTTCTGGACCCAAAGGGGCGTGGCCTAACGAATTTAAACCCCCAATGCTATTTCAATGGGTTTAGGGGCTTCTAGGCAAAGGGGGCGTGGCCAAAAGTATCTCAACCCTCAGCCATGTCATGGTCTATACTCTGAATGGTATTCTGGGCTTCTGGACCCAAAGGGGCGGGGCCTAACGAATTTAAACCCCCAATGCTATTTCAATGGGTTTAGGGGCTTCTAGGCAAAGGGGCGTGGCCAAAAGTATCTCAACCCTCAGCCATGTCATGGTCTATACTCTGAATGGTATTCTGGGCTTCTGGACTCAAAGGGGCGGGTCCTAACGAATTTAAACACCTAATGCTATTTCAATGGGTTTAGGGGCTTCTAGGCAAAAGGGGCGTGGCTAAAATAATCTCAACCCTCAGCCAGGTCATGGTCTATACTCTGAATGGTATTCTGGGCTTCTGGACCCAAAGGGGCGGGGCCTAACGAATTTAAACCCCCAATGCTATTTCAATGGATTTAGGGGCTTCTAGGCAAAAGGGGCATGGCCAAAAGTATCTCAACCCTCAGCCATGTCATGGTCTATACTCTGAATGGTATTCTGGGCTTCTGGACCCAAAGGGGCGGGGCCTAACGAATTTAAACCGCCAATGCTATTTCAATGGGTTTAGGGGCTTCTAGGCAAAGGGGCGTGGCCAAAAGTATCTCAACCCTCAGCCATGTCATGGTCTATACTCTGAATGGCATTCTGGGCTTCTTGTCCCAAAGGGGCGGGGCCTAACGAATTTAAACCCCCAATGCTATTTCAATGGGTTTAGGGGCTTCTAGGCAAAAGGGGCGTGGCCAAACGTATCTCAACCCTCAGCCATTTCATGGTCTATACTCTGAATGGTATTCTGGGCTTCTGGACCCAAAGGGGCGGGGCCTAACGAATTTAAACCCCCAATGCTATTTCAATGGGTTTAGGGGCTTCTAGGCAAAAGGGGCGTGGCCAAAAGTATCTCAACCCTCAGCCATGTCATGGTCTATACTCTGAATGGCATTCTGGGCTTCTGGACCCAAAGGGGCGGGGCCTAACTAATTTAAACCCCCAATGCTATTTCAATGGGTTTAGTGGCTTCTAGGCAAAAGAGGCGTAACCAAAAGTATCTCAACCCTCAGCCATGTCATGGTCTATACTATGAATGGTATTCTGGGCTTCTGGACCCAAAGGGGCGGGGCCTAACGAATTTAAACCCCCAATGCTATTTCAATGGGTTTAGGGGCTTCTAGGCAAAGGGGCGTGGCCAAAAGTATCTCAACCCTCAGCCATGTCATGGTCTATACTCTGAATGGTATTCTGGGCTTCTGGACCCAAAGGGGCGTGGCCTAACGAATTAAAACCCCCAATGCTATTTCAATGGGTTTAGGGGCTTCTAGGCAAAAGGGGCGTGGCAAAAAGTATCTCAACCCTCAGCCATGTCATGGTCTATACTCTGAATGGCATTCTGGGCTTCTTGTCCCAAAGGGGCGGGGCCTAACGAATTTAAACCCCCAATGCTATTTCAATGGGTTTAGGGGCTTCTAGGCAAAAGGGGCGTGGCCAAACGTATCTCAACCCTCAGCCATGTCATGGTCTATACTCTGAATGGTATTCTGGGCTTCTGGACCCAAAGGGGCGGGGCCTAACGAATTTAAACCCCCAATGCTATTTCAATGGGTTTAGGGGCTTCTAGGCAAAGGGGCGTGGCCAAAAGTATCTTAACCCTTAGCCATGTCATGGTCTATACTCTGAATGGTATTCTGGGCTTCTGGACCAAAAGGGGCGGGGCCTAACGAATTTAAACCCCCAATGCTATTTCAATGGGTTTAGGGGCTTCTAGGCAAAGGGGCGTGGCCAAAAGTATCTCAACCCTCAGCCATGTCATGGTCTATACTCTGAATGGTATTCTGGGCTTCTGGACCCAAAGGGGCGTGGCCTAACGAATTAAAACCCCCAATGCTATTTCAATGGGTTTAGGGGCTTCTAGGCAAAAGGGGCGTGGCAAAAAGTATCTCAACCCTCAGCCATGTCATGGTCTATACTCTGAATGGCATTCTGGGCTTCTTGTCCCAAAGGGGCGGGGCCTAACGAATTTAAACCCCCAATGCTATTTCAATGGGTTTAGGGGCTTCTAGGCAAAAGGGGCGTGGCCAAACGTATCTCAACCCTCAGCCATGTCATGGTCTATACTCTGAATGGTATTTTGGGCTTCTGGACCCAAAGGGGCGGGGCCTAACGAATTTAAAACCCCAATGCTATTTCAATGGGTTTAGGGGCTTCTAGGCAAAGGGGCGTGGCCAAAAGTATCTTAACCCTTAGCCATGTCATGGTCTATACTCTGAATGGTATTCTGGTCTTCTGGACCAAAAGGGGCGGGGCCTAACGAATTTAAACCCCCAATGCTATTTCAATGGGTTTAGGGGCTTCTAGGCAAAGGGGCGTGGCCAAAAGTATCTCAACCCTCAGCCATGTCATGGTCTATACTCTGAATGGTATTCTGGGCTTCTGGACCCAAAGGGGCGTGGCCTAACGAATTTAAACCCCCAATGCTATTTCAATGGGTTTAGGGGCTTCTAGGCAAAGGGGGCGTGGCCAAAAGTATCTCAACCCTCAGCCATGTCATGGTCTATACTCTGAATGGCATTCTGGGCTTCTGGACCAAAAGGGGCGGGGCCTAACGAATTTAAACCCCCAATGCTATGTCAATGGGTTTAGGGGCTTCAAGGCAAAAGGGGCGTGGCCAAAAGTATCTCAACCCTCAGCCATGTCATGGTCTATACTCTGAATGGTATTCTGGGCTTCTGGACCCAAAGGGGCGGGGCCTAACGAATTTAAACCCCCAATGCTATTTCAATGGGTTTAGGGGCTTCTAGGCAAAAGGGGCGTGGCCAAAAGTATCTCATCCCTCAGCCATGTCATGGTCTATACTCTGAATGGCATTTTGGGCTTCTGGACCCAAAGGGGCGGGGCCTAACGAATTTAAACCCCCAATGCTATTTCAATGGGTTTAGGGGCTTCTAGGCAAAGGGGCGTGGCCAAAAGTATCTCAACCCTCAGCCATGTCATGGTCTATACTCTGAATGGTATTCTGGGCTTCTGGACTCAAAGGGGCGGGTCCTAACGAATTTAAACACCTAATGCTATTTCAATGGGTTTAGGGGCTTCTAGGCAAAAGGGGCGTGGCTAAAATAATCTCAACCCTCAGCCAGGTCATGGTCTATACTCTGAATGGTATTCTGGGCTTCTGGACCCAAAGGGGCGGGGCCTAACGAATTTAAACCCCCAATGCTATTTCAATGGATTTAGGGGCTTCTAGGCAAAAGGGGCATGGCCAAAAGTATCTCAACCCTCAGCCATGTCATGGTCTATACTCTGAATGGTATTCTGGGCTTCTGGACCCAAAGGGGCGGGGCCTAACGAATTTAAACCGCCAGTGCTATTTCAATGGGTTTAGGGGCTTCTAGGCAAAGGGGCGTGGCCAAAAGTATCTCAACCCTCAGCCAGGTCATGGTCTATACTCTGAATGGTATTCTGGGCTTCTGGACCCAAAGGGGCGGGGCCTAACGAATTTAAACCCCCAATGCTATTTCAATGGGTTTAGGGGCTTCTAGGCAAAGGGGCGTGGCCAAAAGTATCTCAACCCTCAGCCATGTCATGGTCTATACTCTGAATGGCATTCTGGGCTTCTGGACCCAAAGGGGCGGGGCCTAACGAATTTAAACCCCCAATGCTATTTCAATGGGTTTAGGGGCTTCTAGGCAAAGGGGCGTGGCCAAAAGTATCTCAACCCTCAGCCATGTCATGGTCTATACTCTGAATGGTATTCTGGGCTTCTGGACCCAAAGGGGCGTGGCCTAACGAATTTAAACCCCCAATGCTATTTCAATGGGTTTAGGGGCTTCTAGGCAAAAGGGGCGTGGCCAAAAGTATCTCAACCCTCAGCCATGTCATGGTCTATACTCTGAATGGCATTCTGGGCTTCTGGACCCAAAGGGGCGGGGCCTAACGAATTTAAACCCCCAATGCTATTTCAATGGGTTTATGTGCTTCCAGGCAAAAGGGGCGTGGCCAAAAGTATCTCAACCCTCAGCCATGTCATGGTCTATACTATGAATGGTATTCTGGGCTTCTGGACCAAAAGGGGCGGGGCCTAACGAATTTAAACCCCCAATGCTATTTCAATGGGTTTAGGGGCTTCTAGGCAAAGGGGCGTGGCCAAAAGTATCTCAACCCTCAGCCATGTCATGGTCTATACTCTGAATGGTATTCTGGGCTTCTGGACCCAAAGGGGCGTGGCCTAACGAATTTAAACCCCCAATGCTATTTCAATGGGTTTAGGGGCTTCTAGGCAAAGGGGGCGTGGCCAAAAGTATCTCAACCCTCAGCCATGTCATGGTCTATACTCTGAATGGCATTCTGGGCTTCTGGACCAAAAGGGGCGGGGCCTAACGAATTTAAAACCCCCAATGCTATGTCAATGGGTTTAGGGGCTTCAAGGCAAAAGGGGCGTGGCCAAAAGTATCTCAACCCTCAGCCATGTCATGGTCTATACTCTGAATGGTATTCTGGGCTTCTGGACCCAAAGGGGCGGGGCCTAACGAATTTAAACCCCCAATGCTATTTCAATGGGTTTAGGGGCTTCTAGGCAAAAGGGGCGTGGCCAAAAGTATCTCATCCCTCAGCCATGTCATGGTCTATACTCTGAATGGCATTTTGGGCTTCTGGACCCAAAGGGGCGGGGCCTAACGAATTTAAACCCCCAATGCTATTTCAATGGGTTTAGGGGCTTCTAGGCAAAGGGGCGTGGCCAAAAGTATCTCAACCCTCAGCCATGTCATGGTCTATACTCTGAATGGTATTCTGGGCTTCTGGACCCAAAGGGGCGTGGCCTAACGAATTTAAACCCCCAATGCTATTTCAATGGGTTTAGGGGCTTCTAGGCAAAGGGGCGTGGCCAAAAGTATCTTAACCCTTAGCCATGTCATGGTCTATACTCTGAATGGTATTCTGGGCTTCTGGACCCAAAGGGGCGTGGCCTAACGAATTTAAACCCCCAATGCTATTTCAATGGGTTTAGGGGCTTCTAGGCAAAGGGGCGTGGCCAAAAGTATCTCAACCCTCAGCCATGTCATGGTCTATACTCTGAATGGTATTCTGGGCTTCTGGTCCCAAAGGGGCGTGGCCTAACGAATTTAAACCCCCAATGCTATTTCAATGGGTTTAGGGGCTTCTAGGCAAAGGGGGCGTGGCCAAAAGTATCTCAACCCTCAGCCATGTCATGGTCTATACTCTGAATGGCATTCTGGGCTTCTTGTCCCAAAGGGGCGGGGCCTAACGAATTTAAACCCCCAATGCTATTTCAATGGGTTTAGGGGCTTCTAGGCAAAAGGGGCGTGGCCAAACGTATCTCAACCCTCAGCCATGTCATGGTCTATACTCTGAATGGTATTCTGGGCTTCTGGACCCAAAGGGGCGGGGCCTAACTAATTTAAACCCCCAATGCTATTTCAATGGGTTTAGTGGCTTCTAGGCAAAAGAGGCGTAACCAAAAGTATCTCAACCCTCAGCCATGTCATGGTCTATACTATGAATGGTATTCTGGGCTTCTGGACCCAAAGGGGCGGGGCCTAACGAATTTAAACCCCCAATGCTATTTCAATGGGTTTAGGGGCTTCTAGGCAAAGGGGCGTGGCCAAAAGTATCTCAACCCTCAGCCATGTCATGGTCTATACTCTGAATGGTATTCTGGGCTTCTGGACCCAAAGGGGCGGGGCCTAACGAATTTAAACCCACAATGCTATTTCAATGGGTTTAGGGGCTTCTAGGCAAAAGGGGCGTGGCCAAAAGTATCTCATCCCTCAGCCATGTCATGGTCTATACTCTGAATGGCATTTTGGGCTTCTGGACCCAAAGGGGCGGGGCCTAACGAATTTAAACCCCCAATGCTATTTCAATGGGTTTAGGGGCTTCTAGGCAAAGGGGGCGTGGCCAAAAGTATCTCAACCCTCAGCCATGTCATGGTCTATACTCTGAATGGCATTCTGGGCTTCTGGACCAAAAGGGGCGGGGCCTAACGAATTTAAACCCCCAATGCTATGTCAATGGGTTTAGGGGCTTCTAGGCGAAAGGGGCGTGGCCAAAAGTATCTCAACCCTCAGCCATGTCATGGTCTATACTCTGAATGGTATTCTGGGCTTCTGGACCCAAAGGGGCGTGGCCTAACGAATTTAAACCCCCAATGCTATTTCAATGGGTTTAGGGGCTTCTAGGCAAAGGGGCGTGGCCAAAAGTATCTCAACCCTCAGCCATGTCATGGTCTATACTATGAATGGTATTCTGGGCTTCTGGACCCAAAGGGGCGGGGCCTAACGAATTTAAACCCCCAATGCTATTTCAATGGGTTTAGGGGCTTCTAGGCAAAGGGGCGTGGCCAAAAGTATCTCAACCCTCAGCCATGTCATGGTCTATACTCTGAATGGTATTCTGGGCTTCTGGACCCAAAGGGGCGTGGCCTAACGAATTAAAACCCCCAATGCTATTTCAATGGGTTTAGGGGCTTCTAAGCAAAAGAGGCGTGGCAAAAAGTATCTCAACCCTCAGCCATGTCATGGTCTATACTCTGAATGGCATTCTGGGCTTCTTGTCCCAAAGGGGCGGGGCCTAACGAATTTAAACCCCCAATGCTATTTCAATGGGTTTAGGGGCTTCTAGGCAAAAGGGGCGTGGCCAAACGTATCTCAACCCTCAGCCATGTCATGGTCTATACTCTGAATGGTATTCTGGGCTTCTGGACCCAAAGGGGCGTGGCCTAACGAATTTAAACCCCCAATGCTATTTCAATGGGTTTAGGGGCTTCTAGGCAAAGGGGCGTGGCCAAAAGTATCTTAACCCTTAGCCATGTCATGGTCTATACTCTGAATGGTATTCTGGGCTTCTGGACCAAAAGGGGCGGGGCCTAACGAATTTAAACCCCCAATGCTATTTCAATGGGTTTAGGGGCTTTTAGGCAAAGGGGCGTGGCCAAAAGTATCTCAACCCTCAGCCATGTCATGGTCTATACTCTGAATGGTATTCTGGGCTTCTGGACCCAAAGGGGCGTGGCCTAACGAATTTAAACCCCCAATGCTATTTCAATGGGTTTAGGGGCTTCTAGGCAAAGGGGGCGTGGCCAAAAGTATCTCAACCCTCAGCCATGTCATGGTCTATACTCTGAATGGCATTCTGGGCTTCTGGACCAAAAGGGGCGGGGCCTAACGAATTTAAACCCCCAATGCTATGTCAATGGGTTTAGGGGCTTCAAGGCAAAAGGGGCGTGGCCAAAAGTATCTCAACCCTTAGCCATGTCATGGTCTATACTCTGAATGGTATTCTGGGCTTCTGGACCCAAAGGGGCGGGGCCTAACGAATTTAAACCCCCAATGCTATTTCAATGGGTTTAGGGGCTTCTAGGCAAAAGGGGCGTGGCCAAAAGTATCTCATCCCTCAGCCATGTCATGGTCTATACTCTGAATGGCATTTTGGGCTTCTGGACCCAAAGGGGCGGGGCCTAACGAATTTAAACCCCCAATGCTATTTCAATGGGTTTAGGGGCTTCTAGGCAAAGGGGCGTGGCCAAAAGTATCTCAACCCTCAGCCATGTCATGGTCTATACTCTGAATGGTATTCTGGGCTTCTGGACTCAAAGGGGCGGGTCCTAACGAATTTAAACCCCCAATGCTATTTCAATGGGTTTAGGGGCTTCTAGGCAAAAGGGGCGTGGCTAAAATAATCTCAACCCTCAGCCAGGTCATGGTCTATACTCTGAATGGTATTCTGGGCTTCTGGACCCAAAGGGGCGGGGCCTAACGAATTTAAACCCCCAATGCTATTTCAATGGATTTAGGGGCTTCTAGGCAAAAGGGGCATGGCCAAAAGTATCTCAACCCTCAGCCAGGTCATGGTCTATACTCTGAATGGTATTCTGGGCTTCTGGACCCAAAGGGGCGGGGCCTAACGAATTTAAACCCCCAATGCTATTTCAATGGGTTTAGGGGCTTCTAGGCAAAAGGGGCGTGGCCAAAAGTATCTCATCCCTCAGCCATGTCATGGTCTATACTCTGAATGGCATTTTGGGCTTCTGGACCCAAAGGGGCGGGGCCTAACGAATTTAAACCCCCAATGCTATTTCAATGGGTTTAGGGGCTTCTAGGCAAAGGGGCGTGGCCAAAAGTATCTCAACCCTCAGCCATGTCATGGTCTATACTCTGAATGGTATTCTGGGCTTCTGGACTCAAAGGGGCGGGTCCTAACGAATTTAAACACCTAATGCTATTTCAATGGGTTTAGGGGCTTCTAGGCAAAAGGGGCGTGGCTAAAATAATCTCAACCCTCAGCCAGGTCATGGTCTATACTCTGAATGGTATTCTGGGCTTCTGGACCCAAAGGGGCGGGGCCTAACGAATTTAAACCCCCAATGCTATTTCAATGGATTTAGGGGCTTCTAGGCAAAAGGGGCATGGCCAAAAGTATCTCAACCCTCAGCCATGTCATGGTCTATACTCTGAATGGTATTCTGGGCTTCTGGACCCAAAGGGGCGGGGCCTAACGAATTTAAACCGCCAATGCTATTTCAATGGGTTTAGGGGCTTCTAGGCAAAGGGGCGTGGCCAAAAGTATCTCAACCCTCAGCCAGGTCATGGTCTATACTCTGAATGGTATTCTGGGCTTCTGGACCCAAAGGGGCGGGGCCTAACGAATTTAAACCCCCAATGCTATTTCAATGGGTTTAGGGGCTTCTAGGCAAAGGGGCGTGGCCAAAAGTATCTCAACCCTCAGCCATGTCATGGTCTATACTCTGAATGGCATTCTGGGCTTCTGGACCCAAAGGGGCGGGGCCTAACGAATTTAAACCCCCAATGCTATTTCAATGGGTTTAGGGGCTTCTAGGCAAAGGGGCGTGGCCAAAAGTATCTCAACCCTCAGCCATGTCATGGTCTATACTCTGAATGGTATTCTGGGCTTCTGGACCCAAAGGGGCGTGGCCTAACGAATTTAAACCCCCAATGCTATTTCAATGGGTTTAGGGGCTTCTAGGCAAAAGGGGCGTGGCCAAAAGTATCTCAACCCTCAGCCATGTCATGGTCTATACTCTGAATGGCATTCTGGGCTTCTGGACCCAAAGGGGCGGGGCCTAACGAATTTAAACCCCCAATGCTATTTCAATGGGTTTATGTGCTTCCAGGCAAAAGGGGCGTGGCCAAAAGTATCTCAACCCTCAGCCATGTCATGGTCTATACTATGAATGGTATTCTGGGCTTCTGGACCAAAAGGGGCGGGGCCTAACGAATTTAAACCCCCAATGCTATTTCAATGGGTTTAGGGGCTTCTAGGCAAAGGGGCGTGGCCAAAAGTATCTCAACCCTCAGCCATGTCATGGTCTATACTCTGAATGGCATTCTGGGCTTCTGGACCAAAAGGGGCGGGGCCTAACGAATTTAAACCCCCAATGCTATGTCAATGGGTTTAGGGGCTTCAAGGCAAAAGGGGCGTGGCCAAAAGTATCTCAACCCTCAGCCATGTCATGGTCTATACTCTGAATGGTATTCTGGGCTTCTGGACCCAAAGGGGCGGGGCCTAACGAATTTAAACCCCCAATGCTATTTCAATGGGTTTAGGGGCTTCTAGGCAAAAGGGGCGTGGCCAAAAGTATCTCATCCCTCAGCCATGTCATGGTCTATACTCTGAATGGCATTTTGGGCTTCTGGACCCAAAGGGGCGGGGCCTAACGAATTTAAACCCCCAATGCTATTTCAATGGGTTTAGGGGCTTCTAGGCAAAGGGGCGTGGCCAAAAGTATCTCAACCCTCAGCCATGTCATGGTCTATACTCTGAATGGTATTCTGGGCTTCTGGACCCAAAGGGGCGGGGCCTAACGAATTTAAACCCCCAATGCTATTTCAATGGGTTTAGGGGCTTCTAGGCAAAGGGGCGTGGCCAAAAGTATCTTAACCCTTAGCCATGTCATGGTCTATACTCTGAATGGTATTCTGGGCTTCTGGACCCAAAGGGGCGTGGCCTAACGAATTTAAACCCCCAATGCTATTTCAATGGGTTTAGGGGCTTCTAGGCAAAGGGGCGTGGCCAAAAGTATCTCAACCCTCAGCCATGTCATGGTCTATACTCTGAATGGTATTCTGGGCTTCTGGTCCCAAAGGGGCGTGGCCTAACGAATTTAAACCCCCAATGCTATTTCAATGGGTTTAGGGGCTTCTAGGCAAAGGGGGCGTGGCCAAAAGTATCTCAACCCTCAGCCATGTCATGGTCTATACTCTGAATGGCATTCTGGGCTTCTTGTCCCAAAGGGGCGGGGCCTAACAAATTTAAACCCCCAATGCTATTTCAATGGGTTTAGGGGCTTCTAGGCAAAAGGGGCGTGGCCAAACGTATCTCAACCCTCAGCCATGTCATGGTCTATACTCTGAATGGTATTCTGGGCTTCTGGACCCAAAGGGGCGGGGCCTAACTAATTTAAACCCCCAATGCTATTTCAATGGGTTTAGTGGCTTCTAGGCAAAAGAGGCGTAACCAAAAGTATCTCAACCCTCAGCCATGTCATGGTCTATACTATGAATGGTATTCTGGGCTTCTGGACCCAAAGGGGCGGGGCCTAACGAATTTAAACCCCCAATGCTATTTCAATGGGTTTAGGGGCTTCTAGGCAAAGGGGCGTGGCCAAAAGTATCTCAACCCTCAGCCATGTCATGGTCTATACTCTGAATGGTATTCTGGGCTTCTGGACCCAAAGGGGCGGGGCCTAACGAATTTAAACCCACAATGCTATTTCAATGGGTTTAGGGGCTTCTAGGCAAAAGGGGCGTGGCCAAAAGTATCTCATCCCTCAGCCATGTCATGGTCTATACTCTGAATGGCATTTTGGGCTTCTGGACCCAAAGGGGCGGGGCCTAACGAATTTAAACCCCCAATGCTATTTCAATGGGTTTAGGGGCTTCTAGGCAAAGGGGGCGTGGCCAAAAGTATCTCAACCCTCAGCCATGTCATGGTCTATACTCTGAATGGCATTCTGGGCTTCTGGACCAAAATGTGCGGGGCCTAACGAATTTAAACCCCCAATGCTATGTCAATGGGTTTAGGGGCTTCTAGGCGAAAGGGGCGTGGCCAAAAGTATCTCAACCCTCAGCCATGTCATGGTCTATACTCTGAATGGTATTCTGGGCTTCTGGACCCAAAGGGGCGTGGCCTAACGAATTTAAACCCCCAATGCTATTTCAATGGGTTTAGGGGCTTCTAGGCAAAGGGGCGTGGCCAAAAGTATCTCAACCCTCAGCCATGTCATGGTCTATACTCTGAATGGCATTCTGGGCTTCTGGACCCAAAGGGGCGGGGCCTAACGAATTTAAACCCCCAATGCTATTTCAATGGGTTTAGGGGCTTCTAGGCAAAAGGGGCGTGGCCAAACGTATCTCAACCCTCAGCCATTTCATGGTCTATACTCTGAATGGTATTCTGGGCTTCTGGACCCAAAGGGGCGGGGCCTAACGAATTTAAACCCCCAATGCTATTTCAATGGGTTTAGGGGCTTCTAGGCAAAAGGGGCGTGGCCAAAAGTATCTCAACCCTCAGCCATGTCATGGTCTATACTCTGAATGGCATTCTGGGCTTCTGGACCCAAAGGGGCGGGGCCTAACTAATTTAAACCCCCAATGCTATTTCAATGGGTTTAGTGGCTTCTAGGCAAAAGAGGCGTAACCAAAAGTATCTCAACCCTCAGCCATGTCATGGTCTATACTATGAATGGTATTCTGGGCTTCTGGACCCAAAGGGGCGGGGCCTAACGAATTTAAACCCCCAATGCTATTTCAATGGGTTTAGGGGCTTCTAGGCAAAGGGGCGTGGCCAAAAGTATCTCAACCCTCAGCCATGTCATGGTCTATACTCTGAATGGTATTCTGGGCTTCTGGACCCAAAGGGGCGTGGCCTAACGAATTAAAACCCCCAATGCTATTTCAATGGGTTTAGGGGCTTCTAGGCAAAAGGGGCGTGGCAAAAAGTATCTCAACCCTCAGCCATGTCATGGTCTATACTCTGAATGGCATTCTGGGCTTCTTGTCCCAAAGGGGCGGGGCCTAACGAATTTAAACCCCCAATGCTATTTCAATGGGTTTAGGGGCTTCTAGGCAAAAGGGGCGTGGCCAAACGTATCTCAACCCTCAGCCATGTCATGGTCTATACTCTGAATGGTATTCTGGGCTTCTGGACCCAAAGGGGCGTGGCCTAACGAATTTAAACCCCCAATGCTATTTCAATGGGTTTAGGGGCTTCTAGGCAAAGGGGCGTGGCCAAAAGTATCTTAACCCTTAGCCATGTCATGGTCTATACTCTGAATGGTATTCTGGGCTTCTGGACCAAAAGGGGCGGGGCCTAACGAATTTAAACCCCCAATGCTATTTCAATGGGTTTAGGGGCTTCTAGGCAAAGGGGCGTGGCCAAAAGTATCTCAACCCTCAGCCATGTCATGGTCTATACTCTGAATGGTATTCTGGGCTTCTGGACCCAAAGGGGCGTGGCCTAACGAATTTAAACCCCCAATGCTATTTCAATGGGTTTAGGGGCTTCTAGGCAAAGGGGGCGTGGCCAAAAGTATCTCAACCCTCAGCCATGTCATGGTCTATACTCTGAATGGCATTCTGGGCTTCTGGACCAAAAGGGGCGGGGCCTAACGAATTTAAACCCCCAATGCTATGTCAATGGGTTTAGGGGCTTCAAGGCAAAAGGGGCGTGGCCAAAAGTATCTCAACCCTTAGCCATGTCATGGTCTATACTCTGAATGGTATTCTGGGCTTCTGGACCCAAAGGGGCGGGGCCTAACGAATTTAAACCCCCAATGCTATTTCAATGGGTTTAGGGGCTTCTAGGCAAAAGGGGCGTGGCCAAAAGTATCTCATCCCTCAGCCATGTCATGGTCTATACTCTGAATGGCATTTTGGGCTTCTGGACCCAAAGGGGCGGGGCCTAACGAATTTAAACCCCCAATGCTATTTCAATGGGTTTAGGGGCTTCTAGGCAAAGGGGCGTGGCCAAAAGTATCTCAACCCTCAGCCATGTCATGGTCTATACTCTGAATGGTATTCTGGGCTTCTGGACTCAAAGGGGCGGGTCCTAACGAATTTAAACACCTAATGCTATTTCAATGGGTTTAGGGGCTTCTAGGCAAAAGGGGCGTGGCTAAAATAATCTCAACCCTCAGCCAGGTCATGGTCTATACTCTGAATGGTATTCTGGGCTTCTGGACCCAAAGGGGCGGGGCCTAACGAATTTAAACCCCCAATGCTATTTCAATGGATTTAGGGGCTTCTAGGCAAAAGGGGCATGGCCAAAAGTATCTCAACCCTCAGCCAGGTCATGGTCTATACTCTGAATGGTATTCTGGGCTTCTGGACCCAAAGGGGCGGGGCCTAACGAATTTAAACCCCCAATGCTATTTCAATCGGTTTAGGGGCTTCTAGGCAAAGGGGCGTGGCCAAAAGTATCTCAACCCTCAGCCATGTCATGGTCTATACTCTGAATGGTATTCTGGGCTTCTGGACCCAAAGGGGCGTGGCCTAACGAATTTAAACCCCCAATGCTATTTCAATGGGTTTAGGGGCTTCTAGGCAAAAGGGGCGTGGCCAAAAGTATCTCAACCCTCAGCCATGTCATGGTCTATACTCTGAATGGCATTCTGGGCTTCTGGACCCAAAGGGGCGGGGCCTAACGAATTTAAACCCCCAATGCTATTTCAATGGGTTTATGTGCTTCCAGGCAAAAGGGGCGTGGCCAAAAGTATCTCAACCCTCAGCCATGTCATGGTCTATACTATGAATGGTATTCTGGGCTTCTGGACCAAAAGGGGCGGGGCCTAACGAATTTAAACCCCCAATGCTATTTCAATGGGTTTAGGGGCTTCTAGGCAAAGGGGCGTGGCCAAAAGTATCTCAACCCTCAGCCATGTCATGGTCTATACTCTGAATGGTATTCTGGGCTTCTGGACCCAAAGGGGCGTGGCCTAACGAATTTAAACCCCCAATGCTATTTCAATGGGTTTAGGGGCTTCTAGGCAAAGGGGGCGTGGCCAAAAGTATCTCAACCCTCAGCCATGTCATGGTCTATACTCTGAATGGTATTCTGGGCTTCTGGACCCAAAGGGGCGGGGCCTAACGAATTTAAACCCCCAATGCTATTTCAATGGGTTTAGGGGCTTCTAGGCAAAGGGGGCGTGGCCAAAAGTATCTCAACCCTCAGCCATGTCATGGTCTATACTCTGAATGGCATTCTGGGCTTCTGGACCAAAAGGGGCGGGGCCTAACGAATTTAAACCCCCAATGCTATGTCAATGGGTTTAGGGGCTTCTAGGCAAAAGGGGCGTGGCCAAAAGTATCTCAACCCTCAGCCATGTCATGGTCTATACTCTGAATGGTATTCTGGGCTTCTGGACCCAAAGGGGCGTGGCCTAACGAATTTAAACCCCCAATGCTATTTCAATGGGTTTAGGGGCTTCTAGGCAAAGGGGCGTGGCCAAAAGTATCTCAACCCTCAGCCATGTCATGGTCTATACTCTGAATGGCATTCTGGGCTTCTGGACCCAAAGGGGTGGGGCCTAACGAATTTAAACCCCCAATGCTATTTCAATGGGTTTAGGGGCTTCTAGGCAAAGGGGCGTGGCCAAAAGTATCTCAACCCTCAGCCATGTCATGGTCTATACTCTGAATGGCATTCTGGGCTTCTGGACCCAAAGGGGCGGGGCCTAACGAATTTAAACCCCCAATGCTATTTCAATGGGTTTAGGGGCTTCTAGGCAAAAGGGGCGTGGCCAAAAGTATCTCAACCCTCAGCCATGTCATGGTCTATACTCTGAATGGTATTCTGGGCTTCTGGACCCAAAGGGGCGGGTCCTAACGAATTTAAACCCCCAATGCTATTTCAATGGGTTTAGGGGCTTCTAGGCAAAAGGGGCGTGGCTAAAATAATCTCAACCGTCAGCCAGGTCATGGTCTATACTCTGAATGGTATTCTGGGCTTCTGGACCCAAAGGGGCGGGGCCTAACAATTTTAAATCCCCAATGCTATTTCAATGGGTTTAGGGGCTTCTAGGCAAAGGGGCGTAACCAAAAGTATCTCAACCCTCAGCCATGTCATGGTCTATACTCTGAATGGCATTCTGGGCTTCTGGACCCAAAGGGGCGGGGCCTAACGAATTTAAACCCCCAATGCTATTTCAATGGGTTTAGGGGCTTCTAGGCAAAAGGGGCGTGGCCAAAAGTATCTCAACCCTCAGCCATGTCATGGTCTATACTCTGAATGGTATTCTGGGCTTCTGGACCCAAAGGGGCGGGTCCTAACGAATTTAAACCCCCAATGCTATTTCAATGGGTTTAGGGGCTTCTAGGCAAAAGGGGCGTGGCTAAAATAATCTCAACCGTCAGCCAGGTCATGGTCTATACTCTGAATGGTATTCTGGGCTTCTGGACCCAAAGGGGCGGGGCCTAACGAATTTAAACCCCCAATGCTATTTCAATGGATTTAGGGGCTTCTAGGCAAAAGGGGCGTGGCCAAAAGTATCTCAACCCTCAGCCATGTCATGGTCTATACTCTGAATGGTAATCTGGGCTTCTGGACCCAAAGGGGCGGGGCCTAACGAATTTAAACCCCCAATACTATTTCAATGGGTTTAGGGGCTTCTAGGCAAAGGGGCGTGGCCAAAAGTATCTCAACCCTCAGCCAGGTCATGGTCTATACTCTGAATGGTATTCTGGGCTTCTGGACCCAAAGGGGCGGGGCCTAACGAATTTAAACCCCCAATGCTATTTCAATGGGTTTAGGGGCTTCTAGGCAAAGGGGCGTGGCCAAAAGTATCTCAACCCTCAGCCATGTCATGGTCTATACTCTGAATGGCATTCTGGGCTTCTTGTCCCAAAGGGGCGGGGCCTAACGAATTTAAACCCCCAATGCTATTTCAATGGGTTTAGGGGCTTCTAGGCAAAAGGGGCGTGGCCAAACGTATCTCAACCCTCAGCCATGTCATGGTCTATACTCTGAATGGTATTCTGGGCTTCTGGACCCAAAGGGGCGGGGCCTAACGAATTTAAACCCCCAATGCTATTTCAATGGGTTTAGGGGCTTCTAGGCAAAGGGGGCGTGGCCAAAAGTATCTCAACCCTCAGCCATGTCATGGTCTATACTCTGAATGGCATTCTGGGCTTCTGGACCAAAAGGGGCGGGGCCTAACGAATTTAAACCCCCAATGCTATGTCAATGGGTTTAGGGGCTTCTAGGCAAAAGGGGCGTGGCCAAAAGTATCTCAACCCTCAGCCATGTCATGGTCTATACTCTGAATGATATTCTGGGCTTCTGGACCCAAAGGGGCGTGGCCTAACGAATTTAAACCCCCAATGCTATGTCAATGGGTTTAGGGGCTTCTAGGCGAAAGGGGCGTGGCCAAAAGTATCTCAACCCTCAGCCATGTCATGGTCTATACTCTGAATGGTATTCTGGGCTTCTGGACCCAAAGGGGCGTGGCCTAACGAATTTAAACCCCCAATGCTATTTCAATGGGTTTAGGGGCTTCTAGGCAAAGGGGCGTGGCCAAAAGTATCTCAACCCTCAGCCATGTCATGGTCTATACTCTGAATGGCATTCTGGGCTTCTGGACCCAAAGGGGCGGGGCCTAACGAATTTAAACCCCCAATGCTATTTCAATGGGTTTAGGGGCTTCTAGGCAAAAGGGGCGTGGCCAAACGTATCTCAACCCTCAGCCATTTCATGGTCTATACTCTGAATGGTATTCTGGGCTTCTGGACCCAAAGGGGCGGGGCCTAACGAATTTAAACCCCCAATGCTATTTCAATGGGTTTAGGGGCTTCTAGGCAAAAGGGGCGTGGCCAAAAGTATCTCAACCCTCAGCCATGTCATGGTCTATACTCTGAATGGCATTCTGGGCTTCTGGACCCAAAGGGGCGGGGCCTAACTAATTTAAACCCCCAATGCTATTTCAATGGGTTTAGTGGCTTCTAGGCAAAAGAGGCGTAACCAAAAGTATCTCAACCCTCAGCCATGTCATGGTCTATACTATGAATGGTATTCTGGGCTTCTGGACCCAAAGGGGCGGGGCCTAACGAATTTAAACCCCCAATGCTATTTCAATGGGTTTAGGGGCTTCTAGGCAAAGGGGCGTGGCCAAAAGTATCTCAACCCTCAGCCATGTCATGGTCTATACTCTGAATGGTATTCTGGGCTTCTGGACCCAAAGGGGCGTGGCCTAACGAATTAAAACCCCCAATGCTATTTCAATGGGTTTAGGGGCTTCTAGGCAAAAGGGGCGTGGCAAAAAGTATCTCAACCCTCAGCCATGTCATGGTCTATACTCTGAATGGCATTCTGGGCTTCTTGTCCCAAAGGGGCGGGGCCTAACGAATTTAAACCCCCAATGCTATTTCAATGGGTTTAGGGGCTTCTAGGCAAAAGGGGCGTGGCCAAACGTATCTCAACCCTCAGCCATGTCATGGTCTATACTCTGAATGGTATTCTGGGCTTCTGGACCCAACGGGGCGTGGCCTAACGAATTTAAACCCCCAATGCTATTTCAATGGGTTTAGGGGCTTCTAGGCAAAGGGGCGTGGCCAAAAGTATCTTAACCCTTAGCCATGTCATGGTCTATACTCTGAATGGTATTCTGGGCTTCTGGACCAAAAGGGGCGGGGCCTAACGAATTTAAACCCCCAATGCTATTTCAATGGGTTTAGGGGCTTCTAGGCAAAGGGGCGTGGCCAAAAGTATCTCAACCCTCAGCCATGTCATGGTCTATACTCTGAATGGTATTCTGGGCTTCTGGACCCAAAGGGGCGTGGCCTAACGAATTTAAACCCCCAATGCTATTTCAATGGGTTTAGGGGCTTCTAGGCAAAGGGGGCGTGGCCAAAAGTATCTCAACCCTCAGCCATGTCATGGTCTATACTCTGAATGGCATTCTGGGCTTCTGGACCAAAAGGGGCGGGGCCTAACGAATTTAAACCCCCAATGCTATGTCAATGGGTTTAGGGGCTTCAAGGCAAAAGGGGCGTGGCCAAAAGTATCTCAACCCTTAGCCATGTCATGGTCTATACTCTGAATGGTATTCTGGGCTTCTGGACCCAAAGGGGCGGGGCCTAACGAATTTAAACCCCCAATGCTATTTCAATGGGTTTAGGGGCTTCTAGGCAAAAGGGGCGTGGCCAAAAGTATCTCATCCCTCAGCCATGTCATGGTCTATACTCTGAATGGCATTTTGGGCTTCTGGACCCAAAGGGGCGGGGCCTAACGAATTTAAACCCCCAATGCTATTTCAATGGGTTTAGGGGCTTCTAGGCAAAGGGGCGTGGCCAAAAGTATCTCAACCCTCAGCCATGTCATGGTCTATACTCTGAATGGTATTCTGGGCTTCTGGACTCAAAGGGGCGGGTCCTAACGAATTTAAACACCTAATGCTATTTCAATGGGTTTAGGGGCTTCTAGGCAAAAGGGGCGTGGCTAAAATAATCTCAACCCTCAGCCAGGTCATGGTCTATACTCTGAATGGTATTCTGGGCTTCTGGACCCAAAGGGGCGGGGCCTAACGAATTTAAACCCCCAATGCTATTTCAATGGATTTAGGGGCTTCTAGGCAAAAGGGGCATGGCCAAAAGTATCTCAACCCTCAGCCAGGTCATGGTCTATACTCTGAATGGTATTCTGGGCTTCTGGACACAAAGGGGCGGGGCCTAACGAATTTAAACCCCCAATGCTATTTCAATCGGTTTAGGGGCTTCTAGGCAAAGGGGCGTGGCCAAAAGTATCTCAACCCTCAGCCATGTCATGGTCTATACTCTGAATGGTATTCTGGGCTTCTGGACCCAAAGGGGCGTGGCCTAACGAATTTAAACCCCCAATGCTATTTCAATGGGTTTAGGGGCTTCTAGGCAAAAGGGGCGTGGCCAAAAGTATCTCAACCCTCAGCCATGTCATGGTCTATACTCTGAATGGCATTCTGGGCTTCTGGACCCAAAGGGGCGGGGCCTAACGAATTTAAACCCCCAATGCTATTTCAATGGGTTTATGTGCTTCCAGGCAAAAGGGGCGTGGCCAAAAGTATCTCAACCCTCAGCCATGTCATGGTCTATACTATGAATGGTATTCTGGGCTTCTGGACCAAAAGGGGCGGGGCCTAACGAATTTAAACCCCCAATGCTATTTCAATGGGTTTAGGGGCTTCTAGGCAAAGGGGCGTGGCCAAAAGTATCTCAACCCTCAGCCATGTCATGGTCTATACTCTGAATGGTATTCTGGGCTTCTGGACCCAAAGGGGCGTGGCCTAACGAATTTAAACCCCCAATGCTATTTCAATGGGTTTAGGGGCTTCTAGGCAAAGGGGGCGTGGCCAAAAGTATCTCAACCCTCAGCCATGTCATGGTCTATACTCTGAATGGCATTCTGGGCTTCTGGACCAAAAGGGGCGGGGCCTAACGAATTTAAACCCCCATTGCTATGTCAATGGGTTTAGGGGCTTCAAGGCAAAAGGGGCGTGGCCAAAAGTATCTCAACCCTCAGCCATGTCATGGTCTATACTCTGAATGGTATTCTGGGCTTCTGGACCCAAAGGGGCGGGGCCTAACGAATTTAAACCCCCAATGCTATTTCAATGGGTTTAGGGGCTTCTAGGCAAAAGGGGCGTGGCCAAAAGTATCTCATCCCTCAGCCATGTCATGGTCTATACTCTGAATGGCATTTTGGACTTCTGGACCCAAAGGGGCGGGGCCTAACGAATTTAAACCCCCAATGCTATTTCAATGGGTTTAGGGGCTTCTAGGCAAAATGGGGCGTGTCCAAACGTATCTCAACCCTCAGCCATGTCATGGTCTATACTCTGAATGGTATTCTGGGCTTCTGGACCCAAAGGGGCGGGGCCTAACGAATTTAAACCCCCAATGCTATTTCAATGGGTTTAGGGGCTTCTAGGCAAAGGGGGCGTGGCCAAAAGTATCTCAACCCTCAGCCATGTCATGGTCTATACTCTGAATGGCATTCTGGGCTTCTGGACCAAAAGGGGCGGGGCCTAACGAATTTAAACCCCCAATGCTATGTCAATGGGTTTAGGGGCTTCTAGGCAAAAGGGGCGTGGCCAAAAGTATCTCAACCCTCAGCCATGTCATGGTCTATACTCTGAATGGTATTCTGGGCTTCTGGACCCAAAGGGGCGTGGCCTAACGAATTTAAACCCCCAATGCTTTTTCAATGGGTTTAGGGGCTTCTAGGCAAAGCGGCGTAACCAAAAGTATCTCAACCCTCAGCCATGTCATGGTCTATACTCTGAATGGCATTCTGGGCTTCTGGACCCAAAGGGGTGGGGCCTAACGAATTTAAACCCCCAATGCTATTTCAATGGGTTTAGGGGCTTCTAGGCAAAGGGGCGTGGCCAAAAGTATCTCAACCCTCAGCCATGTCATGGTCTATACTCTGAATGGCATTCTGGGCTTCTGGACCCAAAGGGGCGGGGCCTAACGAATTTAAACCCCCAATGCTATTTCAATGGGTTTAGGGGCTTCTAGGCAAAAGGGGCGTGGCCAAAAGTATCTCAACCCTCAGCCATGTCATGGTCTATACTCTGAATGGTATTCTGGGCTTCTGGACCCAAAGGGGCGGGTCCTAACGAATTTAAACCCCCAATGCTATTTCAATGGGTTTAGGGGCTTCTAGGCAAAAGGGGCGTGGCTAAAATAATCTCAACCGTCAGCCAGGTCATGGTCTATACTCTGAATGGTATTCTGGGCTTCTGGACCCAAAGGGGCGGGGCCTAACAATTTTAAATCCCCAATGCTATTTCAATGGGTTTAGGGGCTTCTAGGCAAAGGGGCGTAACCAAAAGTATCTCAACCCTCAGCCATGTCATGGTCTATACTCTGAATGGCATTCTGGGCTTCTGGACCCAAAGGGGCGGGGCCTAACGAATTTAAACCCCCAATGATATTTCAATGGGTTTAGGGGCTTCTAGGCAAAAGGGGCGTGGCCAAAAGTATCTCAACCCTCAGCCATGTCATGGTCTATACTCTGAATGGTATTCTGGGCTTCTGGACCCAAAGGGGCGGGTCCTAACGAATTTAAACCCCCAATGCTATTTCAATGGGTTTAGGGGCTTCTAGGCAAAAGGGGCGTGGCTAAATAATCTCAACCGTCAGCCAGGTCATGGTCTATACTCTGAATGGTATTCTGGGCTTCTGGACCCAAAGGGGCGGGGCCTAACGAATTTAAACCCCCAATGCTATTTCAATGGATTTAGGGGCTTCTAGGCAAAAGGGGCGTGGCCAAAAGTATCTCAACCCTCAGCCATGTCATGGTCTATACTCTGAATGGTAATCTGGGCTTCTGGACCCAAAGGGGCGGGGCCTAACGAATTTAAACCCCCAATACTATTTCAATGGGTTTAGGGGCTTCTAGGCAAAGGGGCGTGGCCAAAAGTATCTCAACCCTCAGCCATGTCATGGTCTATACTCTGAATGGCATTCTGGGCTTCTTGTCCCAAAGGGGCGGGGCCTAACGAATTTAAACCCCCAATGCTATTTCAATGGGTTTAGGGGCTTCTAGGCAAAAGGGGCGTGGCCAAACGTATCTCAACCCTCAGCCATGTCATGGTCTATACTCTGAATGGTATTCTGGGCTTCTGGACCCAAAGGGGCGGGGCCTAACGAATTTAAACCCCCAATGCTATTTCAATGGGTTTAGGGGCTTCTAGGCAAAGGGGGCGTGGCCAAAAGTATCTCAACCCTCAGCCATGTCATGGTCTATACTCTGAATGGCATTCTGGGCTTCTGGACCAAAAGGGGCGGGGCCTAACGAATTTAAACCCCCAATGCTATGTCAATGGGTTTAGGGGCTTCTAGGCAAAAGGGGCGTGGCCAAAAGTATCTCAACCCTCAGCCATGTCATGGTCTATACTCTGAATGATATTCTGGGCTTCTGGACCCAAAGGGGCGTGGCCTAACGAATTTAAACCCCCAATGCTATTTCAATGGGTTTAGGGGCTTCTAGGCAAAGGGGCGTGGCCAAAAGTATCTCAACCCTCAGCCATGTCATGGTCTATACTCTGAATGGCATTCTGGGCTTCTGGACCCAAAGGGTCGGGGCCTAACGAATTTAAACCCCCAATGCTATTTCAATGGGTTTAGGGGCTTCTAGGCAAAGGGGCGTGGCCAAAAGTATCTCAACCCTCAGCCATGTCATGGTCTATACTCTGAATGGCATTCTGGGCTTCTGGACCCAAAGGGGCGGGGCCTAACGAATTTAAACCCCCAATGCTATTTCAATGGGTTTAGGGGCTTCTAGACAAAAGGGGCGTGGCCAAAAGTATCTCAACCCTCAGCCGTGTCATGGTCTATACTCTGAATGGTATTCTGGGCTTCTGGACCCAAAGGGGCGGGTCCTAACGAATTTAAACCCCCAATGCTATTTCAATGGGTTTAGGGGCTTCTAGGCAAAAGGGGCGTGGCTAAAATAATCTCAACCCTCAGCCAGGTCATGGTCTATACTCTGAATGGCATTCTGGGCTTCTGGACCCAAAGGGGCGGGGCCTAACGAATTTAAACCCCCAATGCTATTTCAATGGATTTAGGGGCTTCTAGGCAAAAGGGGCGTGGTCAAAAGTATCTCAACCCTCAGCCATGTCATGGTCTATACTCTGAATGGTATTCTGGGCGTCTGGACCCAAAGGGGCGGGGCCTAACGAATTTAAACCCCCAATGCTATTTCAATGGGTTTAGGGGCTTCTAGGCAAAGGTGCGTGGCCAAAAGTATCTCAACCCTCAGCCAGGTCATGGTCTATACTCTGAATGGTATTCTGGGCTTCTGGACCCAAAGGGGCGGGGCCTAACGAATTTAAACCCCCAATGCTATTTCAATGGGTTTAGGGGCTTCTAGGCAAAGGGGCGTGGCCAAAAGTATCTCAACCCTCAGCCATGTCATGGTCTATACTCTGAATGGCATTCTGGGCTTCTGGACCCAAAGGGGCGGGGCCTAACGAATTTAAACCCCCAATACTATTTCAATGGGTTTAGGGGCTTCTAGGCAAAGGGGCGTGGCCAAAAGTATCTCAACCCTCAGCCATGTCATGGTCTATACTCTGAATGGTATTCTGGGCTTCTGGACCCAAAGGGGCGTGGCCTAACGAATTTAAACCCCCAATGCTATTTCAATGGGTTTAGGGGCTTCTAGGCAAAAGGGGCGTGGCAAAAAGTATCTCAACCCTCAGCCATGTCATGGTCTATACTCTGAATGGCATTCTGGGCTTCTTGTCCCAAAGGGGCGGGGCCTAACGAATTTAAACCCCCAATGCTATTTCAATGGGTTTAGGGGCTTCTAGGCAAAAGGGGCGTGGCCAAACGTATCGCAACCCTCAGCCATGTCATGGTCTATACTCTGAATGGTATTCTGGGCTTCTGGACCCAAAGGGGCGGGGCCTAACGAATTTAAACCCCCAATGCTATTTCAATGGGTTTAGGGGCTTCTAGGCAAAGGGGGCGTGGCCAAAAGTATCTCAACCCTCAGCCATGTCATGGTCTATACTCTGAATGGCATTCTGGGCTTCTGGACCAAAAGGGGCGGGGCCTAACTAATTTAAACCCCTAATGCTATGTCAATGGGTTTAGGGGCTTCTAGGCAAAAGGGGCGTGGCTAAAATAATCTCAACCGTCAGCCAGGTCATGGTCTATACTCTGAATGGTATTCTGGGCTTCTGGACCCAAAGGGGCGGGGCCTAACGAATTTAAACCCCCAATGCTATTTCAATGGATTTAGGGGCTTCTAGGCAAAAGGGGCGTGGCCAAAAGTATCTCAACCCTCAGCCATGTCATGGTCTATACTCTGAATGGCATTCTGGGCTTCTGGACCCAAAGGGGCGGGGCCTAACGAATTTAAACCCCCAATGCTATTTCAATGGGTTTAGGGGCTTCTAGGCAAAGGGGCGTGGCCAAAAGTATCTCAACCCTCAGCCATGTCATGGTCTATACTCTGAATTGCATTCTGGGCTTCTGGACCCAAAGGGGCGGGGCCTAACGAATTTAAACCCCCAATGCTATTTCAATGGGTTTAGGGGCTTCTAGGCAAAAGGGGCGTGGCCAAAAGTATCTCAACCCTCAGCCGTGTCATGGTCTATACTCTGAATGGTATTCTGGGCTTCTGGACCCAAAGGGGCGGGTCCTAACGAATTTAAACCCCCAATGCTATTTCAATGGGTTTAGGGGCTTCTAGGCAAAAGGGGCGTGGCTAAAATAATCTCAACCCTCAGCCAGGTCATGGTCTATACTCTGAATGGCATTCTGGGCTTCTGGACCCAAAGGGGCGGGGCCTAACGAATTTAAACCCCCAATGCTATTTCAATGGATTTAGGGGCTTCTAGGCAAAAGGGGCGTGGCCAAAAGTATCTCAACCCTCAGCCATGTCATGGTCTATACTCTGAATGGCATTCTGGGCTTCTGGACCCAAAGGGGCGGGGCCTAACGAATTTAAACCCCCAATGCTATTTCAATGGGTTTAGGGGCTTCTAGGCAAAGGGGCGTGGCCAAAAGTATCTCAACCCTCAGCCATGTCATGGTCTATACTCTGAATTGCATTCTGGGCTTCTGGACCCAAAGGGGCGGGGCCTAACGAATTTAAACCCCCAATGCTATTTCAATGGGTTTAGGGGCTTCTAGGCAAAAGGGGCGTGGCCAAAAGTATCTCAACCCTCAGCCGTGTCATGGTCTATACTCTGAATGGTATTCTGGGCTTCTGGACCCAAAGGGGCGGGTCCTAACGAATTTAAACCCCCAATGCTATTTCAATGGGTTTAGGGGCTTCTAGGCAAAAGGGGCGTGGCTAAAATAATCTCAACCCTCAGCCAGGTCATGGTCTATACTCTGAATGGCATTCTGGGCTTCTGGACCCAAAGGGGCGGGGCCTAACGAATTTAAACCCCCAATGCTATTTCAATGGATTTAGGGGCTTCTAGGCAAAAGGGGCGTGGTCAAAAGTATCTCAACCCTCAGCCATGTCATGGTCTATACTCTGAATGGTATTCTTGGCGTCTGGACCCAAAGGGCAGGGCCTAACGAATTTAAACCCCCAATGCTATTTCAATGGGTTTAGGGGCTTCTAGGCAAAGGGGCGTGGCCAAAAGTATCTCAACCCTCAGCCAGGTCATGGTCTATACTCTGAATGGTATTCTGGGCTTCTGGACCCAAAGGGGCGGGGCCTAACGAATTTAAACCCCCAATGCTATTTCAATGGGTTTAGGGGCTTCTAGGCAAAGGGGCGTGGCCAAAAGTATCTCAACCCTCAGCCATGTCATGGTCTATACTCTGAATGGCATTCTGGGCTTCTGGACCCAAAGGGGCGGGGCCTAACGAATTTAAACCCCCAATGCTATTTCAATGGGTTTAGGGGCTTCTAGGCAAAGGGGCGTGGCCAAAAGTATCTCAGCCCTCAGCCAGGTCATGGTCTATACTCTGAATGGTATTCTGGGCTTCTGGACCCAAAGGGGCGGGGCCTAACGAATTTAAACCCCCAATGCTATTTCAATGGGTTTAGGGGCTTCTAGGCAAAGGGGCGTGGCCAAAAGTATCTCAACCCTCAGCCATGTCATGGTCTATACTCTGAATGGCATTCTGGGCTTCTGGACCCAAAGGGGCGGGGCCTAACGAATTTAAACCTCCAATGCTATTTCAATGGGTTTAGGGGCTTCTAGGCAAAGGGGCGTGGCCAAAAGTATCTCAACCCTCAGCCATGTCATGGTCTATACTCTAAATGGTATTCTGGGCTTCTGGACCCAAAGGGGCGTGGCCTAACGAATTTAAACCCCCAATGCTATTTCAATGGGTTTAGGGGCTTCTAGGCAAAGGGGCGTGGCCAAAAGTATCTTAACCCTTAGCTATGTCATGGTCTATACTCTGAATGGTATTCTGGGCTTCTGGACCCAAAGGGGCGTGGCCTAACGAATTTAAACCCCCAATGCTATTTCAATGGGTTTAGGGGCTTCTAGGCAAAGGGGCGTGGCCAAAAGTATCTCAACCCTCAGCCATGTCATGGTCTATACTCTGAATGGTATTCTGGGCTTCTGGACCCAAAGGGGCGTGGCCTAACGAATTAAAACCCTTAATGCTATTTCAATGGGTTTAGGGGCTTCTAGGCAAAAGGGGCGTGTCAAAAAGTATCTCAACCCTCAGCCATGTCATGGTCTATACTCTGAATGGCATTCTGGGCTTCTTGTCCCAAAGGGGCGGGGCCTAACGAATTTAAACCCCCAATGCTATTTCAATGGGTTTAGGGGCTTCTAGGCAAAAGGGGCGTGGCCAAACGTATCTCAACCCTCAGCCATGTCATGGTCTATACTCTAAATGGTATTCTGGGCTTCTGGACCCAAAGGGGCGGGGCCTAACGAATTTAAACCCCCAATGCTATTTCAATGGGTTTAGGGGCTTCTAGGCAAAGGGGGCGTGGCCAAAAGTATCTCAACCCTCAGCCGTGTCATGGTCTATACTCTGAATGGTATTCTGGGATTCTGGACCCAAAGGGGCGTGGCCTAACGAATTTAAACCCCCAATGCTATTTCAATGGGTTTAGGGGCTTCTAGGCAAAAGGGCGTGGCTAAAAGAATCTCAACCCTCAGCCAGGTCATGGTCTATACTCTGAATGGTATTCTCGGCTTCTGGACCCAAAGGGGCGGGGCCTAACGAATTTAAACCCCCAATGCTATTTCAATGGGTTTAGGGGCTTCTAGGCAAAAGGGGCGTGGCCAAAAGTATCTCATCCCTCAGCCATGTCATGGTCTATACTCTGAATTGCATTTTGGGCTTCTGGACCCAAAGGGGCGGGGCCTAACGAATTTAAACCCCCAATGCTATTTCAATGGGTTTAGGGGCTTCTAGGCAAAGGGGCGTGGCCAAAAGTATCTCAACCCTCAGCCATGTCATGGTCTATACTCTGAATGGTATTCTGGGCTTCTGGACCCAAAGGGGCGTGGCCTAACGAATTTAAACCCCCAATGCTATTTCAATGGTTTTAGGGGCTTCTAGGCAAAGGGGCGTGGCCAAAAGTATCTTAACCCTTAGCTATGTCATGGTTTATACTCTGAATGGTATTCTGGGCTTCTGGACCCAAAGGGGCGTGGCCTAACGAATTTAAACCCCCAATGCTATTTCAATGGGTTTAGGGGCTTCTAGGCAAAGGGGCGTGGCCAAAAGTATCTCAACCCTCAGCCATGTCATGGTCTATACTCTGAATGGTATTCTGGGCTTCTGGACCCAAAGGGGCGTGGCCTAACGAATTAAAACCCCCAATGCTATTTCAATGGGTTTAGGGGCTTCTAGGCAAAAGGGGCGTGGCAAAAAGTATCTCAACCCTCAGCCATGTCATGGTCTATACTCTGAATGGCATTCTGGGATTCTTGTCCCAAAGGGGCGGGGCCTAACGAATTTAAACCCCCAATGCTATTTCAATGGGTTTAGGGGCTTCTAGGCAAAAGGGGCGTGGCCAAACGTATCTCAACCCTCAGCCATGTCATGGTCTATACTCTGAATGGTATTCTGGGCTTCTGGACCCAAAGGGGCGGGGCCTAACGAATTTAAACCCCCAATGCTATTTCAATGGGTTTAGGGGCTTCTAGGCAAAGGGGGCGTGGCCAAAAGTATCTCAACCCTCAGCCATGTCATGGTCTATACTCTGAATGGCATTCTGGGCTTCTGGACCAAAAGGGGCGGGGCCTAACGAATTTAAACCCCCAATGCTATGTCAATGGGTTTAGGGTCTTCTAGGCAAAAGGGGCGTGGCCAAAAGTATCTCAACCCTCAGCCATGTCATGGTCTATACTCTGAATGGTATTCTGGGCTTCTGGACCCAAAGGGGCGTGGCCTAACGAATTTAAACCCCCAATGCTATTTCAATGGGTTTAGGGGCTTCTAGGCAAAAGAGCGTAACCAAAAGTATCTCAACCCTCAGCCATGTCATGGTCTATACTATGAATGGTATTCTGGGCTTCTGGACCCAAAGGGGCGTGGCCTAACGAATTTAAACCCCCAATGCTATTTCAATGGGTTTAGGGGCTTCTAGGCAAAGGGGCGTGGCCAAAAGTATCTCAACCCTCAGCCATGTCATGGTCTATACTCTGAATGGTATTCTGGGCTTCTGGACCCAAAGGGGCGTGGCCTAACGAATTAAAACCCCCAATGCTATTTCAATGGGTTTAGGGGCTTCTAGGCAAAAGGGGCGTGGCAAAAAGTATCTCAACCCTCAGCCATGTCATGGTCTATAATCTGAATGGCATTCTGGGCTTCTTGTCCCAAAGGGGCGGGGCCTAACGAATATAAACCCCCAATGCTATTTCAATGGGTTTAGGGGCTTCTAGGCAAAGGGGCGTGGCCAAAAGTATCTCAACCCTCAGCCAGGTCATGGTCTATACTCTGAATGGTATTCTGGGCTTCTGGACCCAAAGGGGCGGGGCCTAACGAATTTAAACCCCCAATGCTATTTCAATGGGTTTAGGGGCTTCTAGGCAAAGGGGCGTGGCCAAAAGTATCTCAACCCTCAGCCATGTCATGGTCTATACTCTGAATGGCATTCTGGGCTTCTTGTCCCAAAGGGGCGGGGCCTAACGAATTTAAACCCCCAATGCTATTTCAATGGGTTTAGGGGCTTCTAGGCAAAGGGGCGTGGCCAAAAGTATTTCAACCCTCAGCCATGTCATGGTCTATACTCTGAATGGTATTCTGGGCTTCTAGACCCAAAGGGGCGGGGCCTAACGAATTTAAACCCCCAATGCTATTTCAATGGGTTTAGGGGCTTCTAGGCAAAAGGGGCGTGGCCAAACGTATCTCAACCCTCAGCCATGTCATGGTCTATACTCTGAATGGTATTCTGGGCTTCTGGACCCAAAGGGGCGGGGCCTAACGAATTTAAACCCCCAATGCTATTTCAATGGGTTTAGGGGCTTCTAGGCAAAGGGGGCGTGGCCAAAAGTATCTCAACCCTCAGCCATGTCATGGTCTATACTCTGAATGGCATTCTGGGCTTCTGGACCAAAAGGGGCGGGGCCTAACGAATTTAAACCCCCAATGCTATGTCAATGGGTTTAGGGGCTTCTAGGCAAAAGGGGCGTGGCCAAAAGTATCTCAACCCTCAGCCATGTCATGGTCTATACTCTGAATGGTATTCTGGGCTTCTGGACCCAAAGGGGCGTGGCCTAACGAATTTAAACCCCCAATGCTATTTCAATGGGTTTAGGGGCTTCTAGGCAAAGGGGCGTGGCCAAAAGTATCTCAACCCTCAGCCATGTCATGGTCTATACTATGAATGGCATTCTGGGCTTCTGGACCCAAAGGGGCGGGGCCTAACGAATTTAAACCCCCAATGCTATTTCAATGGGTTTAGGGGCTTCTAGGCAAATGGGCGTGGCCAAAAGTATCTCAACCCTCAGCCATGTCATGGTCTATACTCTGAATGGCATTCTGGGCTTCTGGACCCAAAGGGGCGGGGCCTAACGAATTTAAACCCCCAATGCTATTTCAATGGGTTTAGGGGCTTCTAGGCAAAAGGGGCGTGGCCAAAAGTATCTCAACCCTCAGCCGTGTCATGGTCTATACTCTGAATGGTATTCTGGGCTTCTGGACCCAAAGGGGCGGGTCCTAACGAATTTAAACCCCCAATGCTATTTCAATGGGTTTAGGGGCTTCTAGGCAAAAGGGGCGTGGCAAAAAGTATCTCAACCCTCAGCCATGTCATGGTCTATACTCTGAATGGCATTCTGGGCTTCTTGTCCCAAAGGGGCGGGGCCTAACGAATTTAAACCCCCAATGCTATTTCAATGGGTTTAGGGGCTTCTAGGCAAAAGGGGCGTGGCCAAACGTATCTCAACCCTCAGCCATGTCATGGTCTATACTCTGAATGGTATTCTGGGCTTCTGGACCCAAAGGGGCGGGGCCTAACGAATTTAAACCCCCAATGCTATTTCAATGGGTTTAGGGGCTTCTAGGCAAAGGGGGCGTGGCCAAAAGTATCTCAACCCTCAGCCATGTCATGGTCTATACTCTGAATGGCATTCTGGGCTTCTTGTCCCAAAGGGGCGGGGCCTAACGAATTTAAACCCCCAATGCTATTTCAATGGGTTTAGGGGCTTCTAGGCAAAAGGGGCGTGGCCAAACGTATCTCAACCCTCAGCCATGTCATGGTCTATACTCTGAATGGTATTCTGGGCTTCTGGACCCAAAGGGGCGGGGCCTAACGAATTTAAACCCCCAATGCTATTCCAATGGGTTTAGGGGCTTCTAGGCAAAGGGGGCGTGGCCAAAAGTATCTCAACCCTCAGCCATGTCATGGTCTATACTCTGAATGGCATTCTGGGCTTCTGGACCAAAAGGGGCGGGGCCTAACGAATTTAAACCCCCAATGCTATGTCAATGGGTTTAGGGGCTTCTAGGCAAAAGGGGCGTGGCCAAAAGTATCTCAACCCTCAGCCATGTCATGGTCTATACTCTGAATGGTATTCTGGGCTTCTGGACCCAAAGGGGCGGGGCCTAACGAATTTAAACCCCCAATGCTATTTCAATGGGTTTAGGGGCTTCTAGGCAAAGGGGCGTGGCCAAAAGTATCTCAACCCTCAGCCATGTCATGGTCTATACTATGAATGGTATTCTGGGCTTCTGGACCCAAAGGGGCGTGGCCTAACGAATTTAAACCCCCAATGCTATTTCAATGGGTTTAGGGGCTTCTAGGCAAAGGGGCGTGGCCAAAAGTATCTCAACCCTCAGCCATGTCATGGTCTATACTCTGAATGGTATTCTGGGCTTCTGGACCCAAAGGGGCGTGGCCTAACGAATTAAAACCCCCAATGCTATTTCAATGGGTTTAGGGGCTTCTAGGCAAAAGGGGCGTGGCAAAAAGTATCTCAACCCTCAGCCATGTCATGGTCTATAATCTGAATGGCATTCTGGGCTTCTTGTCCCAAAGGGGCGGGGCCTAACGAATATAAACCCCCAATGCTATTTCAATGGGTTTAGGGGCTTCTAGGCAAAGGGGCGTGGCCAAAAGTATCTCAACCCTCAGCCAGGTCATGGTCTATACTCTGAATGGTATTCTGGGCTTCTGGACCCAAAGGGGCGGGGCCTAACGAATTTAAACCCCCAATGCTATTTCAATGGGTTTAGGGGCTTCTAGGCAAAGGGGCGTGGCCAAAAGTATCTCAACCCTCAGCCATGTCATGGTCTATACTCTGAATGGCATTCTGGGCTTCTTGTCCCAAAGGGGCGGGGCCTAACGAATTTAAACCCCCAATGCTATTTCAATGGGTTTAGGGGCTTCTAGGCAAAGGGGCGTGGCCAAAAGTATTTCAACCCTCAGCCATGTCATGGTCTATACTCTGAATGGTATTCCGGGGTTCTGGACCCAAAGGGGCGGGGCCTAACGAATTTAAAACCCCCAATGCTATTTCAATGGGTTTAGGGGCTTCTAGGCAAAAGGGGCGTGGCCAAACGTATCTCAACCCTCAGCCATGTCATGGTCTATACTCTGAATGGTATTCTGGGCTTCTGGACCCAAAGGGGCGGGGCCTAACGAATTTAAACCCCCAATGCTATTTCAATGGGTTTAGGGGCTTCTAGGCAAAGGGGGCGTGGCCAAAAGTATCTCAACCCTCAGCCATGTCATGGTCTATACTCTGAATGGCATTCTGGGCTTCTGGACCAAAAGGGGCGGGGCCTAACGAATTTAAACCCCCAATGCTATGTCAATGGGTTTAGGGGCTTCTAGGCAAAAGGGGCGTGGCCAAAAGTATCTCAACCCTCAGCCATGTCATGGTCTATACTCTGAATGGTATTCTGGGCTTCTGGACCCAAAGGGGCGTGGCCTAACGAATTTAAACCCCCAATGCTATTTCAATGGGTTTAGGGGCTTCTAGGCAAAGGGGCGTGGCCAAAAGTATCTCAACCCTCAGCCATGTCATGGTCTATACTATGAATGGCATTCTGGGCTTCTGGACCCAAAGGGGCGGGGCCTAACGAATTTAAACCCCCAATGCTATTTCAATGGGTTTAGGGGCTTCTAGGCAAATGGGCGTGGCCAAAAGTATCTCAACCCTCAGCCATGTCATGGTCTATACTCTGAATGGCATTCTGGGCTTCTGGACCCAAAGGGGCGGGGCCTAACGAATTTAAACCCCCAATGCTATTTCAATGGGTTTAGGGGCTTCTAGGCAAAAGGGGCGTGGCCAAAAGTATCTCAACCCTCAGCCGTGTCATGGTCTATACTCTGAATGGTATTCTGGGCTTCTGGACCCAAAGGGGCGGGTCCTAACGAATTTAAACCCCCAATGCTATTTCAATGGGTTTAGGGGCTTCTAGGCAAAAGGGGCGTGGCAAAAAGTATCTCAACCCTCAGCCATGTCATGGTCTATACTCTGAATGGCATTCTGGGCTTCTTGTCCCAAAGGGGCGGGGCCTAACGAATTTAAACCCCCAATGCTATTTCAATGGGTTTAGGGGCTTCTAGGCAAAAGGGGCGTGGCCAAACGTATCTCAACCCTCAGCCATGTCATGGTCTATACTCTGAATGGTATTCTGGGCTTCTGGACCCAAAGGGGCGGGGCCTAACGAATTTAAACCCCCAATGCTATTTCAATGGGTTTAGGGGCTTCTAGGCAAAGGGGGCGTGGCCAAAAGTATCTCAACCCTCAGCCATGTCATGGTCTATACTCTGAATGGTATTCTGGGCTTCTGGACCCAAAGGGGCGTGGCCTAACGAATTTAAACCCCCAATGCTATTTCAATGGGTTTAGGGGCTTCTAGGCAAAGGGGCGTGGCCAAAAGTATCTCAACCCTCAGCCATGTCATGGTCTATACTCTGAATGGCATTCTGGGCTTCTGGACCCAAAGGGGCGGGGCCTAACGAATTTAAACCCCCAATGCTATTTCAATGGGTTTAGGGGCTTCTAGGCAAAAGGGGCGTGGCCAAAAGTATCTCAACCCTCAGCCATGTCATGGTCTATACTATGAATGGTATTCTGGGCTTCTGGACCCAAAGGGGCGGGGCCTAATGAATTTAAACCCCCAATGCTATTTCAATGGGTTTAGAAGCTTCTAGGCAAAGGGGCGTGGCCAAAAGTATCTCAACCCTCAGCCATGTCATGGTCTATACTCTGAATGGTATTCTGGGCTTCTGGACCCAAAGGGGCGGGGCTTAACGAATTTAAACCCCCAATGCTATTTCAATGGGTTTAGGGGCTTCTATGCAAAAGGGGCGTGGCCAAAAGTATCTCAACCCTCAGCCATGTCATGGTCTATACTCTGAATGGTATTCTGGGCTTCTGGACCCAAAGGGGCGTGGCCTAACGAATTTAAACCCCCAATGCTATTTCAATGGGTTTAGGGGCTTCTAGGCAAAAGGGGCATGGCAAAAAGAATCTCAGCCCTCAGCCAGGTCATGGTCTATACTCTGAATCGTATTCTGGGCTTCTGGACCCAAAGGGGCGGGGCCTAACGAATTTAAACCCCCAATGCTATTTCAATGGGTTTAGGGGCTTCTAGGCAAAGGGGCGTTTCCAAAAGTATCTCAACTCTCAGCCATGTCATGGTCTATACTCTGAATGGCATTCTGGGCTTCTGGACCCAAAGGGGCGGGGCCTAACGAATTTAAACCCCCAATGCTATTTCAATGGGTTTAGGGGCTTCTAGGCAAAAGGGGCGTGGCCAAAAGTATCTCATCCCTCAGCCATGTCATGGTCTATACTCTGAATGGTATTCTGGGCTTCTGAACCCAAAGGGGCGTGGCCTAACGAATTTAAACCCCCAATGCTATTTCAATGGGTTTAGGGGCTTCTAGGCAAAGGGGCGTGGCCAAAAGTATCTGAACCCTCAGCCATGTCATGGTCTATACTCTGAATGGTATTCTGGGCTTCTGGACCCAAAGGGGCGGGGCCTAACGAATTTAAACCCCCAATGCTATTTCAATGGGTTTAGGGGCTTCTATGCAAAAGGGGCGTGGCCAAAAGTATCTCAACCCTCAGCCATGTCATGGTCTATACTCTGAATGGTATTCTGGGCTTCTGGACCCAAAGGGGCGTGGCCTAACGAATTTAAACCCCCAATGCTATTTCAATGGGTTTAGGGGCTTCTATGCAAAAGGGGCGTGGCCAAAAGTATCTCAACCCTCAGCCATGTCATGGTCTATACTCTGAATGGTATTCTGGGCTTCTGGACCCAAAGGGGCGTGGCCTAACGAATTTAAACCCCCAATGCTATTTCAATGGGTTTAGGGGCTTCTATGCAAAAGGGGCGTGGCCAAAAGTATCTCAACCCTCAGCCATGTCATGGTCTATACTCTGAATGGTATTCTGGGCTTCTGGACCCAAAGGGGCGGGGCCTAACGAATTTAAACCCCCAATGCTATTTCAATGGGTTTAGGGGCTTCTATGCAAAAGGGGCGTGGCCAAAAGTATCTCAACCCTCAGCCATGTCATGGTCTATACTCTGAATGGTATTCTGGGCTTCTGGACCCAAAGGGGCGGGGCCTAACGAATTTAAACCCCCAATGCTATTTCAATGGGTTTAGGGGCTTCTATGCAAAAGGGGCGTGGCCAAAAGTATCTCAACCCTCAGCCATGTCATGGTCTATACTCTGAATGGTATTCTGGGCTTCTGGACCCAAAGGGGCGTGGCCTAACGAATTTAAACCCCCAATGCTATTTCAATGGGTTTAGGGGCTTCTAGGCAAAAAGGGTCGTGGCTAAAAGAATCTCAACCCTCAGCCAGGTCATGGTCTATACTCTGAATGGTATTCTGGGCTTCTGGACCCAAAGGGGCGGGGCCTAACGAATTTAAACCCCCAATGCTATTTCAATGGGTTTAGGGGCTTCTA